>NC_047087.1:234629852-234951602 GCF_902459505.1 Geotrypetes seraphini
CTGGTGTGGGGTTGAAGATGTTGTAACCCTATACTTTTACTAAGACTAAGCCTTAGTCACTTAGGGGCCCTTTTATTAAGGTACACATTTAGCGTGCGCTAAATCGGTTAGCGTACCTTAATTAAATGACCCCTAATTATCTTAATAAAAAATTTGGCCCCCGGCTTAGCCTTTTTTTCAGATTTCGGCCCCTTATGCGATTGAGTTTGACACTCCTGCCTTTTCAGACGTTCAAATACTTGAAAGGTATTAATGTAGAACAAAATCTTTTCCAGAGAAAGGAAAATGGTAAAACCAGAGGACATAAATTGAGTTTGAGGGGTGGAAGACTCAAGAGCAATGTAAGGAAATTCTTCTTTACGGAAAGGGTGGTGGATGCCTGAAATGCGTTCCTGAGAGAGGTGGTGAAGAAGAAAACGGTGACGGGAGTTCAAAAAAGTGTGGGATGGACACTGGATCTAGAATCAGAAATATTAATGTAGAACAAAATCTTTTCCAGAGAAAGGAAAATGGTAAAACCAGAGGACATAAATTGAGTTTGAGGGGTGGAAGACTCAAGAGCAATGTAAGGAAATTCTTCTTTACGGAAAGGGTGGTGGATGCCTGAAATGCGTTCCTGAGAGAGGTGGTGAAGAGGAAAACGGTGACGGGAGTTCAAAAAAGTGTGGGATGGACACTGGATCTAGAATCAGAAATAATAGTAAATATTGAAGAACTAATGCCAGTACTGGGCAGACTTGCATGGTCTGTGTCTGTATATGGCCGTTTGGGTGGAGGATGGGCTTGGGAGGGCTTCAATGGCTGGGATGGTGTAGATCAGTGGTCTCAAACTTGCGGCCCGGGGGCCACATGCGGCCCGCCAGGTACTATTTTGAGGCCCTCGGTATGTTTATCAATTACAAAAGTAAAATAAAACAGTTTCTTGGTCATATGTCTCTTTAGCTATAAATGACAATAGTATTATTAAGATTTAGCCAAAAGGAAAGATTTATAAACTATGAAGAGTTTTACCCCATGCAAAATTGTCATTTCTTTAATAAGATATTAACTATTTTTTCTGAGGCCCTTCAAGTACCGACAAATCCAAAATGTGGTCCTGCAAAGGGTTTGAGTTTGAGACCACTGATGTAGATGGGACTGGAGTGAGTTTAGACGGAGACTTCAGTAGTTCGAACCTAAGAACAGTACCGGGCAGAGCTTTGGATTCTTGCCTAGAAATAGCTATGAAGAAGAAGGGAAAAAAAACCTCAACAAATTTTTAGATTGAATCAGGTTGGGCAGACTAGATGGACCATTCGGGTCTTTATCTGCCGTCATCTACTATGTTACTATGTATGAGGGTCTTTTTATAAAAGAAGAAATACAGTGCACATTAGTACATTTTGAGAACCTTCTATATTTTTATTTGAATAGGCTGAAAGACAGCAAAATGATTAGCACAGGAAACTTTAACATTCATTTTGGATCCCATCTCTACTGTATGACCTTAATCAAATCACTCATATGCTATGCTGGTAAAACTTTGATTGCCAGCTATTAGCATAGAGGGTACTTGCAGTTGCTGATTTATGTTGCATGCTAGCATATAAACTGACAGCTCTGTATAAATAATTATATTTGTAGTGGCCCTTCGGAGACATTTTATAGCTTGTAGAGCGGACATCAGAACCACAATACGTACTTACTAGTTACAGAAATGAGGGTTATAGGAATTTAAGAGACAAACTGGGGCAGTTTGTGTGCTAATTCACATGTTAATATCCAGTATGCTTTGAGCAAATCTATTAGAATTGAGGATCAACACAACATTTGTAGCTTATAAAAACATTTTGGGTATTTTTTTTAAATTGCATTCAGCTTGTTTACCAGTTGTTGCTAAACATAGAATACAACGTTTGATAATTTGCTTATGGCTTTTAACCTTGACAAGAACAGTACTTATCCATTGAGAGCTGTGATAATAATAGATGTGAAGGCTTATTCTGTGTAGAGCTTGAACCTGAGATGTCCAGGTTGGGATGGCACAGTTCTGGTGATGTTTTAGGAAAGGATCTGACAACCTAGAGCCTCCTCTGAAATATCTGGAGCAGGAGCAGCCATTTTATAAATATACATGTTGAAGAGGAGACAAGATGGCGACGAGAGTGGACGTGTGAGTTCAAGCTCCCGCTCTGGCAAAATAAATTTACCTTCGGTGACGCTTTTTTCAAAGTTTCTTCGATGCCTAAGAGGAGGGGACGACGGAGGGATATCCCTCATTCCTTTGCCGTGACTTTGACTCCGCGTCAAACTGCGATAACAACATTCGCAGTTCTGATGGCGTCGGGCGGATCCGCTACTGAGCTCCAGGAGCAGCTCAGCATGGACGGCGATGCGTCGCTGAGCCCCTTGGGACCTGATCCTCCTCCTCCCCCGAGTAGCACAACGGAGTTGTTGCTTTCTGTTGGGGGAATTCGGCAGCAACCGACTCAGGAGGTGACCCTGTTGCAGGCAAGCTCAGAAAAAAGATCAGGAGAGGTAGGATCAACACTGCAGGCAAGCGGTGGTGAGAGTGGGGGAGCTGAAGCCCGGGAAGGAGAGCGGGAACCCAGGTTCCCTCATCTCAAGCCGCTTGTGAAACTGGCGGTGGTCACACTGGATTCATTGTGGGGAGCAATTGAAAATCTTCAAATTGTATGTACAGTGGTGCCTCGCATAACGGCCGCCTCGCACAGCGAACGCTGCGCACAACGAACTTTATGTCTTGATTCGTACAACGGACTTCGTTTCACACAACGAAGTCGCCCGAGCTGCATCCTTCCGGGGTTCCTGCGGGGTTGGATCGCAGCGGGGTTGATCGAGCCGCGAGGGTAGTCTCCTTCTCCTTACCTGCCCTGTCGCAGCACACAGCCGAACGGAAATCTTCCCGATGTCAGCGCTGACGTCGGAGGGAGGGCTTAAGCAAAGCCCTCCCTTCCTCCGACGTCAGCGCTGACATCAGGAAGACTTCCGGTCGGCTGTGTGCGGCTGCGGCAGGGCAGGTAGGAAGAAGGCAATGGCGAACGAAAGAGGGGGGAGGGGGCGGTCCGCCCCGAAGAATGTGCACAGCTGGTCAGGTCCCCCGATCGACCGACAACAGGCCCGGCCGACAAACCTCCCTGCCCTGTAGCCGCGAATCTAAATTACCTCTTACAGCAGCTTCAATAATCCAGCTGCTGTAAGAAGGTAATTTAGATTCGCGGCTACAGGACAGGGAGATTTGTCCGACCGGGCCTGTTCTGTTGTCGGTCGGGTGCAAAAGCGCCACAAAGGTGGAGGCAGGGAGGGAGGAAAGGTGGAGTGGAGAAGAAAAGACGCTTAAGGGGGGAGAAGGCCGCTGAAAGCACATGTTGGAGCAGGGGATGAGAGGGAGGGAGAGAAGGGGAAATATTGGACAAGGGCAGAAGGGATGCTAAATCATAGGGTGACAGGCAGAGAGAACAACAGGAAAAAGAGTGGAAGCAATCTTGAACCCTGAGGGTGAGGGCAGAGAGAGGTGGTGAGATGATTGATCATGGGGAGAGGGACAAAAGGGAATAGAGATGGGATAGGAAGATAGTGGAAGTAAAAGGACAGGGAGATGTATGTTTTTAGATGTATCTAAATAAAAATAATAACAAAAAATTTATCTTTTTTTATGTCATCTTAGCATATTTTATGCTACAGAACAAATTATTTTTTTTAACATGTATTGTTATGGGAAAACGCGTTTCACATAACGAACTTTTCGCATAACAAACTTGCTCCTGGAACCAATTAAGTTCGTTGTGTGAGGCACCACTGTATTGGATTTATTTCCTTGATGGCTGAAGTTTCTTCTAAAGTTAATAAATTGGAAACTGTTTCCTCTGATCAAGCGAAACAAATAGGAGACATTGAAAAATCTATAATTGAGGTTAAATCTTTAAATAACCAGAATGCAAAGGATAAAGTTTTTCTTCTCCGTAAAATTGAAAACTTGGAAAACCAAAATAGGAGTTTAAACTTGAGGATTTTAAACTTTCCTATGTCTAAATTTAAAACTCCTAGGGAATTATTTAAAGATTTCCTGGTTTCTACATTAAAAATCACTGAAATGAATATACCACCTTTGCAGAAGATTTATTACTTAAAAAGGACATTAAAGGAGTCTGAAACAACTACTGAACAAGATTTAACAACTCTTTTGGAATCATCAAATCTTGAACTGTCCGGACGAGCTACATTGATAGTGTCCCTGGTAATTTATCAGGATAAAGAAATGATTTTGAAATTGTATTATGGTTTAAAACAAGTTTCCTTTTTGGGAGAAAGAATATATATATTTATCCCAGGACAAGCAGGCAGCATATTCTTGACTGATGGGTGACGGCACCGACGGAGCCCCGGTACGGACACTTTTAGAGTGATTGCACTCTAAGAACTTGGAAAGTTCTAGAGACCGCACCGCGCATGCGCGAGTGCCTTCCCGCCCGACCCCGACGCGCGGTCCCTCAGTTTCTTAGTTTCCGCGGAGCTAAGAAGTCGCATTTTCAACGGCTGTTGAAAAATTTTTTCATTCGCCTTCCCGCTCGCGTAAACTTTTTCGGGTTCTTTTTGCCCTTCCATTTTTCTTTCTTTAAAAAAAAAAAAAAAAAATTTTCTCTTGTTTTGTCGAGTTTTCTTGATTTGACCCGGCGGGGCCTACTGCCATTATCGAGGCCTCGGCCTTCGATTTGGCAGAAGCCGTTTTTCCGTTCATGCCCCCTCAGCCCGGGTTCAAGAAGTGCCAGCGGTGTGCACGGCCTATTTCCCTAACAGACCCGCACAACTGGTGCCTTCAGTGTCTGGGTCCGGAACATCAGGCCTCTACCTGCACCCGCTGTGCCACTTTGAAAAAGCGGACTCTCAAAAATCGAGAGATACAGCAGAGACTGCTTTTCGGCACCGACATGTCCGACCCCACGTCTTCGGCGCCGGTCTCGGTACCTGTTTCGTCGGCACCCACCTCATCGACGCCACGCGATACCGCGTCGACGTCGCAGCATGCAGGTAAGCCGGCTAAGAAGCCTTCCCCGCTGGAACGTCCTCCGGTCTCCATTGCAGAGAGTCCAATCCTGCCGACCGTGAGGCGCCAGCGGAAGCGCTCCGCCCCTATTGAGGTGAGTCCCTCGACATCGGGCTCCTCATCTCCGGGGCGTCGAGCGGCACCGCAGGTACCGCAGAAGAAAAAAGCGGTACCGGTGCCCTCCCTTGATGATCGCATTGCGGCCATCTTGCAGGTACAGCTGAAGGAACAGCTCAAACAACTCCTTCCAGCTCTCCTGACACCGAGCCCTCCGGTATCGGTCCCCACTGAGCAACCGGTACCGATCGTGGAACAGTCCGTATTGTCACCATCCACTCCTTCGGTACCGGTATACTTGGCCTCATCGGCATCGATGCCTGTCCTCGCACCGGAGCCCAGGTCTCATCACCAATCGGTTCAGACATCGGCTCCGGTGCGACCGATAACATCGCCCGGTACCGCGTCGGTGAGGTCGGGTAAGTCGGTACAGAAGTCCCGACACCGAGAACCATCCACCCCTGAGTCTCGGGACCGTGGTCCCCATGTTCGAGACCCTGATCTGTGGGGCGACTCTGAAGAACCTCTTCAGTCAGAAGGTGAGTGTTCATCAGAGGAAGACGAGCCTGTTCTGCAGGATATTTCCTCCAAACCTGATTCCACCTCTTTCTCTTCTTTTTTAAGAGATATGTGTGAATCTCTTTCCATTCCTTTGGAGGCTGAGTCTAAAAAGTCCAAAGCTTTTTTGGACGCTCTTGATTTTGACCAGCCTCCAAAGGAATTCTTGAAACTCCCTTTACATGACATCCTGAGGGAGACCTTTTACAAGAATCTGGAGACTCCTCTAACTATCCCGGGAGCTCCTCGCAAATTGGATTCCCTTTATAAAGTAATCCCCATTCCTGGTTTTGATAAACCACAGCTCTCTCATGAGTCTCTTCTTGTAGAATCCACCCTCAAGAAGTCCTTGGGAGCTAGTGTCTATGCCTCTGTCCCTCCTGGCAGAGAGGGTAAAGCCATGGACAAATTCGGTAAGCGACTTTACCAGAATGCGATGCTTGCTAATCGTTCTGGTAACTATGCTTTTCATTTTTCGTTTTATTTAAAGCATCTCCTTACCACCATGGCTTCCTTTGAGCAGTACCTTCCTGTGGGGAATCGTGAGGCTTTCCATCAGTGCTCTTCAGCTCTTTTCCAGCTCAGAAAATTCATGGTAAGGTCTATATATGACACTTTTGAGCTTACCTCTAGAGCAACAGCCATATCTGTAGCCATGCGCTGTTTGGCTTGGCTCAGAGTCTCTGAGCTTGATGTTAATCATCAAGACCGGTTGGCTAATGCCCCATGTTTAGGGGATGAGCTGTTCGGAGATTCTATGGACTCAACGACCCAGAAGCTCTCGGCTCATGAAACCCGCTGGGATACCCTTCTTAAGACTAAGAAGAAACCTCCACCTTCACGGCCATTCAGACAGCAAACGGCCTATCAGCGGCGTTTTGTGGCTCGCCCCTTACAGCCTTCCACTCAGCAACCTAGGAGGCAGCGTCAACAGCAGCGGCAAACACCTAGGCCTCAGCAGCAACAACCAGCTAAGCCGCCTCCTCCACAAAAATCGACTCAGCCCTTTTGACTTGATCCTCGAGGGCATAGCCAGCGTTCAACCATCTCCTCTCCTCCCTCAACCGATAGGAGGACGTCTGTCTTTCTTTCTCAGCCGGTGGGAAGTTATCACTTCGGACCAGTGGGTCCTCAACATCATCCGCCACGGCTACTCTCTCAACTTTCACACCCTTCCGGGCCAAAGTCTACCAAAAGAGTCTGCTTTGCACACTCCTCAATCTGCCCTTCTTTGTCAGGAGGTTCAGTCCTTCCTGCTTCTGAACGCCATAGAGGAAGTTCCTCTGGACCAAAGAGGGCAAGGATTCTACTCCCGGTATTTTCTAGTTCCCAAGAAAACAGGAGACCTCAGACCAATTCTAGATCTGCGAGATCTCAACAAATGTTTGGTCAAAGAAAAATTCAAGATGCTATCTCTAGCTACGCTTTATCCTCTCCTCGATCACAACGACTGGCTATGCTCTCTCGATCTCAAAGAGGCCTACACTCACATTCCAATTCATCCGGCCTCCAGACAGTACCTTCGCTTCATGATCAATCACTGTCATTACCAATACAGAGTGCTCCCCTTCGGTCTTGCCTCCTCTCCAAGAGTGTTTACAAAATGTCTGGTAGTGGTAGCAGCATTTCTGCGCTCCCACCACCTTCAGGTTTTTCCCTACCTGGACGATTGGTTAATCAAGGCCATTTCATCTCAGACTGTTCTTCTGGCCACCAACCAGACCATCTTTTTTCTTCAACTACTGGGGTTCGAAATCAACATACCCAAGTCTCACCTTCTTCCTATGCGGAGACTTCAATTCATTGGAGCGGTACTGGACACGGTCCAGATGAGAGCCTTCTTGCCGGACAACCGTCTTTACAACCTCCAATCGCTCTGTCAGCAGGTGCTGTCCCAGCACTCCATTTCTGCAAAGCAGATGATGATTCTCTTGGGTCACATGGCCTCCACAGTTCATGTCACACCCCTGGCACGGCTTCACCTGCGCACTCCCCAATGGACCCTGGCTCTCCAGTGGTCTCAAGCGACAGACTCTTGCTCACGACACATATCTGTGACATCGTCTCTTCGTCAGTCTCTGCAATGGTGGTTGATATCCTCAAATCTCTCCAGGGGCCTTCTGTTCCATCTGCCTCCTCATCATCTGATCATCACCACCGACGCCTCCCCTTATGCTTGGGGAGCACATCTGAACGAGTTCCAAACTCAGGGCCTTTGGACTCCTCAGGAAAAGAAGCATCACATCAATTTCCTGGAACTCAGGGCAATGTTCTATGCCCTCAAGGCCTTCCAACACCTTCTTTTTCCTCAAGTCCTTCTACTTTGCACAGACAACCAGGTGGCTATGTACTACATCAACAAGCAAGGGGGAACGGGCTCTCGCCTCTTGTGCCAGGAAGCCCAGAGAATCTGGTCTTGGGCATCCTCGCGCCGCTTATTCCTGAAAGCGATTTATATTCAGGGAGAACAGAACTTCTTAGCGGACAAGCTCAGCAGAGTTCTCCAACCCCACGAATGGACTCTCGACCCATCGACTCTACAGTCCATCTTTGCACAATGGGGCACTCCTCAGGTGGACCTTTTTGCAGCTCCTCACAATCATCAGTTGCCCCAATTCTGCTCCAGACTTTACTCTCCTCACCGTCTGGCAGCGGATGCGTTTCTTCTGGATTGGTCCAATCTGTTCCTTTATGCTTTCCCTCCTCTGCCTCTCATGCTTCGGACCTTGTTCAAACTAAAGAGGGAACGGGCCACCATGACCCTGATTGCTCCACGGTGGCCCAGACAACATTGGTTCTCCCTTCTACTTCAACTCAGTTCCAGGGATCCATTTCTACTTCCACTGTTTCCATCTCTGCTTACACAGGATCAGGAAACCCTCCTCCATCCCAACCTGCAGTCTCTACACCTGACAGCTTGGTATCTCTCGGGCTGACTTCAACTGATCTTTTGCTATCTCAGTCTGTTCGCTCCATCCTGGACGCCTCCAGGAAACCAGCCACTCTGCAATGTTACCATCAAAAGTGGACAAGGTTTTCTTCTTGGTGTCTCCTACATCATCATGACCCCAAGTCTCTTGCAGTGGAACACCTATTGGATTATCTGCTTTCTCTGTCTACTTCTGGTCTCAAGTCTACTTCCATCAGAGTTCATCTCAGTGCCATTACGGCCTTTCATGAGCCGGTCCAAGGGAAACTCCTTTCAGCTCATCCCCTGGTCTCCAGATTCATGCGAGGTCTTTTCAATCTGAAACCACCTCTCAAAGCACCTCCGGTGATCTGGGATCTGAACGTGGTTCTCTCCGCCTTGATGAAGCCTCCATTTGAACCCCTGGCTACTACCTCTTTCAAATTTCTCACTTGGAAGGTACTTTTTCTTATTGCTCTCACCTCTGCCAGGAGGGTCAGTGAGCTCCATGCACTAGTTTCTGATCCACCTTTCACTGTTTTTCACCACGACAAGGTGGTTCTACGTACACATCCAAAGTTTCTCCCTAAGGTTGTTTCTGAGTTCCATCTCAACCAATCTATTGTACTACCTGTTTTTTTCCCTAAACCTCACTCCCATTCCGGGGAACAGGCTCTTCATACTTTGGACTGTAAGCGGGCTTTAGCTTACTATTTAGACCGTACTAAGCCCCACAGATCATCTCCCCAACTCTTTCTGTCCTTTGATCAGAATAAATTGGGACGTCCTGTGTCTAAGCGCACGCTATCTAATTGGCTTGCTGCTTGCATTTCATTCTGCTATGCTCAGTCGGGACTGACACTAGAGGGTTCCGTCACGGCCCATAGAGTAAGAGCTATGGCAGCATCTGTAGCTTTCCTCCGTTCCACACCTATTGAGGAAATCTGCAAAGCTGCTATGTGGTCCTCAGTCCATACTTTTACATCTCATTATTGTCTGGATGCGTTCTCCAGACGGGATGGACATTTCGGCCAATCTGTTTTACAAAATTTGTTTTCCTAATGGCCAACCTTCCCTCCATCCCTCTTTTAGTTAGCTTGAAGGTCACCCATCAGTCAAGAATATGCTGCCTGCTTGTCCTGGGATAAAGCACAGTTACTTACCGTAACAGGTGTTATCCAGGGACAGCAGGCAGATATTCTTGCATCCCACCCACCTCCCCGGGTTGGCTTCTTAGCTGGCTTATCTTAACTGAGGGACCGCGCGTCGGGGTCGGGCGGGAAGGCACTCGCGCATGCGCGGTGCGGTCTCTAGAACTTTCCAAGTTCTTAGAGTGCAATCACTCTAAAAGTGTCCGTACCGGGGCTCCGTCGGTGCCGTCACCCATCAGTCAAGAATATCTGCCTGCTGTCCCTGGATAACACCTGTTACGGTAAGTAACTGTGCTATCCGGACGTTTCAAAATGGACTCAGACTAGAAGGAATGAATTTCTTGCATATAGGGATAAAGTTGTTTCATTAGGAGCCTCTTTTCAGTTAAGATTCCCTTGTAAATGTTTTGTTGTATTTCAAAACAATAGATATATCTTTTATGATTCTCAGCAGCTACGTTTCTTTTTAGAGGGTAAAGGTGTTTCATTTGCACCATAATGACTTCGGTGTAACTCAAGTCCTTTTTCTTTTATTAACCATCGGTTTTCACTTAATTTCCTGTAAAACTTTAATATGTGATCTTCCCTGGAAGAATTTCCCTTTCTTAGTCTCCTTCCTCCTTTACTGAGGACTATGTTAAATAAAAAGTATGGGTTACTTCTTTTTGTCAATATATTTCCAATAATGAAAATGGATTTATTTTGTATTATCTTTGTTTCGAATTATGATTACTAATATTGGATGTATTAATATCGTATATTGCCTTTAAACATAATTGTTGTTTATTTGAAAAATTTAAATAAAGCTTTATAAAAAAATATATATATACATGTTGAAAAAAATGAACAGCACAGACCCAGCAGCTTCAAAATGGAGACTCTTTCACATGTAGTTGCCCCATTTTACAAACCTATGGGCTCCATTTACAAAAGTGTGCTAGCGGTTTTAGCTCTGCGCGCTAGCCGCTACCGCCTCCTTTTAAACAGGCGGTAGTTTTTCGGCTAGCACACACTAATCATGTGCGTGCGCTAAAAACGCTAGTGCACCTTTGTCAAAGGAGCCCTATGTGTGTAGGTGCCACCAAATTAGAGTTGGTGAGACCATAATTTTAATATGCTTTCATTTTGGATCTTGTAAAAACTACATGGATTAAAGAAAATGACTCCCTTGATCCCTCATTTAAAGTCTTGTCTGAAAGAGCATTTTTAAAAAACTTATGTGCCTTTGAGGAGATGTAAAAGCCAACATTATATTCTTTTTGTGAAGTGGGGAATACATAGGTAAGTTTGATCCTGCTCAAGTCCTCCAGAACGACATCCCCTTGAAGATTCTACATAGTGAAGATTTCTGATATTAGTTTTTACACGTGAATACAATATGCATGTGTAAATACTGGTATTTCCAACTGGGAATCGCAAATAAGGCTTCTAAAGTAGCCCCCCCCCCATTGTGTCATATTGCACTGCATTTAACACAAAGCACAGTTAAGTTATACAAGACTTATTAATTCTGAAAATGAAGTTGGTTTGTAGCTGTGCAACTTCACTTTTGTCAATTAATTTAATTAAAAGAAACTTGTAGTATTATAATATTTTAGGACTACACAGATGAAAGAAATTTGCTTACCAGGTATCTAATTCACACAAAATTTAATTTCATATTTAATGACTATTCTGAAATCCTTCTTCATGTGTGACACCTGAAAGATTTTGTTAACTAGTATTTATGCTAAGGAAGTACAAATTTGCTACTGATAATGCAAATCTTCTGATATTTCCAGAGCCTGGCCCATCCTCACTTGGTAGTATGCTTATGCCATTCCAAGAAACTGAGTGGGATGAACTTATCCGTACTGGACAGATGACTCCTTTTGGCACAAAAATTCCCCAGAAGGAAGCCAAAAAGCCACGTAAGTTGATACTCAATGAAACTTCTGATTTTGAGAAGTATTTGGAAGACCAAGCTCGGATAGCTGCTGAGCGGAAGAAATCCATCCTTCAAAAGGGAGCAAAGAAAAAGCTAAAGGGCACTGTTCAATGCCAGAGTACACAGATGGACAGGAAGAAAAAGAGCTTGAAAAGTCGAGTCCTGTCCAAAGTTGATAAGCGCTTGAAAAAACATATGTGGAAACTTCAGACCAATGCCCTTCGCACCCAATTTAAGGTAGGAGCTCCGAAACAGAAAAAATATTTTCCCCCTCCAAAAAAACCAAAGTTATTCCAAGGCGATGAAAGTGAAAATGAAGATTCAGACTATGTGCCAGATGAGGAGGTCCTCAACGTGGATGAGGATGAGGAGTATGACGAAGGAACTTTTTATGAGAAGGATGATCTCTCTGACTATGAACTAAAACCACTGCCCAGAAAAAATACAGCAAAGAAAATTGTCAAAAGAGAAATAAAAGAATATGATGAGGAAGATGATGATTTTTTCCCCAGCTCTGAAGATGATGAAAAAGAGACAACAGGGAGGTGCAAGGATGATGGAGATGAAGATATTTATAAACAGAGATTAAGGTTGGTGCAATCAGGGTTATTAATTGGTTGCTAAAGATTGAAAGTACTGTATGTTGTTTGTGCTGGTGACGGCACAATCGCACGCCAGACACCAGTGCGCTGACATTCGAGCGCTGAGAATTCAGCGCAAGACACTAGCGCGCCGTGAGAAAACTTAAGTTTTAAAGAGCTCGGAAGCGGGGTGTGAGTGGGGAACCCCCCCCCCCCACTTTACTGCATAGTGTTCGTGCTGCCGTTGGGGATGGGGGGGTGCAACCCCCCACATTATAGAGAAAACGTAACTTTTCCTGAAAAAAATCAGAAAAAGTTCCGCTTTCTCTATAATGGAGGGATCCAACCCCTCAAACCCTCCCCCAACAGCAGCATGAACTCTATGCAGTAAAGTGTGTGTGTGGGGGGTCCCCACTCACACCCTGCTTCGGAGCTCTTTAAAACTTACGTTTTCAGCGCAAGACACCAGCGCGCCACGGGAATTATCTGCCCTCCATTGTTGGTGCGCTGGTGTTTGTGCTGTGAAGTTATGTAACTTCTCCCTAATTTCCAGGATACATGTAAAGAGTGCATAGAATTAGAAAACTCATGGAGAAGGGATAACTCATCGAATGCTTCAATTATGTGTAGGTTATTATTTTACTTTGCTCCAGGTGTTCAACAAGATTGATATTTTCTCTTTTAAAAGTGGTCATTGGCCTGTATAAGATGAGTTTTTGGTAGCTAGCTGTTTTTGTCAGTGAATGTATGGCTATGTAATTGAAACCTTTGCTATTAGCTGTAATAAAATATATTAATCTGACTGTTTTCTTGAGCCCTAAGTTCCCTAAAAAAAGCTTTATAATAATGTGCTTGTAGAAGATTCCCAGTCATAGCTGTTTTTTTATGACAGTCAAAATAAAGTATTTTAGGGCTCAATATCTTAGTCCATTTTACTTATTTAAAAAATTTCTTCCCTGCTTAATACCTAAGCACATTGCAATAAAAACATACATAATCAGATATACTCACACATAATGTAACACATCTACTCTTCCAAACCCCCCCCACACACAGTACAACTGTTAAAAAAACAGCATATAACTAATAAAAGTTTGTATAAAATGGACTGTAAATAGGCTTAACACCAATAACTAATAAAAAGCATTCACAAATAAGTAGGTTTTTAATTGCTTTCTAAAAGACATCATATCTTTACATAGTCTCAAATATCATGGCAAAGCATTCCACATATGTGGACCTGCCACAGAAATGGCCATTGTTTGTGTCTTCTTATAGTGAGACTCACCAAGTGATTTTATGATCTCAGTGGTAAGTTATTAGTACGAAAAAGACCAGTATTATCCAGAGCAAATTCTGCAGGCTTAACATCCTATAGTCATTACGGTATAAATCGAGTGCTAATAAAACAAATGGGAAGGGAGAGGCTGAGATCTCTGTTGCAGAGAATCCTTTGCTGATAGCAACAATTTATTTCTAACTGCCTCAGATATGAACTGTACACATGTGCATACACAGTTTTCTTTTTAGTCTGCTGGATTCTCATTTCTTTCCAGCTCATTTGGAGCTATTAACAATTATATGTAGATTTTTTTTTCTTTTTCTTAAACTATTTCAGTAGTACTTTCTTATCATGGTTACTAATCTAGTCATTGTTGCAATGGTCCTGAGGCTGGGAGCCATTCTAGGACACTATTAGCTTTTAAATCCAGCCGTCAAGTATCACACTTATTGATGATCCTGGCACCTTCTCTGCTATTTGATCTAAAGCAGGGGTTCTCAACCTAGTGCTCAGGACACACCTTGCCAGTCAGGTTTTCAGGATACCCACAATGAATATACACGAATTAGATTCACAGAATTATCTGGCATAAATCCCTTTCTGGTGCCACTGTAACAATAATTCTGTTATACCAAGCAAGTAATATCCAGTATTTATTCTTATAAGATAAACTTTTATTATCCCAGGACAAACAGGTAGCATATTCTCACATGTGGGTGACATCATCCACAGAGTCTGGTACAGACAGTTAAAAGTACAGTACAGTGTAAAAGTGTACTGTCCCTTTAAACTTTAGAAGCTTTAAGCCTTACCTACACCATGCATGTGCAAGTGCCTCCCTGCCCGACGCCGGCTCTTGAGTTTTTCATTTTCTATGGAGTGAAGAACACATAGCTAAACTTTGTCTAGTTGAGTTTGCCTTCCCTCTTCGTATTTTTCCTTAATTTCTTTTTTTGTGACTTGTTTTTCTTTTACATTCTTTACAATTTCAAGTAAATTTTATTTATTTTCATTTTCGGGGCCTGTAGGTGATTTTGCAGCCTTTGTCCCCGCCAACTTCGTTGATGGCTTTTCGACCTTCTTATCAATCGACCCGTGCTGTTGGACTTTCCTGCTGGATCTCTTCCCAATCTTCCAGGGTTAAAAACAAACAAAAAAAACCAAACAACTGATCAAGAAGAAGAATAAATGCCTTACCAAATAAATGTTTTATTCTTTTTGTTCCTTCATTTCTTTATCTAAGAATCTTAGGCCTAGGGTCAGGTACCCTTCAAGTTAGACTTCGTCTCTGGTACTGTTTCCTAGCGGTACCAGTGCATTGACATTGACTTCTTCCATCGACATCATCAAGCATCATAGTAACATAGTAACATAGTAGATGACGGCAGATAAAGACCCGAATGCATCATGGGCATATCTCACATTGAGTCTCTTGATGCATCCTCTCCTCGATGCCATTAATGCAGACTGTAATTTCTAAAGAATGCATCTTCTTGAGGTTACCAACACTTCGACATCTTGCTGCACCTATGGTACCAGCTGAACAGCATGTGGTACTGGTGCCTCCTTTCCACAGATTGGTCTTCTGTGCGGTATCGATTCCCTTTGGTACCGGAGAGCATCGACAGTTCATCGATCTCATCACCAGTGTCACTGGCATTTTCAGTATTGAATCATTTGTTGCATGCCCATCATCGATGCCATCAATCATTGATACAAGCTGTCAGTTCTGAAGCGTTCTGCCCATTGGGGTTTTCAATACTTAGACATCTATGGCACCTACAGTACTGGCTTTGTAGCCCTTAGTACTGGTGCAATCTCTCACCATATGCAGAGCATCTATATGGTAAATGGCTGGCCATTGGCTTACAATAATTTTGACCTCGATGCTCCTATTTTACCTTTGGTACTGACACAGTTTTAGCATTGGACTCTGCTCGGTACTGATCCATCCTGCTCTCTGTTATTTACCTGCATCGAGTCTCAGTACTGTTGCTGTGTTTACCTCGGTACCATTGTTGCTCCTGTATCTTATTCTCAGTGATCAGTAGCGGTACTTCCATGTCTCACTCGATACCGGCCTGCCCTTACCAGAATAAAATCCTGTCCTGGTCTTTATGAACCGCAGTGGTCACATTAGACTTTTCAGGTTTAATCCACTCTTGAAAGCCATCTCCAGAGTCTACGCTACTGCATCACCAGGATGTGACGGCCAGACTATGGATAATTTTCAACGTTGTCTTTGTCACATCTACGTTGACTAACAGAGTTCTCGATTTCAACTACCTCTTATCTCATTCAGATCGTACAGAACTGGGCTGGTTTTGAGCAGGATATTCCATTTCACCAGAATTTGCCAGAATTTTCAGACTTTAGTCAACTGGGAAAAATCCACTAGGGCTCTAGACATTTTTAAAGTTGATCAATCCTGTACATCAAAAGTGTTTCTTCATAAAGAACCTGATAATCATGGAACACCTCTTCTGCTTCTTTCTGTCTCTGTACTTCCAACGGGAATCCATCCAGGATGTAGAGCTTGTAAAGATGGATCTCCTATTCTACCCATCATAACAACTTGGTTTCTTGCAAGTTTATGAACAGAGAACTCCACTCGAGGTGTAGACTTCGATCTCCTCGTCCATATGGAAACATTTTTATCCATCATTGACTGTCTCTTGACAACAGACTCCACTCTGGGTGTACTGCCTATATAGTGGATTAATTTGTATTTTTGCAGTTCTCCTATGCTACAACAGATCACACTCTCCATTATGTTCCACATCTGGATACAGTACTTTTTTTTTTCTACGATCTTTGCAGATCTTTTCATTAGAGTCTTCTGTTGCACTTACATCACACCTCATTCAAGATAAACCTCCCCTGGAGATTTTTACATCACTTCTTCACAGTCTATCAAAGATGTTAAGTTTCACAGCTGACAATTTCCACTCTCCTCAAAACCTTTGTACCATCAATGTTTCTGTCCCTGTCAGATAGGCCAATGGAATGTTCTCCTTTTCAACAGCTGTTTCTTTAGCCAAAGGTGGATTCACTGGTAGCATAGGTCATCAAGCGGACTTCACTGCCCAGTGAAGGAGGTGTGGTTCTCAAGAGGCAATTTGAAGCTTTAGCCTTAGGAATTAAAGCGCCAGCTGCAGCTTCCATTGTGGCACATGGTTGCCACACTCGGCTATCTCGGATCCCAGCCTCGGTGGTAGACAACGACCCTCGGATGATTCTATCTGAGATGAATTATGTAGCAGACACTGTATGACATCATAAGAGTCATAGCAAAGTGTCAGCCTATTCTTTCTCCGCTTGACGGATGCTCTGGATCAGACAATGAGCAGGAGACTCAGCTTCTAAGGCCACCCTCAGCAGGCTTTCTTTCAAGGGTCAGATGCTGTTTGGAAAGGGTCTGGGTGACCTGATGACCAGTGATACGGACCATCACCCTAAGTCCTTGGCAGACAGCAGACACCGGGTGGCTTGGAGTTCAGGGTGCGGGAATTTTTGAGGCTATTTCCATTTTTATGCAGGAGGCTAACGATGCATAGATCCTTTCAGGAGTCACGACAGAGGTTCAACGAGGCAGAAGGCAGCAAGCCTCTGGCTCTCACCCCTCTCCTTTGATCTTCGCAAACATGATGCTCTCCAATGATCTGACAGTATGATAGTCATAACTTCATCATTTGGGCTTCTAATGACATAGCTGAGTTGATCTCTTCTAGAATCCATTTGTTAATTCTTCTGGCGGTCCACGGTACACATAAAATCCTTCTCCAGCACCAAAGCTCAAATGAGTCAATCTTCTTTCTGTCTTGTTTCCGTAGTGTCTAGCTTTCATATCTGTAATTGACTATTGAGAAAATGAGTACGTGGACAAGTCTGATCTTCATTTTGGAGTGTTATTTCCTTGCTTTTTAATACTTTGTCGAGAGCCTTCATTGAGGAGTGACCCAAGTGCTATTTTGTGGAGTATTTCTTCCCTGCTAGTTGCATCATTGTTTACAAAACAGCCCAAGAGATTGAAATTCTTTACAATTTCTATTCTATCACCTTCAAGCTCAAAATCTTCATATTTTTCCGTGTTTATTATCTTTGTCTCGTTTTATGTTCAGTTCTAATCCCATGTTATGATTTTCGGCTTTGACTTTCTCAGTAGATTCAGCATGCAGTCGTTGCTGATGGTGATGAGTGTTGTATCATCTGCATAGTGCAGGTTGTCTATTTTTTGGCCACCAACTTTGAAACCAACACTCTCTTCTTCCAACTTTGCTTTTCTGAAGATGGGTTCACTGTAAAGTTTGATCAGGTAAGGTGATGAGATGCATCTTTGCCTGATGCCACGTTTTATTGGAAACCAATCAGTGTTGCCATATTCTGTTCTCACTGCAGCATCTTGATTTTCATAGAGGCTCTTTATCAGCTGAGTTATGTGTTTGGGTAGAGTTCTCCATAGTTTATTATGATCCACACAGTCAAAAACTTTAACGTAGTCAATGAAATTTTTGGTAATCTTTGCTCTTCTCCAATATCCATCTAACATTGTTCCTCAACCTTTTCTGAAACCAGCCTGAACTTCGAGTAGTTTTTGCTCAGTGTATGATTGTAGCCTTCATTGTATTATTTTCAGCAATATTTTGCTGGCATGTGGAATTAATGTGATAGTTCTGTAGTTGTTACAGTGCTTAGCGTCATCTTTCTTCATTATAGGTATGAACAGTGATCTTCTCCAGTCAGTTGGTCATGTTTTCTCCTTCCAAATCTGTTGACACAGTTGAGTGAGGGCCATGATAGCACCTTCTGAGTCTGTTTTAGATTTTCCATATATTATTTCCATCTCATTTTAATGCTTTCTGGATCATTAAGTATCATTCCATTGGTTTCTTTAAGCATCCCCAGTTGTGGCTAGAATTTCTGCTGCAATCTTTTAACCTCCTGATATGCCAATCTGGTTTTACCGTTTACATGTTCTGATTCAATTTTCTGACAGATATTCTTGAGATATTGTTCTTTGTCTTACCGAAATTGATATTAAAAAACACTGTTCAATTGTGATACTTTTTTCTCTATTCCTGGAGAGTTTTGCGTGTCGTCTTTGTTCTGCTACTTTTACATTACATTACATTACATTAGTGATTTCTATTCTATTCCTTGCGGTTCAAGGCGGATTACATAAGAATTGTCATGAAGTTACAAGATATATAGGTGGATTACATAAGAATTGTCGAGAAATTAAGGTAATACGTGTTGGTAATTAAAACATTTTAGATTTGATAGGAGTAGACAATGTGGTAGGTTTCTTCTTTCTGGTTTCTTCTGAGATCCAAGGCGATTTCTTGGTTTTCTTTCTCTTCTGGAGTGGTTTTTTTTTTTAATTTTTTTTTTACGGTTTTGATGTCATTCAATAATTGTTTGTGCTCCATCTCCTGTATCAAGACAAGCAAATCTGTCTAGTTTTATCCAATAGTCTGATGGAATATTTTCAACGTTATATTTTGGGAGGTCTCTAATGATCTTCTTACGAAGCTTTACTTTGATCTTGCATGTCAAAAGCTCATGGTCACTTCCACAATCATCTAGTTTAGTCCTTGCAATCAAAACTGCAGATTTCTGTCTTTGTCCTATACAGATGTAGTCAATTTGATTTTTATACATGCCATTTGGAGAGGTCCATGTGTACTGGCAATGTTTGTGGTGTTGGAAATGCGTATTCATGATTGACAGTTGGTTTGTTTTGCAAAACTGAAATAAGTTATCACCAGCTTCATTTCTTTCTCCTAAGCTGTGCTATCCAACCACTGCATCTTAAGGTGTACTTTCTACTTTTGCACTGACGTCCCCCTTAATGATCAGTAGATCTTGATTCAGCGTTTGATCTATTTCATTTTGAAGTTGTTCATAGAACAATTCCACATCCTCATTTTCCACGCCTCTCATTGGAACATATATTTAGATCAAGGTGACATTGATGAGCATGACTATCTCTGATAACATTGTACTTTTGAAAGCTTATTGTTGAGGATAAATGCCATTTTTCCTGTGCGTTTCATGACCAGAGTAGCAGATCCAATGCTCATTTGATTGATAATGGCCCTGTCCTGTCCATTTAGTTCACTGATCCCTATCAAGTCAATATTGTTTTGTTTTGTTTATTTTCATTTGATCTTTAACAATTTTCATTTTTCCTTCATTCATATTTCGTGCATTCCATGTTCCTATGTTTAGAATATCCTTACAGCTTCTGATCTCTCTTTTCTGTCCAGCAACATCAGCATCAGGATGTCCTGGCAGCTTTGATCCGTCAGCTTCACAAACAGTTGGCAATATTGAAGTTGAGGATCAGCTCTTTCCTAGTAGTGTAGTGAGTGCCTTCTGACCTAGAGGACCATCTTCTAGCACTATACATCAATTATTTTATGTCTCATCAAGTTTTTTTTTGGAAGAATACAGAATTAGATTGCCAAGCCTTTCTTCTGCACAGTATAAATTTGATGTTGTTGCTGTTGTCGCATCGGACGCAGTTCTGCACCTCCAACACTACCCATCTGCTGCTGCCCAGATGGGTGGTACATTGTTAGTCTGACATCTCCATTGAAACCTGTTCACCTTGGGAGTCCCTGCTGGTAGTGAAGCTACCGATGGCATAGCTTTCAACGTCTCAGATGCGTGCAACCCCAGTGGCATGACAAGCTCGTATTTAATTTTTTTTTTTTTAGTGAACTTTTCAAACCGCTCTCATATTGGGGGCCACATTTTATATTTGATAACATTTAGTGGGTCAAAACAAGTACTGTCAATTTTCTACATGTTTTATCAAATAGTGGCAAAATATGATGGTGCATTGACTCCTCCCTAGTCTCGTTATCTCTCTCTTTTTCATGAACCTCCTCCCTTCCAGTCATGGTGCTAAAAGGTTGGGTGGGTCTTGCAGCTTCAAGTCTGACAAGATTTGAAACTGCAGTATGAATCGGAACTTTTAGCACCATGTGGTTCGAGCTTACAAAGAACTGTGTCATGGTGGGGAATCAGAAATCTCACTGTAAACACCACAAGAATTGCCAACCTTCGAAGGGCCAGAAAAAATAATTTGGTTGGTTAGATTCTGACCCACAGGCCATAGGTTGGACAAGCCTGTTTTAAAGGATTGTAATTTATTTCAGTATTTTAATCATTATTTCACTAACATAATGTTCCTAGTAGGGAAGAACATAGAAAGCTAACTAGGGCTAACCTAAAAGTCAATGCCTACTTCCAGTGCAATAGGGATGATATTCTGAACCGTAGGGTTATCCATGCGTACTTGTGAGCATACTTCCGATGCCAATCACAGCTTTTCAACTCCTCCTCAGTCTCTGCTGCCTCTTCAATTCTTCCTTTTGCAGGTGAGCATGAAGCTATCTTTCTGATCTGCTCTGTTTATTTCTTTGTTTTGCAATGTTTTTCTGGTTTTCGGCTTGTTGGCGGATTTTTTGCATGGCTTCGAGGGACTGCTTTGCCTGCTTGGGAGGAGCAGATGTTTAAGTCTGCAGCTGGCAGGTGCATCCTTTGGGGACCTGGACAGGCAGTCCTGGGATAGGAGGCAATGTTTTGGTTATTGGACAGAAAACAGAAGGTAGGATTAAATGGACATTTTTCTCACTCGAGGAGGGTAAATGGTGGAGTGCTGCAGGGATTTGTACTGGAACCGGTGCTATTAACTTTTTAAATAAATTATCAGGAAATTGAATTGAGTGAAGTAATTAAATTTGCAGATGGCGCTAAACTGTTCAAAGTTATTAAAATGCATACAGACTGTGACAATTGCAGGCAGGCCTTAGAAATTGGTAGACTGGGCATTTAATGGTTGATGAAATTTAATGTGGACAAATGCAAAGTAATGCACATTGGAAAGAATAATCCAAATCATAGTTATCAGACGCTAGAGTTTACCTTAGTGGTCAAAGTCCAAGAAAAAGGTCTAGGTGTCATTGTAGACAATATGCTATAACTTTCCAGTGTATGGTGGCGACCAATAAAGCAAACAAGATGCTAAGAATTATTAGAAAAGGGATGGTAAACATGACTAAGAATATTATAATTCTTCTGTATCGTTCCATGATGCAACTGTACTTTGAGCATTGCATTCAATTCATGTCACAATAGCTCAAAAAAAGATATAGCAGAATCTAAAAATACAAGTTAAAAAGAAGGGGGACCAAGAAGATAACGGGGATGGAACTCTTCTTGTTGAAGAAAGACTAAAGAGGTTATGACTATTCAACTTCGAAAAGAAACGGCTCAGGGATTGATATGATTGAAGTCTATAAAATCCTGAGTGGTATAGAACGGGTGCATCGTTTTTTACTCCATCAAAAATTACAAATTCACTTGATGAAGTTACAGGAAAATACTTTTAAAACTAACAGGAGGAAATATTATTTTCTCTCAGAGAATAGTTAAGCTCTGGAACTCATTGCCAAAGGATGTGGTAACAGTGGATAGCGTAGCTGGGTTTAAAAAAAGGGTTTTGACAAGTTCTTGGAGGAAAAGTTCATAGTCTGCTATTGAGACAGATATGAGGAACCTAATGCTTGCCCTGGGATCAATAGCATGGAATGTTGCTACTTATTTTGATTGTTGCCACCTGGATTGGCCACTGTGGAAAAAGGATACTGGGCTAGATGGTCAATTGGTTCAACCCAGTATGGCTTTTTTATGTAGTGTAATGATCTGAGGTCTTGGGGAACTGGGTTTAGTTCCCATTGCAGCTCCTTGTGACCCTGGGCAAGTCATTTACCGTATTTTCACGCATATAACGCGCGCGTTATACACGATTTTGCAAACCGTGCATAACTGTGCGCGTTGTACGTGCGAGTGCGTTTTACAACTTTTTTTTTTTCAATCCGATCGGCATCTCCCCTGCGAACCGGCATCCTCCCTCCCGCTCGCGTCACCCCCCCACCCCCGCGATCCTACATCCCCCCCCCAGCACCGCAAAACATCTCTTACCCGATTGGGCACCGGCACCAGCACCAATGCACAGGACGTGCCAGTGCCCGAAGATCCTCCCTCGTTGGTTTGGGCTGGGCGGTGCGGTGCGGGAGAGATCCTCCTTCTTCCTGCGCCGGGCTGGACTCTCGGAGAGAGCGAGACCAGAAGGCTTTGAGCATGCGCAAATGCTCAAAGCCTAGTCCAGCCCAGCCTAAACCAACGAAGGAGGATCTTCGGGCACTGGCACATCCTGTGCATTGGTGCTGGTGCCGGTGCCAGTGCCCAATCGGGTAAGAGATGTTTTGCGGTGCTGGGGGAGATGTAGGATCGCGGGGGGGGGTGACGCGGGGGGGGGGGAGGAGGATGCTGGTTCGCAGGGGGGATGCCGGATCGGATTGAAAAAAATAAGTTGTAAAACGCGGGTAAGCGAGCGGGGGGGGAGGATGCCGGTTCAGAGTAGGCGGGAGGAGGTTTTAGCATGCGCGGTATATGCGTGTGAGCGCTATATTAAATTTTTTTTACATAAATTTGTGTTCCCCGTGTGCTATACCCGTGTGCGCGTTTTACACGGGTGCGCGGTATATAGGTGAAAATACGGTAATCTTCCATCCCCTTACCAGAAAATAAAAAAAAAAACCAACCTCCCACACGATGGTGAGCCCACTAGGAACAGAGAAAGTACCTGCATATAATGTGTATAGCGCTGTGTACATCTAGTAGCACTATAGAAATAAGTAGTAATAGTAAGTGACTTGCTAATTTAACTCTGAAAGTAGTGCAGATAAAATGGAGGCCGCCGAGTCAGCTAGTGAAAAGCTTCTAGCACAGAGTAGACAGTCTGGGCAGTAAAATCAAAGCTGAATGTTGAATTCTCAATAATAATTACTCCTGAAATACAGTTTCATGTCTGACTTCCCAGCTCTGTACTTGCAGCATCTGGAAAGCCACAGTCCAGTACTTAGGAAAGAGAGCTATGTTTTAGAGCTACAATTGCTGCTGTTTTTCAGCTGCAGCTGTCCAAGTGGTTGTTTTTTAGCTTGACTGTCCCTAGATCTTTCTCAGTTTGGGAAATATCTGGCAAAGAAGTGAAAAATAAGGAACCTTTTAAGAGCTGCTGGTCCCTGATGATTGCTACAGACAGGTGGCACAATCCTGTGTGTTAGAATTTTCATGCAAAACTCTTCTAGTATTTGTGGTCTTAGCTATTCTTGTTTTGTGTTCAATGATGTGTAAGGAGCTAACAAAAAATTCCAAAATTGTTGCACTGTAACTAAATACAGTACTACCAATAGCATTTCTTTATTATTTATCAGTATGTCAGTTGCTTTATTTCTTTTTCTGGGAGATCCTTTTGTTACATTAAATGGGTCTCATGCAGATTATCTGACAGCTGACAAGCTGTGTCTCAAAAATGAGAAATTTAGAACATTTGGGGTGGTGAGTTATCGGTGTCAGGTCAAAAGCTGCCGGGACAAAGGTGCGAGCAGACAACTGAGCGCAGCGCGGAGGCGCACGCCGAAGAAAAAGACTGTTTTTAGGGGCTACAACGGGGTGTGTGGGGGGGAACCCCCCCACTTTACTTTATACAGATCGCACCATGTTGTGGGGGCGTTGTGGGGGGTTTGGGAGGTTGTAACCCCCCACATTTTAGTGAAAACATAACTTTTTCCCTAAAAACAGGGAAAATGTTACATTTTCACTAAAATGTGGGGGGTTACAACCCCCCAAAACCCCCACAACGCCGCCGCGATCTGTATTAAGTAAAGTGGGGGGGGGCTCCCCAACAAAATCCCCGTTGCAGCCCTTAAGTCTTTTTCTTCGGTGCGTGCCTCCGTCTTGCGCTCAGTTGTCGGCGCGCGCCTTTGTCTTCCGCGTTACTGTCTATGAACCGAGCTATCAATGTGAGCTACCGTGAAGTCGGGTTATTTTACTACCTATTATTCTAGAACAGGATCTTTTGCCCAAAATGGGACCCTGTTTTATATAGGATATCTAGGGCAGGAAAAAAAATATCCAAGTAGGGACATTCAGAATGTCCTGTATTTTTTTGCAAGAATATACAGGAGTACATAGACACTTGCCAGAGTGTTCAGTATGAACAGCCATTTAGGGGATGGGGTGAAGCAAGACTGATTTCATGCTGTGTGTATAAGTTGGCTCATATATAGCTCAATACTGGATTATGTACAAGCGGAGCCATTTAAAGGAGTCAATTTTTATACTAAGTTTATCAGTAGGCCTTTTATCTTCCCCTCCCCACCCATGACTAGTGATAATATGCTGTATTTTTCGCTCCATAAGACACACTTTTTCCACCTCCAAGAAAGGAGTGGAAATGTAAGTGTGTCTTATGAAGCGAAGATACAAATTTGTTAAGCCTGCTGCCGCCGTCGCCGCATATTTTTAAACCCCCCCGCTGCTGCATATTTTTAACCCACCTGCCATTGCCACATATTTTTAACCCACCACCGCTGCATATTTTTAACCCCCCCCCCCCCCGCCACTGCAACATCTTTTAAACCCACCCACCCACTGCCATTGTACCTGGTGGTCCAGCGTATTTCCCGGCCAGTGGCGCACAGGCCAGAAGCACAGAAATCAGGAGTAAGCCCTCCGCACTCCCGCCTGGGCCCGCGCCAGTCTCCAAATGGCTGCAGTCAGCTCTCGCGGGACTTGCAAGAACTGACTGCAGCCATTTGGAGATCGGCGCAGGCTCAAGTTGGGAGCACAGAGGGCTTGTTCCTGATCTCTGCACTTCTGGCCTATGCGCTTCTGGCAGGGAAATAGATGAGACGCCGTCTAAAGAGGGAGGAATTTAAAGAGGAACCGGGGGGGGGGGGGTATGATTAAAGGAACAGGGGGATGATTAAAAATAGTACTGGGGATACTGGGGGGCAGGTGGGGGTATGGGGAGATGATTTAATGTACATGGAAGTTACGTGGAGGGTATAGGGCCTGCCTGCCTGCCTGCTCGACTGCTCTGTGCCCTGTCCCTGTCCCGGCCTACCACTGTACCACCAGAGGGGGTACAGGGTGCAGAGCCTGGCAGGGAGAATTTGGTTCAGAATATTTTTTTTCTTGTTTTCCCCCTCTAAATCTAGGGTGTGTCTTATGGAGCAAAAAATACAGTAGATGTATCTGATAAGGTATCTATAAGGCTTTAGAGTAATGTGTCACTATCTTTTTAAGCTGCTGGCACACTAATCTCTGGGTTAGAGTGCATCTAGAAATGCACGGATGTCCTGTAGCTGCGGCTCTGAGCCTTCTATTACTGCCGGTGAGGGGTGCTGCAGAAGTGCCAGTGAGGATGAGAGACTCGGGTGCCGGCTGAATAACTATAGGGCATGTCTCGCCTTGAAAGGCACATCCTGTAAGCAGTCAGCTGGTGCCTCCTCTCCTCGCCGGCATCTTGGGGCAATCCTGGAATCCTCCGGGGCACACTAGTGTGTCGTGGCATAGAGTTTGCAATACACTGCTTTAAAGTGAGAAAAACAGACGAGCTGAAGAAAGTTCCTTCCAAAGGTTATTGTATTTAAATTCTCAGGAATTTAAGTGGTTAAATAGCACTCCTGTTTTAAATAAAAGGTGGTTTGTAGAATGGCAGGCACGGTTTTTAGAAAGCTACCCATGTATAACTTTTAGATAAATCGAAACATTAACTATACAATATTCTGCCTGATCCACAAAAAAAGCTTCCTTTAACTAGAAATATTGATGACATTTTTAGGACTTTCATATTTAAATGAAACCTAAACTGATTAAATGCATAAGTCCTCGTAAAGAATTTAGACAAAATAATGGCACTGCAGATGAAGTACTAGCGGTAAACACAATTTAATACCACTTATGCAATCTGATGGCCAATTCACCATGTCATGCTGAAAAATGATGATGATATTCTCCTTTTTATTGTCACCATGGGCCCTTGCTAAAGTGCTGTATGGCCTTTGTCGGAAGCGTCTATCATGGATCTAACTGTGAAGACAGTTTTCTTAGTCGTGATCACTTCAGTGAGGAGGATTTTGGAACTGCAAGCGTTATCTTGCAGAGATCCTTTCCTCAGATTCATAGAAGCAGGAGTGTCTTTAGGCACTGTGCCTTCCTTTCTACTGAAAATAGTTTTGGCATTTCATATCAACCAGGAAGTGCAGCTTCCCACTTTTCAGCTCACAGGCAAAAAGAAAGATGACAAAGTTTTGAAGTTGCTAGATGTCAGGAGAGTTGTTCTGCATTATCTTGAAGTGACAAATGAGTTCTGCCTGTTGGATCATCTATTTGTCTTGACCAGTGCTAGCCATCAGAGCAGACCACCATAGTAACATAGTAAATGATAGCAGATAAAGACCCGAATGGTCCATCTAGTCTGCCCAACCTGATTCAATCTAAAAATGTGATGGGTTTTTTTTTCTTCTTCTTATCTATTTCTGGGCAAGAATCCAAAGCTCTGCCTGGTAGTGTTCTTAGGTTCCAGCTACTGAAGTCTCCAAGAAGTGGCCTGAGGCTCTGATTGGTCCAGGTTGTTTAAGGCCCCTCCTATGATAGGGTCCTTATGTGTCTGGGCCAGCCAGAGCCTAAGGCCCCCTCCACGATGCATCCCAGGATGCATTGGGGAGGGGAAGGCCCGCCATTTTGAAGAGGTGGGCCAGCTGGCCAGAGAGAGTAGGCATCCCTCTGGCCAGCCATGTAAAGTAAGGTAAAGGGAAAAGTGTGTGTGGGAGGGTCATCGGAGGCCCTGGGGGGGTGGAGTTGCATGGCAGCGGGAGAGCATGAGCATCTCTCCCGCTGCCGAGGGGGGTTGGGGGATGTTGGTTGGTGGCGGGAGAAATTGGGCATTTCTACTGCTGCCAAGGTGGGAGTGGGTTGGGTATCTCTCCCACTGCCGAGGGATGTGTTGGTTGGCAGCGGGAGAGATTGGGAATCTCATCCGCTGCTGAGGGGGGGGGGGTGTTGATTAGTGGCAGAGAGATTGGGCATCTCTTCTGCTGTCGAGGGGTGTGTTGGTTAGTGGCGCTGTGTTGGCAGCGGGAGAGATTGGGTTGTCTCTTCCACTACTGGTTTGTTTTGGTTTTTTTTGCGTTTATTCTGTGCATGTGCCCATCACTATCACCAGCAATGGGCACATGCAAATTTAGGGAGTCTTCGCTACCTTCTGCCAACCTCATTTACCTGAGCATTTTTTGAAGAATGATTGGTTTTTTAAAAAATGCTACTATAATGGCTGCGATAGCAGCCCGTAAGTTTTTTTTTTTTTTTTTTTTAAATGCTTTTTTTTATCTAGGCCTCAATCCTTCCTTCTGTCAGAGGCCCCCTTGTAAGTATATTCTCTTATGTATATATATTAGGCTTTCATTTGCCTTGTTTGCAAAAGCTTACGGTAATCCTTCTTTACTGTAACATGTTTTTTGTGTTATCTGACCCTGCTAAGTTCCTACTGGTTATTAAACCTGAACTTCTTCCTATGCTCTCGCTATGGTCTTTTTCAGCCTCCAACGTGGCTCTCTTGTTTATTAAGTTGTACCTGTCCTTGTGCCAACATTTTTGTTCTATCCACTATCACCCCTACCTTGTATGAGCAGGACTTGGCAACTGCTAACACCTTAAAGCACAGCCTAGGGAAAGAAGGCTACTTCAGCTGGAAGTCAACACCATCTATGTTCTTTTGCCAGGATGCCCTATTTTGGCTAACCTCGTCCCATGAGAATTGTCAACAGTGCTAGTCTCAGAATTTATTGTGGATTAAAAGTGAGAAGAGATAAACTTGGTTTTACTTATCTTATGTGTGACTAGAAGGCACGTGGAAAGATAACCATAAACCTTAAACTGCTGATGTGTATGCATTTCAGACTTCTGAGATTTCTAAATTTTTGAGTGGTTAGATAATTAATTAGGAGAAAAAATGTATATATAATAGATTTCATTAGTCATTGTATACTTCCAGAGTTCAGTCTTTTCCAACAGGACTATAGAATTGTACTAGAGCAGGGATCATCCTTGAGGGCCGCAATCCAGTCGGGTTTTCAGGATTTCCCCAATGAATATGCACTGAAAGCAGTGCATGCACATAGATCTCATGCATATTCATTGGGGATTGCGGCCCTCAAGGAGGGACTTTGAGACCTCTGTACTAGAGGAAGGATGAAAAACATTGGAGAATTGTGAGAGAATTAGATTAAGACTAAGGCCTCCTTTTATCAAGCCGTGTTAGGTTTTTTATCGCTTGCTGCTGCGGTAAAAGCTCTGACGCTCATAGAATCCCTATGAGTGTCAGAGCTTTTACCGTAGCAGCCAGTGATAAAAAAAAAAAATCCTAATGCGGCTTGATAAAAGGGGGCCTAAGTTTTTTTGGGGGTCCTATTTTGGGTACTCTTTGGGGAGGTGTATTGGATGGGCTTTTGTTTAATTATGGAGTTCTTTCTTGTGATTGCTCATTTTAATGTAAACCGCTAAAATTCACTGTCGAATGAAACAGTGGTATATTAAGTAAATAAACCTGTAGACAAAATTCATCAGTAAGTAATGAGGAAGTTTTATAAGGGCGCATATTTATTATTCTGAAATAAGGTCATATATAGGAAAAATGTTTATAATATTGCAAACCATGCTTTTTTATCACTGCAGAACAGAAGCACATGGGTAAGATTTTATTTTTTTTGACGTCGTCCTTATGAAAGAGATCATATTGTTGCTCTTTAAAATAACAATACTAAGACGTAAATGAAGACAGATTTTTGTTCTCACTCTGAACACACCTTTCATTCCAAGCTCTAGTGTATAATTGTCTGTATCAATCTCAATTTACAGCATGATGCGCCCCTGTGCCTGACAGCTTGAATTTCATCAGCTAGGATGTATCAATTAAACCCTACCCGATAGGCAATAAAAATGCAGAGAAAGAAAGTGAAATACTCAATACTTCAATCTAGTAAATGAGAAAAACCTTTTAGGGATTCTTAACTGTTTAAAATCAAAATCATATTGCTGTACAAGAATGCAAGCAATATTAAATGCTCAGCATGGTGCCTGCATGTGTGTATGATCAAATGTTTCTCATTAAACTGCTGCTTTTGGTACTTGATTCCTCCTTTACTTAACTGAGACATGAGTGAGTTGTCTCAATGTAATCCAGTGAAAGAACTTGTTTAACTGTGACGATTGATGGTGCTGTCAAAGGTTTAACACATTTCTGCGTCATGCATTGGGAAGCTAAACTCATCAAAGAAATACTGAAAGGATCAAGTTATGGATCTTGACCTCTTAAATTTTTTAAAGGCTTTTTGGCTTATCTAAAATCTTTGTTGGTGATCTCAAGGCTTCGATAACCGTAATAAAAAAACAACAACTAACTTTGCTTAGATTATATACATATTGGAAATGTGCATGACACCCCTCCTTATGTTCTTATGTTCTCCTCCTTCTCCCAGTAAAAGGGTTAATGGTTTTCAGTTTTCATGTGTGTTCACACATTTGTGACTTATGCACACAAGAACATTTTTTAGCAAGTGTTTGTTAATTTGGAGAGATATGCTTACACAAATGATTGCGTGTAATTTAAAGTTTTAGGAACCCATATAAAACTGATTGAGTACCCATGAATGAACACCCATAACACTGGCCAACACTCATTTTGGTACCTGTTTATGGGTATATTTGACCTGCTGATTCCAAAAATGGTACCAGTTTTCTCTTAGCTCTAGTTTTTGAGAAATTTCAGACCAGTAAACCTTACTTCAGTGCCATTCAGTGCTTCCCACATGTAAAGTATTACATGTGGGAAGCAGAAACTCGAGGTACAGCTATACAATGGTAGGGATATTATTGCATGAGAGTACCCAAGAAAGGGACTTGGGGGTAATGGTGGACATGACAATGAAGCCGACGGCACAGTGCGCAGCAGCCGCTAAGAGAGCGAATAGAATGCTAGGTATAATCAAGAAGGGTATTACAACCAGAATGAAACAAGTTATCCTGCTGTTGTATCGGGCGATAGTGCGCCCACATCTGGAGTACTGCGTCCAATATTGGTCGCCGTACCTTAAGAAGGATATGGCGTTACTTGAGAGGGTTCAGAGGAGAGCGACATGTCTGATAAAAGGTATGGAAAACCTGTCATACGCTGAGAGATTGGAGAAGCTGGGTCTCTTTTCCCTGGAGAAGAGGAGACTTAGAGGGGATATGATAGAGACTTGCAAGATCATGAAGGGCATAGAGAGAGTGGAGAGGGACAGATTCTTCAAACTCTCGAAAAATAAAAGAACAAGAGGGCATTCAGAAAAGTTGAAAGGGGACAGATTCAAAACAAATGCTAGGAAGTTCTTCTTTACCCAACGTGTGGTAGACACCTGGAATGCGCTTCCAGAAGACGTAATAGGGCAGAGTACTGTACTGGAGTTTAAGAAAGGATTGGACAACTTCCTGCTGGAAAAAGGAATAGAGGGGTATAGATAGAGGATTGCTGCACAGGTCCTGGACCTGTTGGGCCGCTGCATGAGCGGACTGCTGGGCAAGATGGACCTCAGGTCTGACCCAGCGAAGGCATTGCTTATGTTCTTATTCAAAATGGTGGAAACAATGATCTGCTATAATAAAGCCCTTATGCACATGCACAGTTGAAACTGTGCATCCATGCTCCATGCCTTCGTGCTGCCGCATGCGCAGTCGGAGCCTGTGGCGGTTTCTCCATTGGCCTCCAGCCTCTGTCCTCATGCACATATGCGGCAATGGCTTCCCACACCCCAGCCAGCCTGTGCCTCGACAAACGGCAAATGTCCAGGCCTCTAGGGGTCAAGGCACCACTGCCAGGTGCACAGACAGAGACTAGCGGGGTTTCCCTAGCTCGAGGGTAGCCGCTGGGCGTGGGAGAACATGATTGGGTTCGCTTGCTGGGAAGTCAAGGAGCTGGAGGTAAAAGGGAGGAGAGTTGTGATTGGACATCTTGCCTGAGAGAGACAGAAAGAAAGAAAGAGACAGCGGGCAAAGAGAGACAGAAAGAAAGACAGACAGCGGGCAGGGAGAAAGACATAAAGAAAAACAGACAGAAATGGGGCCAAGGAGAAAGACAGAAAGAAAGACAGGGGGGTATGGAGAGAAAGAAAGACAGACAACTGGCTGGGAGAGAAAGAAACGGACAGACAGCGGACAGGGAGAGAGACAGAAAGACAAACAGACAGGGGCCAGGGAGAGAGAGAAAGAAAACACCTCAGTGCCCCATTCTGCTAAAAGTCTACACATCTATTCTAGCAACGGGCTTAAACACTTTTAAAAAATAAAATTGTGTAACATGTAGACCACAGGTGTCAAAGTCGGTCCTCGAGGGCCAGAATCCAGTCGGGTTTTCAGGATTTCCCCAATGAATCTGCATGAGATCTATTTGCATGCACTGCTTTCAATGCATATTCATTGGGGAAATCCAGAAAACCCGACTGGATTCCGGCCCTCGAGGAGGGACTTTGACACCCCTGATGTAGACAGACATGATTTAATGAGGCTTATTCAGCATGGGTTCAGCCAAGGGAGATCATGCCTCACCAATTTGCTTGACTTCTTTGAGGGTGTGAATAAACATGTGGATAAAGGTGAGCTGGTTGTTGTCGTATGTAGATTTTCAGAAAGCTTTTGACAAGGTTCTTCATGAGAGGCTCCTGAGAAAATTAAAGAGTCATGGGATAGGTGGCAAAGTCCAGTTGTGAATAAGGAATTGGTTATTAGATAGAAAACAGAGGGTAATGGAGGATGGTAAATGGTGGAGTTCAGCAGGTATCTGTATTGGGACTGGTGCTATTTAACTTATTTATAAATAATCTGTAAATTGGAATGATGAGTGAGGTGATTAAATTTGCAGATGACACTAAACTATTCAAAGTTGTTAAAATGCATGCAGATTATGAAAAATTGCAGGCAGACCTTAGGAAACTGGAAGAATAGGCATCCAGATGTAAGCACACCAGCTACATTTAACCAGAAGGCTAGAATATGAGCCCAAGAAGAATAACTATGAGTTGATTTATTGAGGGCTCCTGTGCCATTCTGAAATTGAACCCTAACCTGTGAGGTCTATACTTGTTGTGGGATTTTCCAATTTGCCTCACGTTTTCATCTTCATTATTTTGGAAGCCACTGTTTGCCCTGCATCGGTAACATGGAGGATTGCTACTCTTTGGGTTATGGCCAGGTACTAGTGACCTGGATTGGCCACTGAGAATGGGTTACTGGGCTTGGTTGGCCATTTGTCTGACCCAGTAAGGCTATTCTTATGTTCTTTCCACTCTTCACTCTGCTCGTCCATTGAAAAATCAGGATATTTTAATGCATTGTTTAAATTAATATCTTCTAAGCATGAAGGAAATATATTAACAATTAAAAGAGAAGTTTACAACATGAAAATCTATTTATTTCATACCAAAATCACAAGTTTATGATACAAACTTTCCAGTCATTCAACACACAAGAAGCTCATTTTATAAGACTTTCAAGAGTGGGATCTAAACTAAAACTTGGGTTTATATACCGCATCATCCCCACAATGTGGAGCTCGATACAGTTTACAGGGGTTGGGATAGAACGGAACTCCAATGGAATTATAGAAGTGAGTATGAAGAAAGGTTAGGGCTTAGAGTACCAGGGAGGGGGAGAGGTTACATTTTGAAGAAGAGCCAAGTTTTCAGATGTTTAGTTTAGTTTAGTTAAATAGTCCAAAAGAAGCTGCAATGTTCTGCTTATAAGTCCCAGGTTTAGATGCACTAAGAAGATCGATAATAACATGTGGGTCTGCACCAATTTGATTTTTTTTGGCCAATTCAGAAAGAGCTATTGATGCACTAAAAAGTTTACATGCAAATGATTCATGCTGATGTTAGTTGTAATTCCCAACTTCTGCATCTGATGATCGCTAAGAGAGTGACTCTCACACATGCTCAGAGCCGGCAGGGGAAGCCTGAAAAGCTGAGAGGTAGGGGATACCCTGAAAGCAGCCTGCTGCCACTCAACTGTTTGGGGCAGAAAACCTTTTTTTTTTCTTCTTTTTTTTTTAATGGGCACAGATGCTATGCGTGTTACACACGCACAGTATCTATCTCATTAAAAAAGAAACAATAACCCCCCCCTGCCAATGATGGCTCTCCCCGACATATCGTTCCTACCCTCCTGCACCAGCAAAAAGGGAAGTAGGAATGCCCACTTGCCAACCCTCCCATGAAAGAAAATTGGCAGGAGGGATGCCCATGCCCTCATATCACCAAAGGCCCACTCCCTCGCCAGGTGCCCCCCCAAACATCCCCCTCCCCCTGAAAAAAAGGCAGATGGGTTGCCCACTCCCTCCTCCCCCCCCCCCCCGGTAACTTTTTAGAGAAGTTGGAGCATGAGGGAAGCTGTCCATCCCACTCAAAGGCCTGCCAGTTCAAAAAGGTGGGCCTTTCTCTACCCGGTTTATCATGTGATGCACGGGGAAGGGGGCTAAGGCCCTGACTGGCTCAGATGCCTAAGGCCCCTCCCCTTAGGCTCTTCCCTCTATCCCGGGGAAAAAAGGGGAGGAGTAAGGCCCTGATTGGCTCAAGGGTCCAAGGGGAAGGGCCTTAGGCATCTAAGCCACCAGAGCCTTAGGCCCCTCCCTCCATGATGCACCAGGGAAGGAAAAGCATGCCATTTTGACCTGGCAGACCTACAAGCAGGATGGACTGAGCTTCCCTCCCGCTCCAACTTCTCTAAAACTGTATGGGGTGGGGGGGTTTGGGGGACCTCTGGTGGCAGGAGGGAGTGGGTATCCCTCCTGTCTTTTTTTTTTTTGGGGGGGGCAAGGGGGAGGATAGGGGATGTTTTTTTTTATGGGGGGGCATGCCTGGCACGGGAGTGGGCCTTTGTTGGCAGGAGGGTAACATTCCTGCCAATTTTCTTTCGTGAGTGGCTGGGTTCAGCATGGCAGGAGGAAGTGGGCATTCCTGCCGTTTTCTGGTTTATGGTGCTGGATCAGCGAGGTGGGGGAGGTTGGTTTTTTTTTTTTGTTTGTTTGTTTTTAATAGTTCATATATTGTGCGTGCGTAACACACACAGCATCTGTGCCTATTTTTTAAAAAAAGTTAGGTAAGTTACTGGTTTTGACTAGTCGCTTTTTTGGGGGATCGCTAAAAGCGATCACTTTTTTTTAGTTCATTGGGCAGCTATATTAGAGCATCAGTCGCTCTACTAGTTTACAAGGCATTTTAATATTAATCAGCTTATTTGCATGGTTGGATCGGGGAATGAGCAATCGTGCAGAAAACCAGGCAGTGAGCCTTTTTCTGCATCAGGTAGGCAAATGCGATTGTCGCTAAATCTGTTAAAACAGGTTTAGCGACGATTGCTGGCTTTAGTGCATCTGGGCCCCAGTCTTCAAGGAGAGAATCATTTCCACTCTAATATTCATACACAGTTCTATTCAACACATAATGTTCAGTTCCCAATTCATGTATAGTAGCAAGGATCAAAACAGAACAACAGGGGGGCATAGCTGCAAACTTCAAAGCACCTGTGAGTCCATCAACTTAATAATCTTTTCTGGTGCGCTGCTCTGTCCCACCACCCGACAGTGAATCCCCGTTTCACCAAACAGCTGTGTCAGAGGTTCGTCCTCTTCCATGCAATCAGGAACATCTCAGCTCAAACATGGCACTGGCGGTTACAGGCAGCTATAAAAAGAAAAACAAACACCATCACCCTTGTGCTTACAACCAATCAGCCGTCACAATTCATTAAGTCATTGGTAGAGAAATCACTAGTTGTTACCACCCCTTCTGGCTCTTCAGCAAATCTTATATCAGGTAAAACTTTTCTTTTTAATCTTAACAAGAAGTTTAGAAAAATGTTCTGCAGGACAATTGCCATTCCTCATGATCAACTTCAAAAGTCAGCACCTCCTCAGAGAGAGCTTAAGCCTAAGCAGTGTCGAATTTCCCCCAGCAATCACCAGGCTTCTCTTGATTGCAGCTCACAGCACCATAGTAAGCAGTCCACTCCAATGCTGTAACACCAGGCTGGTCAGTCAAACTGCACAGCTTTACTGTGCAAAGTTCCACAGAAGGTTTCACTGGCTTGTTCTTAATTACAGCAATGGGCACCTTAGTAAACCGTCCATTCACATATTACAAAAAGCCCAAATATCAGAGGTGCAACTGTCTCATATGCCAATATCTCATTCAACAATCCAGATTTCTTCTGGGCTCACATTCAATTGGCTGCAAACCACTGCTTATTTTTTTAAAAGGAGGTTATCCATTCAATACTCACATTCAAAGCCCTTTGGCTGCACAGAGTCCAATAAATATATCCATTTTTGTTTTCTCTGCCTAACCAGACGCCGCCAGTCTCTTACTGATTGCAGGCAATATTCCAAAAGTACACACCGGAGTTTAAAAAAAAATCATGATGCTGCTCCAAGCAGTGGGACACCGAAGGCTCCTCTAAACACCGTGTTTTTAAACATGATATAAGTTCAAACAACTGTGGTTCAAGCATCCAAGATGCTTGCTCCACATAAATCAACAAACAAGGGCACTGAATAAGGTATCACTTCTCAGACAAAATGTCCTGTGCAATGAAAGATGCACAAACTCTTGTATCTCCAGCATAATGGGACACATGGCGCACTTTACACAGCTTGTGTGACCTATCAAAAGGGTCTTGATCCCCCTTAGAACTCGTATGTCTCAAAACATTAGGGCATAATAGGTCCCATAAATTACTATTTTGCCCATAGGCGAACAGTATCTGCATATTTGCAAAGCATGGATGTATCTGTAATAAAGCCCCATGAGACTGAATCTGTTTGGACAGGCACATATATTTTGATACAAAAGGAAGAACATATATCGGTTGTTCTCGCTCCCGATAACTCAAAAGTTCTTCTCGGATTAAACAAGACCCAATTGGCTGCCCTAGAAACCACAGTTTTAGGGTAACCCCTCTGTTCAAATTTTTTCTTCAGCCCCACAGCCTTGTTTTCATATTCCAAAGTACTACTACATATTTGATGATAACGTAAAAATTGGGCATATGGTATGCTGGCTTTCATCACAACAAAGAAAAATGGGGAGACCCAAAGATCCACAGTGAAAACAATCCACCGATGAAAACAAAAACTGTGGATACAGATGTTCTGGAGATAATTTATTAAACACTGACATATAAAACCATGAAAATTCAATTAAAAAAGTACAATGATGATAAATACTGTGATAAAAATCCAACCGGACCCAAAGGATTCTTAGCCAGGGAAGAGAGGGAGAGAACAATTCCAGACTATGGGGGGCTAAGTAGGGGATTCAGGGTGCAAGTGAGAGAGGGATGGGATTTAGAGGGAGACAGAACTGCAGCTGGAGTGAAAGAGGGACCTGAGAAGGATGAAACCTGAGAGAGGAAAAAAGCAGGAAGGGATTTCAGGCCTCAGGCTAGGAGAATTCTATGCAAAACAATACAAATAAACTTTGCTGAATTTTGAAATACTGTGCGCAGAATTTTCAAAATTTTTGCGCAGAATTTTGCCAAGAGTAAACTGAATTCTGAAATGGTGGCTGTAGACCTCAGTTGAATGCTGCTGCTGGCAATAGGAATGCAGCTGTCCCAAGGTTATTGCAGAATCTGGTGACTTTTTGGCCAATGACCAATATGGAACAGCCAAGGAGTGGTGAACATCTTCCCTTGTAGTTGGAGGAGAGACTGCAAAATGGAGGGACAGAATCTAAACATATTTTTGCAGTTTGTGTTTCTCTTCTCCTGTTATGTGCTTCCTTTCTTTTTAAAAGGGGTTCAGGGAATGAAGAGGACTTGTCATATACAATATATTGTAGCAATATCTATTCACAATATAACACACTATATTATAATATGTAAAGTCACAACCAAATCATTATAGTAGAATCACTATATTGATTTGGTTGTGACTTTACATATATTGTAGAATATGTGTCCTATGTGCCCCTATTGTGACTTTATGTGAAGCAAGAGAAATGTGATAGCTGGATCGGGAGGAGAAATACACAGATAAAATGAAGAAGGAAAGAACTGAATAAAGGTTAGAAGCAAGTGTGATGACCAGAAGGTTGGTTGTGAAGGAGCAGGTAGAACTCAGATAAAGGGTACCCCAATTCTACACACATTTCAGATCCTAAGTGTGCATTTCTTTCTTGTCCCTGTGTACTGCATTGCTTTACTTCATTCTGTGTCTGGTCCTCCTTCCCACCAGCTGCGTTCTTGTTTATAGGCTCAATAAGGTATGTTCACACCACTCCAGTGCCTAAGAGCCAGTAAAGCATCTCTGGAGGCTTAGAAACACAATTGCTGCCGTCTACTGGAATAGAGAAGCAGTGCATAAAAGAAATCACAGAGTAGGAAAGAGGAGGAAGGAGGGTTTTTGGTTGGTTTTTTTTTTTTTTTTTTTAGTATATTTTGTCTTAAGACCATAACGCTTCTTTACTATCACCCTTTTGATATCTCAACACCAAATGACTCTATACTCTGTTGCTGTAGGTATTAATGAGATTGTATACACGTACCTGTGTATTTCATGTTCAGTACAGTGTAATGAAAATTATACAACCACCCTGGATGTTCTAACTGAATGGTTACATGCAAGTTGCAGTCCCTACCGCTCTTATTTACTTCCTGTGTGAGTGCATGTCATTCAGTTTGCTTGTTGGAAATCTCTGTCCTCCCTTTATCTGCCGCCTACAGCGATTCTAGTGTGGTAACAAGTCGTTACTGCCTCCTTTGCATCCCAGGCTGAGGCAATATGATTTCTGTGTTTGCTTTGTTTCTACAGATCAGTTAAGCAGCACTGGGGCTTGTGCTCTATGCATGATTCATAAAGACAAATGAGAGTTTTAACGGGTTTGTGATGGGATTTAAGCAATAAAATATGGATATGAGGAAACACTAGTCGCATGTGTAGCAGCCGGAATTTATGTAGGCCCTGCTTTAATGAAAAATGATATGAAATATTAATAGCCACCCGTTCTGTGGTGCTCTCTAAGCAGCTGTAGAGCCAAGCACATGTGCAGGCAGGCACACAGCATTACCATTTGGTGTGTTCTTACCTGTCCCTTGTTTTCACACATGCTCTATGCTTTTCTGCTAAAGTGAATTATATACCTCAACATGGGAAGCATGAGAATAGGCTCTTGGGACCAAAGAGCACAGTAAATTGCTTTTGGCCTTAATCAGAGACTCTCTGAAGTAGGGAGAACTGATCCTCCATCATTCAAAATACATGAACACTATACCCAATATGTGCTTCACTGGGGTAAGGAAGTACATGTACATTGAAGATCCCATATAACATGGGACTGTAGCACAGTTGAGGAATGTACTCCAGGTTTTTTATTGGTGCATATTTCACTGTTGATTCAATATAATGCAGATTCTCTTATAAGCAGTCAAATATCTTGAATCTCAGTTTCCACAGTATATGAGCTCAGTCTGCTATTTGTTGTCTTACATTTGACAGTGCATTGCGAAATGTTTGTGCACTTTGTACATTTTATAATTAGACACACATAATAGTGACACACATGGAGATTAGTAAATGGTATATGAGGGGATATATATGCACAAGGGTAAAGCGGGGAGGGGAAGGAAATGGGGGATGGGAGTTCTTGTGCAGTTGAGTACCCTAAGGTAGGTTAGTAAAGCTTGCATCATATTTTGTGGGGAGAGGATATTTGAAATGGTCAGTGTTGAAGAGTCAGAAGCTGTGGTCAGAAGCCTGGACAGGCGGGACACTCTATATTGAGTTTATTGGTTGAGTTAAAACACTTGATTGACTAAAGGCATACAGAAATTCAAGGGAGTGGACTGTTTGTTAAGGAAAAGTTCACAATTAAATTCTGTTGGCAATGTACATGAAATTTCTTCATTTGGTGAACTGATGTAAAAAATATGGACTGCCATAGGAGATCTGATTTCTTACAAAGTTGGCTTTTCTACTATATGAACACAATAATTGAGATTTGTTTTATTTCTTTGTAGGAAGTGGAGAAAAAGGCAAGTAAAGGATGAAGAGGGACGCCAGATGGCAGAAGAATCTGAGGAAAGTGATGCCGAATTTGATGAGGGGTTCAAAGTACCAAGTTTCATCTGGAGAAAATTGTTCAAGTATATACCTTCTTTTTCATTTCTGATTTCACTGCACAACAAAGTTTTTGCTTCCTGAACACTGCTGGGTGTTTCTTATAGAATTTTGGGTGCTGATCATGAATATTACATCAAAAATTACCCATCACGTACCATTTCAGAGAAATCTTCAATTTTGTCGTGATTTTTTCTTATATTTGGATGCAAACAATTTTTTCTCCCATAAGTGTCTTATCAACAACGGTTTGTGCCGCCTGGGTATGTCCATGCATAAAATCTAGCCAGGTTGGAAGCTGTTTTATGGAAGATGACATCCTGGGCATGTCTGGGCAGGTCTGAACGAGCTTGCGCTGTCTCACCATGCTATAATGGTGGCTTCCATACACCGATCCTGCTCATTTGGTTAATATAGATAGTCCGTGTGTGTATATAGTATCAGTATAGTAAAGTATAGTAGTATAGTAGCTGTAGCAATATAACAGTAAGTAAGCTTGATGCTATAGACGTTTTGGTGTCGGGCAATATGTCTCGTCGGTGTCGTAACAGCCGCGACACATTCTGCTATATCTGTGGGGAATATACACTTACGCCTCAGAGACGTTCGATGACTGCCCTTGTAAAGAAAGCCTATCATCTGTATTTTGGCTGCAAAATAGGTGATCAAGACAAGCAATGGGCGCCTCACATTTGCTGTGCGACATGTGCTGTTAGTCTGAGAGCCTGGCTCAGAGGTACTCGAAAGACGATGCCATTTGCTGTTCCGATGATATGGCGAGAACAGAAAGACCATGTGACGGACTGTTATTTCTGTTTGACTAATGTGTCTGGTTTCTCTGCCAAAAACAAGAAGTCAATTGAATATCCTAATCTGCCTTCAGCAATGAGACCCATGCCACATGATGACAGTCTTCCAGTTCCGAAACCACCAGAGGATTGGACCTTAGACGAACCAGATGAAGAAACTGCAGTGCAGGGTTCTAACAGTGACATTGACCCGGATTTTGAACCATCCTCATCAGGCGATCCACATCTGATAACACAGTCCGAATTGAACGATTTGGTCAGAGATTTGGGTCTGTCAAAAGCAAAAGCTGAGCTGCTAGGTTCGAGACTGCAGGAATGGTGTTTGCTATCACCAGGTACGAAAATTTCTGTGTTTCGAGACCGGCATCATGAAATAACCAAATTTTTTGCACAAGTCGACAGTCTCTGTTTCTGTTGTGACATTGAAGGATTGTTCTCGGTCTTTGGTTGTGATCACAACCCGGAAGAGTGGCGTCTTTTCATTGATTCGTCAATGTTAAGCCTGAAAGCTGTTCTGTTGCACAATGGCAACGTTTATCCTTCAGTACCTGTTGGCTATGCAGCACATATGAAAGAAACATATGAGAATATGGAAATGTTACTAAAGTATGTCCAGTATACCAGGTATAACTGGAATATCTGTGGAGACCTCAAAGTCGTTGCTCTGTTACTAGGACTGCAGCTTGGCTATACAAAGTACTGCTGTTTCATCTGCGAATGGGACAGCCGAGACAGAGAGTCGCACTATTCTAGAAAGAACTGGCCACTCCGTAAAAAGTTAGTTCCAGGACAGAAAAATGTAGCACATGAATCGCTTGTTGACCCGACAAAGATATTTTTGCCTCCTCTTCACATTAAACTGGGACTCATGAAGAATTTTGTGAAAGCAATGAACAAGGAAGGGGAAGGTTTTCGTTATTTAAGACAGATGTTCCCAAGAATAACTGATGCCAAGATCAAAGAGGGTATTTTTGTTGGCCCCCAGATCAGACATGTTATGAGTGACAAGCGATTTGAAGATCTGTTAGTTGGGCCGGAAAAAATTGGCTGGAAAGCCTTGAAAGACGTTGTTGACAATTTTCTGGGCAATTACAGAGCCCCAAACTACATTCAGCTGGTAGACAAACTTCTCAAAGCATACAAGAGAATGAAGTGCAATATGTCACTCAAGATTCATTTCCTCCATTCACACTTGGACTTCTTCCCCGCAAATCTCGGTGCTGTGAGTGACGAGCACGGTGAAAGGTTTCATCAAGACATAGCTACGATGGAGAAACGATACCAGGGCAATTGGAATCCGTCAATGCTTGCCGACTATTGTTGGATGCTACAACGTGATGCACCAGACACTGAATATAAAAGAAACTCGGGAGCAAAACACTTTTAATTCTGTTTCATTTAGTCGCTTGTGCGAAACGTAAACTTGACTATATATTTTATTGTCAGTAAACATAAAAATGTCTATTTCTCATAGTTCTTACGTGATGCAGTAAAACCAAAACCATATTTGAGCATACCAAGTTGGTACCTGTCATAATCACCAAAAACTTTTCAGGAATCAAGACTTAACCAAAAAATTGTTGTGCAGTGTTTTCAATGGGCTTTTGAGGAGTTCAGACCGTCTCTATTTCTAATCCCCAGAATATAGAGTTGTTGCTTTGGTACTCCACGCGAATGTGTAGAACTAAATGTCATCAAACAAAAACATCTATTGATGATAAATGGTTTTACTTTTATTTGGATACAGCCATCTAAGGAAGAGTGTGGGAAGCTTTTGTGCTAGAGAAGCCCAGGGATTTTACATATGAACATAAGTTTTTTTTTCTTTTTGTGTTGTTTCTCCTCTAGGTATATTAAGATGATGAAATTTAGAGCCAACAGATCTTTTTCCCTTTCAATTAAAAAAAAAATATATATATATACTGTATATATAAAGAAAGGCCTAGGTTACAATATATTAAAAATAATCAGTTTCAAAGAAAACATAAGTAATGCTGAAAATATTCAGCTGGCGGTGCTCAGTGTTTAGCTGATGGCTGCTGTTTCTGGTTGTTTAATTTGCTTTGAATATTGATCCCTATGTAACTACTGAAAGACACATTAGGGAGGCAGCATGGTGTTGAAATAGTAGATGGACAGTGCAAACAGATCTAATAGTCTCATCGATGTTCAGTTGTGCTCGTACCCTGAATATTGTCCTCTAAGTAAATGGCAGTGTATTTGTCTCACAGTCCCTTACATTCTTTCTTTTTGCCTTTAACCTTCATCATATTTTTCTCGTTTGAATATTGGGGAAAAAAGCTGCTTTCTTCCAGTCCTTTTCATTAAATCAGTCATTCCCTTTTAGTTTTTCTTTTTCCACATTTATGTGGAAAGAAAAGTTGTGTGTGCTGCGCCTTTATGCATTAGTATCATAGTAAATGACAGCAGATAAAGACCTGAACAGTCTATCCAGTCTGCCCTTTAGTCACATTCATTATATATTCATGGTTAACTTTGTCTTTTTTTATTTAATATTTCTGTTCTAGACCATAGATGTCCGCCCGGTACTGTCTTTAGGTTCCCACTGCTGGAGTTGCCATTGAAGCTCACTGTAGGCTAACCTTCCTGTCACTGGAGCTTCTCATCAAAGTCCTCCCCAGCTCATCCTAAAACAGGGGTAGGCAATTCCGGTCCTTGAGAGCTGGAGCCAGGTCAGGTTTTCAGGATATCCACAATGAATAAGTATGAGATGGATTTGCATGCACTGCCTCCTTGAGATACAAATCTATCTCATGCATATTTATTGTGGATATCCTGAAAACCTGACCTGGCTCCGGCTCTCGAGGACCGGAATTGCCTACCCCTGTCCTAAACCAAATCACCATATACAGGACAGACTGTGAAGGATTGCCTAGTACCAGTCTTAGTTTGTTTTATACCATTCATTTTCTAATTAGCGATCCTCTGTGTTCATCCCACGCATTTTTTTAATTCCGTCGCCTTTTTCATCTCCACTACCTCCCTCGGGAGGGAATTCCAGGCATCCATCACCCTCTCTGAAAAAGTATTTCCTAACATTACTCCTAAGTCTGCCACCCTGCCACCTCAATTCATGCCCTTTAGTTTTACAGTTTTCTTTCTCTGGAAAAGATTTGCTTTATATTAATACTTTTCAAGTATTTAAATGCCTGTATCATATCTACCCTGTCTCTCCTCTCCTGTAGAATATTCATATTCAGGTCTTCCAGTCTCTTCTTGTACATGTATTGGTGCAAGCCCCATACCAATTTTGTTGCTTTTCTCTGGACCCCTTCAAGTCTTTTTACATCCATAGTCTCCAAAATTGAACACAGTACTCTGGGTAGGGCCTCACCAACAACCTGTACAGGGACATCAACACCTCCTGTCTTTTGCTGGTTATGCCTCTCTCTATACAGCCCAGCATCCTTCTACTTACAGCCACAGCCTTGTCTTTATCACCGTCAGATCCTCGGATACTATCACCCCAAGGTCCCTCTCCCCGCCTGTGCATATCAGCCTCTCACCTCCTAGCACATACCGTTTTCTCAACTTCTGCTCCCCAAGTGCATCACTCTGCACTTCTTCACATTGAATTTTAGTTGCCAAACATTAGACCATTCTTCTAACTTCTGCAAATCATTTTTCATGTTTTCCACTCCCTCTGGGGTGTCCACTCTGTTACAAATCTTGGAATCATCCACAAAAGGGCAGTATACTACTTTGAGTCTTTGCCTGTCCTTTTCTATATCGGTCTCCGTTGTCTGACTGCCAGATTTGTTTTGCTCTTGTTCTGCAACTTCTTTAGTGAACTCTTGTGGGCTCTTTATTCTCTTCCCTTTGCTAATATGCCTGACACAAAGATTTATTACCATATCAGAGCTCCTTTTTATAGATGTCTGTAACTCCTCTGCATCTCATACACTCCCTACTTCCTTTATAAAATAATACAGTTTCTCAAAGTCATCCTTCTGAGTTGCTCTCTAATATTTTTGTGGCTCTACTAGTTCAATAGGTACATGATAGCTATAGGGAGGTGTGATCAAAAAATACGATGAATGTTAAAAAAAAAAAAAAAAAATTACAGTAAAAGACACATTGTCATTACTCCCCCTCACTTCGAACACATTTTTCCCATCGTTCTTGCCACTTTCTGAAGCAGTTCTGGAAATCCTCTTTTGTGTCTATAGCTGCGCTATTGTGACTGAATTGATTCAAAACATTTACCTTTCATGGTCATTTTGACTTTGGGGAAGAGCTAGAAGTTGCAGAGTACCAGATCCCAACACACCATAATGTTTTTATTTGGCAGAAATTGCCATACTAGAAGTGATGTGTGACAAGGAGCATTGTCATGATGGAAGATGAAACCATTTGCCCATAGACAATATGCTGAAACCTTCTGTTCAATGTGCAGCGGCGGCCAAGAAAGCAAACATCATGCTAGGAATTATTAGAAAAGGGATGGTAAACAAGACTCGGGGTGTTATAATGCCTCTATCACTCAATGGTGCAACCTCACCTAGAGTATTGCGTTAGTTCTGGGCTTCTTACCTCAAAAAAGATATAGTGACACTAGAAAAGTTTCAAAGAAGAGCAACCAAGATGATAAAGGAGATGGAACTCCTATTGTATGAGGAAAAACTAAAGAGGTTAGGGCTCTTCAGCTTGGAAAAAAGATGGCTGAGGGGAGATATGATTGAAATCTACAAAATCCTGAGCGGTGTAGAACTGCATCAAGATTTACAGACTCGGGGATACTCGATGAAGTTAAAGTAATATTTTTAAAACCAATAGGAGGAAATATTTCTTCACTCAGAGAATAGTTATGTTCTGGAATGTGTTGCCAGAGTATGTGGTAAGAGCGGTTAATGTAGCTGGTTTTAAAAAAGGTTTGGATAAGTTCCTGGAGGAAAAGTCTAAGGTTTGCTGTTGAGACAGACATGGGAGAAGCCACTACTTGCCTTGGATCGATTTACAAGGACTGCTGCTACTATTTGGGTTTTTGCCAGGTACTTGTGACTTGGATTGGCTTCCTTGAAGACGGGATACTGGATTAGATGGACCATTGATCTGACCCAGTAAGGCTATTCTTATGTTCTTATTTCTACCCACGTCGATTCTTAAACGCTCTAATAAGCACTTATAAGATTCAGAGTACATCGTAGTGTTCCTGGGAACAAACTCATACAATTCCTGCCACTACTCACTCACACAGTTCCATCAAGGTCATAAAACACAGTCATCATCACTTTGATGTTGCATCTTGATTAATGCACTTCACCTGTTTGATCAAATCATTTTGCTTACTCTTTCAACATTCTCTTGGGTTTTTGATGTTGAAGGACGTCCCGAGCTCTTGTCATCTTCAACCAATTCACAACCATTATGAAATTGCTCAAACCACTTGTAAACCGTCTTCATGGTCATTGCAGCCTCACCATAAACTAATTTTAACGTTTTGTGTGTTTCTTTAGCACTTTTTTGCAATTTGAAATAAAATTTCACATTAATGCAGTTTGTGATCCATGATTTACAGCACACTTTAAAACACACCTTCTCTCAACCATAGCTCACAACCGACTGTGCACCAAACAAGTCGAAACTTGTCACACACTGTTACTAAGGTTTGATACGTTGTTTCCCGTATTGAAGATCCCTACCTTTATGTTGGATGACACTCGGCAGCAGCATTCACTGAACTTTTTGATCACACCTCATATAAGAATCTCCATCTTTTGCATGTTCTGGTTTCATAGAGACTGAGTAATCTCTGATGCGTGCCATAGTTAGCAGATCATCTGTAGAAGGAAAATAGGGCATTGCTACTAAATAAATACAATATACTTGCAACTAAATAAATACAATTAATGTTGGTTGAACAGAAGTCCAAGTCCATGAGAACATTAGAACTTACAACAACATTAATAACTCTTACAATGCTGGAAAATTGTTATTCTGTATCATTTTCATCATCTAATACCTCTTCCCCCTTTATTTCCCACCATGTTCTCAGAATCTTTTCTTTACTCCAGAGTGTCGAATGATAGCTTGCATGTAAAGACCTTATAGGTGTCTATTTTAAGAAGATCTTTATATGTGAAAAATCTTTTTTAAAAATTACTTCCAAAAGTTATTCATTGATTTTTGTGCATGCTTTTTTAATAGGATACGTTTGGTCAACCACCATAAAGCCATAAGTACAGATACATCCCCTAGTATTTAGTGCCATGTTCTTCTGGAGGAGATCTATTCGAGCTCTGTGAACATTGCTTTTGTAAGTGCCCCTGTTGGTAGCTACTAGAGTTAACAGAGCTATTAGTCTGTACAAATACCATAGATGCAACTATTAGAAAATTGAGTTTATAATTCCATTTGTACATTTGTGCTTGCATGTAAGGTAACTTGTTTAACTTGTTGCTGATCACTTCTGTGTTTAACTCATTTAATTCCATATGTTTACCTGAAGCTGTATGTATTTGTTTTATTTTGTTGATAATCTGGGCTTGTCCTTCCTGCACTTTTCAAGAAATTGTTGGTTCTCGTAACTTCCCATGCATTGAATGCCAAACATTTTATTTCTAATCAGTTATTTTTATAGTGTATTTTTTTTTTCCAAATAATGATGCTCAGTACCCCCCTATAATAAAGCCAGCCTCTCTTATTCTGAGCTATTGCGTAGTTTAAAAGTTATTCTTTTACACACACTTTCTATTCAGGAATTTCCTTCTGTTCGTTGTAGGCTTCCAGCATAGTTAGAACAAAGGAATTTATTTTCTCATTTTATGTTTCTTTCCAGCATAGTTAGAACAAAGGAATTTATTTTCTCATTTTATGTTTCTTTCCAACTTAGTTTTAGTAAGTTCATTGCAGTAGCAGTGTTCTAGAAGGTGAATCTAAATCCAACCACTAGGGGTCACCATTGCACAGGAGCTATGACTTCTCTTCCTTAAGCACTATCTTGGTAGCATCCCCAGCCTCTGCTGCCCTGGGGAGCAAAGTAAAACCTAGGTCCCTGTGTAGCAGTTCATGCTGAACTATCAGGTCAGGATCTTTTTCATAGACTTATTACTGAAAGTTGACAGGGCAGCAACATCAATAACAATTTTCAGATTCTTGTAAGATACAGATGACAGAGTATGCCACAAGAATTTTAAACATACAACCTTTTATGCAGAATTTCAAATACTAAGGCTCCATTAAACAGATAAACCATTAATAGCACACTATCTTAAGAAACAATGATTCAAACTGGATTGTTTTCAGACTGAAGCACACCTCCTAAAACAAGGATGGGCACCCACAATCCTTGGGGGGCCACAACCCAGTTGGGTTTTCATGACTTACACACTGAATATGCATGAAATCTATTTGTATACAATAGAAGCAGTACATGCAAATCAATTTCATGCATATTCAGTGTGGAAATCTTTAAAAAAATGATTGGGTTTTGACCCTTGAGGACTGTGGTTGCCTACCTGTGTCCCAGGGCCTTAGTCTTCACTCCCTGTTCTCAAAGGTCACCAGCAGATCAACTTTTCAGAATATTCTTAATGTGCATATGAGAGAATTGGTACCTACTATCTCCATTATGTGCACATCTCTCTCATGCACGTTCATTAATGATATCCTGCAAACTTGACCTGTTGGTGGCCCATGGGGACTGGGAGTGAAGAGGTCTTAGAGGAAGGTCATGTCTGGCAAGCCATAGGGAAGACAATTTCAAAACAGCAATGGAAGAGGATCAAATTATATCAACCTTTCAGCCAGGAAAGTGGTATATTTGTAAGATTTTTAATAAATAAATAATCCTCATCATTCAGTAAATTATTGGAAAGGAGGTATATGTTTTCAGTAAAAAAAAAAAAAGAAAGGCTTGTGGAAGTTTAATAAGTTTATTTCGTGAGAAATGTTGAAACCAAGATTACATTTGAAAGTACTTTGGTTTAAATGTGAGAATGCTTTTCAGTGTTTTGTTTATTGTCAAGAAATTAGTTTGTGCAAAATTACTCCTTTAACACATTTTAATTTCTCACTACCTGTACAAAGTTATTATGAAAATTCAATTTGGGGATGTGATGTGGAGCAGTTCATAAAGTGATAGAGGCCTAGGGAATAACCCTGGAGAATGTACCTGTCCATTAAGACTGTCATATTCCACGTTTTTACATTTTGAATAATTGTCTTACAGTTTAAGATAAATTAAATTAATTCCTGAAAGAAAATGGAATTACTTCTAATAATGTAGTTTAACAAAAAACCTTTATGTTGTGGCAAAGATTGCAAACTGAGCAGACATGGTGCAGGAATATCTGCTTTGGTTTCTGCTGTTAGATCAGTTTATGGGGTGCTATAGCTATGGTTATACACAAGGGGAAGATTCACACCTACTTGCTTGAAGCTATGCCTTCCCCAGATCTGGTCCAGCAGTTTTTTGCTGGCTTTGTTGTTTCTGTTACCAGCCATTTGGCCCATGAGCTGATGCATGGTGGTATAGTGATACTGCTGCTAGGTGTTTTCAGAATTGCTGATGTGTACCCCTGTTCTGCTGGGGGGAGTGGATGGGAAGCGATAAAAGTTGTAGGTCAGAGCAGCCTCATGAGTAAGTATAGCAGGTTTGTTATCTATGTGTGGCATCTCAGTGGAGAAGTTTGCTATGTGACCCAGCATTGAGCCTAAACTAGATAAAATACTCTGAAGACAATATGTGGCTATAAGAAAACTGGAACAGTCTTTGCCTACTTAAAATGATAAGTTAGTGGAAGTTCCTGATTTTCTTCTGATGAAGATGTAGCTTCAAGGTGAGTCCTTGATGAGGCAAGGGAGATTGAAGGAATTCTTGGGCCAGACATTTTGAATTTTGTTAACCTTTTTAAGACAGTGAAGTTGAAATATAAGCTATTGGGCTAATAAAGCTCAATTGATTGCACTGGAAGGGACTACTTCCCTTCACTTTGCAATACAATGTTCCCTCTAAGGCAGACATGTCAAACTCTGGCCTGCGGTGTAGTAAAATTTGGCCCGTCAGACCATTAAAAAATTTAAGTTAAGTTGGCCCGCCGGCAGACAAAGTGCGATTCGGGAAATGCTGCAGTGCCTCCTGTTCTTACCTTCCGCTAATTTCGGCAGCCTGCAGAGAGGATCACCATAGCTGTAGTGATCCTTGCAGGCTGTCATAGTCCTGAGCACCTCGTTCCCTCTGCCGAGATCCTTCCCCTGATGTCAGAGGAGGGGCGGGATTGCGGTAGAGGGAACCTGGTGCTCAGGATGACAAAATTAGCTGAAACTAAGTCCTTGCTTTAAGGAATTGCTCCTGTCAATTCTCCCATTCTATTTTTTCTTTGCTCTCCTGTTTCTCTCCCAAACAGTAAATCTTGCTCGGGTTTCTCAAAAGTAGTATCTTTTCCCTGCAATTTAGTTGTACAGGAAAAATTTTCATATACTTGACTGTCCACCAGAGAGGTTTCCTTTCCCTTTTCTACCTCTTGAACTGCGTTTCTTTCTTCTAATTTTAAATTAGAGACCTAGGTCTTCTATTTCCAGGGAAGCCTGCATGGAGGCCACCAGTTGTTTTTTTGTTTGTTTTTAACTCCTATAGTTCAAGGGCATGAGGAAATTTTCCAGCTGAAAATCCTCTCTCCACTGCTTCTGCCTCATGCAACTGTTTTCCACCAGCTTCTTTCCCCAGTGAATCAGGGAGATAATCTTCTAAAATTTAGAGGGTTGAGAGGTTGTAACCCTATACTTCTACTAAGACTAAGGGGTCCTTTTATTAAGGTGCTAATTTAGCGCACCTTAATAAAAGGACCCCTAAGTATCTTAATAAAAAAATCAGCCCGTGACTTACCCTATGTTTTAGATTTCGGCTCCTGATGTGATTGAGTTTGACATCCCTGCTCTAAGGAGTAAGTCAACGTGAACAAAAAGGGACTTGGGGGTAATGGTGGACATGAAAATGAAGCCGATGGCACAGTGCGCAGTAGCCGCTAAGAGAGCGAATAGAATGCTAGATATAATCAAGAAGAGTATTACAGCCAGGACGAAGGAAGTTATCCTGCCGTTGTATCTGGCAGTGGTGCGTCCGCATCTGGAGTACTGCATCCAATATTGGTCGCTGTATCTTAAGAAGGATATGGCGTTACTCGAGAAAGTTCAGAGGAGAGCGACACGTCTGATAAAAGAGATGGAAAACCTTTCATATGCTGAGAGATTGGAGAAATTGGGTCTCTTTTCCCTGGAGAAGAGGAGACTTAGAGGGGATATGATAGAGACTTACAAGATCATGAAGGGCATAGAGAGGGACAGATTCTTCAAACTTTCAAAACATAAAAGAACAAGAGGGCATTCGGAAAAGTTGAAAGGGGACAGATTCAAAACAAATGCTAGGAAGTTCTTCTTTACCCAACGTGTGATGGTCACCTGGAATGCGCTTCCAGAGGACGTAATAGGGCAGAGTACATTACATTACATTACATTAGTGATTTCTATTCCGCCTGTGCCTTGCGGTTCTAGGCGGATTACAGATTAGAAGAGATCTGGACATTACCGAGAGAATTACGTAACAATGATTACCGAGAGAATTACATAACAGTGATTCATGTACTTTACATGATAAGGTAGAGAGTTACAAATTATAAGATTTCTGGATTTTTCCGAAAGAATTACATAGCAAAGAATCAAGTGTTTACAGGATACAGTGGAGAATATCGGTGTATACGGGTTACAGAAGAAAAATTACCTAACAATGAAGGAAGAAGTTTGGTGGATACTGAAGGTAGATGCTATTTAGGTACTGTACTGGGGTTTAAGAAAGGATTGGACAATTGCCTGCTGGAAAAGGGGATAGAAGGGTATAGATAGAGGATTACTGCATAGGTCCTGGACCGCCGCGTGAGCGGACTGCTGGGCACGATGGACCTCAGGTCTGACCCAGCAAAGGCATTGCTTATGTTCTTATGTACAGATGAACAAGTAGCATAGCTACTTAGTATAGCTCATGGAATTCTTTCCAACCTTCCCACAAGTGTCTGTCTAGCTGTACATCTTATGTGGTAATGTAATGGAAAATTATAGCTACTTTGAACTTTCCTTAGCTACTGCATGCTTAGCGCAGCATAGGGGGAATACTTCTCCTCCTGTATGAGCACCTTCTTTACAAATATAAATAAGAGGAGCCAACAGTAGCATTTTTGAATACTGCGAGGAAGGACCCGTTCACTGTTTGCCAGCTGCCTCCCCCCGATGGTATAGGGCAGTGTTCTTCAACCTTTTGACACCTATGGACCGGAGGAAATAAAATAATTATTTTGTGGACCGGCAGTTGAAGAACACTGGGCTGTCTTGGGCCAGATCCCGCCAATCTCCACCCCAGACCCTGCCCCCATAATGTTACTAATTATAACACCATTTTTTCCATTCATTTTTCATATATACACGTGCACCCAAAATATAATCTTTTTTTAATTTATTTATTTTATTGAACTAATTGTCAAGAATAACTTCTTGTACAGTGTATGATCAAGACAATCAAGAAATTAACAAAAAAAGTAACTAAAATACATTAGAAAATAACTCTTCTGTTCAATCAATTTTAAAGTCCCATATTAAGGATCCCAGATGGAAAACTGAGTGAGAATACAAATCTAAATAAGTATAACAACTTTACCAATTAGGTGGATAGCTGAAAGTGATTCACAGGCGCAATCTAGTTAACTAAGTTGTTACTATCTCCCCTTTAAGACGTTTCATGGAGAGAAAACCCGTTAGCTGTGAAGGTTCAAAGAATACATAGTTAGAAGATTTATATTTTACTATACATTTGCATGGATATCGTAATAAGAATAAAGCACCCATCGCAGTAACCCCAGGTTTAAGAAGCAAGAAATGTTTTCTGCGTTTCTGGGTTTCTTTTGTCACATCAGGGAATATTTGAACTCTCTGCCCCATAAATTCTTTGTGTCTATTTTTGAAATATAACTTTAAAATCCAATTCTTGTCGGGTAGCAGAACGACTGTAGCTAATAAAGTAGCTGGCGTAGCTACCTCCTTCATTGAAGTTTCCAGGATTGTGGTTAAATCCATCTGTTCGCCCTCTACCTGACGTTGTTCCTTTGAAGTTTTTGTAGGAAGATAATATATTTTTGAGAAGGGAGGAAAATTATCTTCTGGGACATTAAGTACTTCCATGAAATATTTCTTTAAGACTTCTTTAGCAGACAATAAGGGTACCTTGGGAAAATTCAATATTCTAAGATTATTTATTCGACCATTATTTTCCAGTATTTCCATCTTTCTTCTTAAATTAATACTATCTCTAATTTGTACTTCCTTTATTTCTTTCTCAACTTTTTCTACCTTAGTTTTTACAACTATTGTATCCTGTTTAAGTCCGTTCAATTCCTCCCTTTGTTCAAAAAGTTTATTTTCTAAGTCCTTTATTTGTGGTGACAAAGTTTGTCCCAGCGCAGATACCAAATCCCATAAAGAGTTTAGGGTGACATTGATAGGTTTAGGCAATGAAAATATAGTTGCAGTCATTAATCCAGCCTGTGCTGATCCCGGTGTCTTTTCCCCATGTAGGTCATGTCTTTCATTTTGGTCTTTCATTGTTTCAGCCGCAGGAATATTCTCCAGTGCTTCGCTCGATTCAGCCTCCCGGGAAATAGTCTGCCTCTTTGGATTGACTGCTAGTAAGCTTGCACTCTGCGGTTGAGGGGGCGGGGTTCTGGTGTCGGGGCCCAAGGTCGATTCCAACCCAAGGAGATTCGCGGCAGCCTCACTCCTAGCCCGCAACTCCAGCGGGCGATTCCCCGATAGTATCGACTCCTAGCATAGACGCCTCAGGAAATCGTCTAAAGTCGCTTGTGGGGTCTCCAAGCACATTGAGGCTCCAGATGCGCTTTTCCCTTTCCGTTTCGGCATCAGGTTTGTCAAAAAGGAACAGTTAGTTGACGAATTCTGTAAGCGTCTCTCACACATTCAGCAACTCGCAGCCATCTTGGATCACAAAATATAATCTTATTAACACATAATGGTTAGCCACAAAATTAAACTACACAAAGCATACTGTATGCTTCTCAACATTCATTCCTACCAGAAAACAGATAATCCCATGCAAGTACGGGACCAAAAACTAATATATACAAACAAAACCCTAAGATGCAAGACTCTGCATGTACAACCCCAGAGAAAAGAAACACATGCATTTCTTCCAAAACAGTGCAAACTACAGACAGCAGATGTAAATTCTCAAAATTGACACAATTCAATCACTAAATTTTAAAAATAAAATAATTCTCCCTACCTTTGTTGTCTCCCTACCTCTTTAGGTAGATTTATGGGTATAACCAATTAGTGCAATATAAATAAGTCATGTGCATATCTCATGTCTAGGATACACCATATCTACACCACAGATTTGTTATTTTTGCCAGTTTATACTAAGACAAAGACCAGAGCTATATGAAATATTTTATTATAGATATAAAAATCACAAGCCAGCTGTAAATAACTAATTTTATCCCAGGACAAGCAGGCAGCATATTCTCTACATGTGGGTGACGTCACCGACGGAGCCCCCTAGCAGATGTTTTCGTAAGCAGACTTGCTTGAAGACCTTCAGGCTTGCGATTGGCCCTCCCGCCCTGCCTAGGGCATGCGTCTCCTCAGCGTGTTCTCAGTTCTCTGTTTTCCGTGGAGCCAGAAGCACTGCTCCCTTGCTTCGTGCGATCTCAGTGTCCCTCTTGCACCACAGCTTATTTGGTTAATTTCTTTTGAGTCGCTGTGCTCGCGCCTTTGATTTTCTTTATTTTCATTTTTCTCAGTTCGTATATTTTTGACCGGGTTCCCGGTCTTACTTTGGCCGCCTGGCCTCGCGGGGCCGCGGCTCTCTTTTTTTCTCATGACCCGGCCTCGTTCCGGATTTAAACACTGCACTAAGTGCAACCAGGTTATCTCCATCGCCGATCCTCTTCGTTGGTGTGTGGAGTGCCTGGGTGCAGAGCACTGCGCTGAGTCGTGTCCCCGTTGTGCGACTTTACAACCGCGGGCTCTTCGTAGATGGGTGGCCAAGATTCTCCAAATCTTTGGCCCCCATGGATCCTGTGGGACTGGCCTCGAGCTCGGCCTCGATGCCCTCGTTGGGTGCTTCAGCCTCGAAGTCCTCAGCCTCGAAGGCTCTGTCCTTGGCCCCTCCTGCTACTCCGGCTTCGGGTAAGTCTCCTCTTTCCTCCTCAGCGAGGAAGCCTACCTCCGAGTCTCATGTTAGCGCTTCCTCGTCGGCGTCTTCAAGACATCAATCTAAGCATGCCTCCTCACGTAGGGAATACTCTTCCTCAAGGTCGCCCCCAAAGGAGCGCACTGCTGCACCTCTGACCCGCCTACCTTTGGTCTCGGTGCCTATGTTCAAGGACATGCTTAAAGCTATTATTATCACACAGTTTTCCTCAGTGGTAAGCCAACTAGTCCCTACTTCGACGCCTTTGACCTTGGTCTCGACCCAGTTGCGGTCTGACCAGCCTGAGCGTCCCCTCGTCTCTCGAGTCCTCAACCGTAAGACTCGTCGGATTCCCTCGAGCAGATCTTCCTCTCCTGAGTCACCGGTGACTTTCTGGGGGTCCAAGCTGGGGGCCACTTTTTCCCCTGCTACTGCGGCGAGGCTCGCCTCTTCTAAATGGCCCCGGTCTTTCCCGCCATGGGACCTCGAAACCGTCCAGACACACGTTTGTCCTCGAATTGGACTCTAGTATTTGTTCCCATTGAGGCGCTTGCCGGCTTCTAAAGGGACTACTTCAAAGCCGGTTGGGGATTTTTCCTATACCCCGTCTTCTCCGAGGCTTCCTCAGCGATTTCCTCGGACCCCGGGATCTTCCCCGGTCCATCTGGCGCAGGGCCATTCCTCGACACCCCCTACTTGCCTTAGTCGAACCTCTTTGGTCTCCCTTTCACGGGACTCTGAGGCTCCGACTTACTATTCCAGGGAAGTTTCTTCCTCTTTCTCGGCTGCACCCCGGTATCGGTCGGAGTCTCCCCTGGAAGATGGCTCTTCTTCTCGGACCTCCTCCTTTTCTCGTTTCATCTCTGACATGGGCAGAGCTTTGAACTTGGATCTTCAGGCCGAATCCCGCTTTACCCGGGAAAACCTGGCGGAAATGGGAGTTGACAATACGCCTCGCGAGGCGCTTCGTCTTCCGTTGCATCAGGTTTCCGGCAGATGTTTCTCCAGAACCTGGAGATACCATATGCTGTCACGGCTATTCCCTCCAAGTTGGAGTCCCGTTACCGGACTATCCCACTTAAAGGGTTTGAAAGTGCTCTGCTTTCCCACCAATCCTTGGTGGTTGAGTCTTCCTTGAAGTCTAACCCCTCGAAAGTTTACGCTGCCGTCCCTCCGGGCAGGGAGGGCTTTAAGATGGACAAATTTGGTCGCCGCCTTTATCAGAATTCGATGATAGCGAACCGTGTCCTTAACTACAATTTCATCTTTACGTCCTACCGCCGGATTTGTATAAATGCCCTCCGCTCGTTCCGGGAGATCGTACCAGAACCTCGGTGTTGGGAGTTTCGTCTCCTCAAGGAGACCCTCTCCCAACTCCGCCTGTATATGTTTCAGGCCTCTTACGACGCCTTTGAATTGTCCTCGAGAGTTACAGCCTTTTCGATCGCCATGCGTCGCCTCGATTGGCTCCAGATTGTGGATATGGATCTGAATCTACAGGATCGCCAGCCAATCTCCCGTGTGTGGGTCATGAGCTCTTTGATGATTCCATAGAGGTGGCCACAAAATGCCTCTCGGACCACGAGCGGTCCTTTTCATCTCTGGTGAAACTTAAACCTAAGACCCCTCTGGCTCGCCAATATAAAATCCCTCTCCGGAGGTAAGCACAAAAATCCACTCCTGCTTTCTCTAGGCCTCCTTCGAAACAGCCCCTGCAGCAGCAGCAACTGCAACCTAAGACTCAGCCGCCGACCCCGGCGAAGACCAGGCCGTCCTTTTGACAATTCCTGTCCGAGCCTTCGGGCTCCTTTCCTCCTGGAGCCTTCCCCCTCCCCATTGGGGGTTGTCTCCATCATTGCTATATCCAGTGAGAGAATCTTACATCCGACAGTTGGGTCATGTCTATCATCCGGGAGGTGTACTCCCTCCACTTCAGTCGCGTACCCCCGGACTTGCTTCCAAGAGAGTTTCCTTCTGCTCAGTCTCAGCTTTCCCTCCTCCTACAGGAAGCCAATAGAATTTCTATCTAGCCCAGCTGATAAGAAAATATAATTCCTTCCTCACCCACAGATCAGGCCTTGGCAGAATTGGGGAGATGGAATCCATCCGTTTTCCTCAGTGTAGCAGGTTGTAGAATTTCTTCCGGTCAGCAAGAGTCCGTTATTCACTGGAGCAAGCTGTAAAGTCTGTCAGCCACAGTTCCTTATGTGATATAAATCAGATCTGTTTCAAAAGCAGTTCTTCGTTTTTACTCTCATCCAAAAGTTAGGTCACAAGAGGTACTTATCAGTTCTTAACTATTAGAAGGTGTGTGCGGAGAAACCTATGCTAAGATCCCAGCTCCCTTACATCCCAGCATAGATTAGTAATTATTAAACACCTTTCTCCTTAGTTTACGTCAGATGACCCCACTAGAACCAATCCAGAAACAGAACCTGAATCAATAGCCTTTTCTGTCCCGAAGCCTTGACAGGCGCCTTCCGAAGATAAGAACAGCAGAGCAGCTCCTACCTCATACATATTTCTCAGGAGCTGAGCACATATCCATAGTCAAATGTCCTTGGCTAGAAACACATAGGGGTCCTTTTATCAAGCCGCGCTAATGGAGTTAGCCCGTCAGACATTTCATCACCCGCTAACCCCCGCGGCCAGCTAAAAAACTAACGCCTGCTCAATGCAGGCGCTAGTGGCTAGCACGGCAGGCAGTTTAACGTGCGTTAAACCCCTACTGCAGCTTGATAAAAGGACCCCATAGTTCTTTTAACATACCCAGAATGCATCTGGCAGGCAGCAGACACCAAAGATGATTTTTCTTGCAGAAGATTGTTCATGCTTCTTGACATCAGTGAGAGAGGCCTAACCTTAGGTGTGAGGAAGAAATCGCCCCTACACCTCCATGCTGTGCCTTACCTTCTGACCTGCTCCCGCCTGGCCATTTTATGCCACCTCCAGCATTATATTTGGGCCAGCTTCCTCTTCCTCACTGACACAGTGCACAAATCCACGGGCAGCGGCTCCTTGCGCGTCCCGCGCCTCATCCGGAAACCTTCCCTCTGATGTTGCAGCGTCAGAGAGAAGGGTTCAGGCACAGGACGCGCTGTATGTGGCTTTGTGCACTGCGGCAGTGAGAAAGAGGGAGCCAGCCCGAAGATTACGCCGCATCGATTGCACCGTGGACCGGCGGCTGAAGAAAACTGTCTCGGGCCCGATGCATGTGTCGGCCCTGTGGACCAGCACCGGTCCGCGGAACAGTGGTTGAAGAACACTGATATAGAGCACGCCATGTGCACTCAAGGGAATTTGCGTGTATACTCTTAATATAAATTTATCCAAATATAAGTTGGAATAACAGTTGGGGTTTATATTCAAGTGTTTCTATCCTTCTTCTCTCCCCTGTGGTATCCTGCATTTCTTTCTGTCCTCCCCTATCCTGTGATGTGCAGTATTTTTCCCCTTGCCTTCCTATTGTGGTTGATTCTGTGGGAAGGAGGAACAGAGGCCCAGAACGATCACTGCTAACCGACCTGATTCACAAAATGGCCCACCGCGTGTTTTTCCTCTCGATCGCCCATTTTCCGATCAAGCCATGCAAATTAGTAAAACCCCATGCAAACTAGCTAAGCAATTGATTCACTTACATTACTTGGCTAGTTTGCATGGGATTTTACAATCCTAAAACCCGACTGCTGTAGACCTGTCGGTAACTGTTACAATTAAGATACTACAGAATGGAGCCTTTAAAACATCAGCCCTGTATCTCAAATTTTTTATAACAAAAAATGAGATACCAAGATGATTAATTTAACTTTTTATGATGAATTTCTAATCAAATAGTAATTGTCATCACAACTAATGAACTGTTGACAACATTTCCTAATATCAGCTTCTACTGTTCTTCTATATCAACATTCTTCCTATTTCCCTCTGAGTAATTAAACCTGTGGCGGGCATATCATAACTTTGCAGACGTCGGTCTTTGGAACCTCTTATGATGTATATATCATTTCAAGTCCCCGTCTTGTATATTTTTATGATCATTTATGCCCGCTACCACCCATCATTCCCTATCTAATTTTTAACTTAATATTTTTTTGTTTTATTTTACAATACCCATAAATACCATCTCTAGAAAACTTTCGTATGAATTATGTGACAAAAAACCTTCTCCCTCTAAGTGATAGGCAACACCTATCTTAGTGGATCCTACCACCATCAATATACAAGACTGTTACCAACAGGTCTGCCGGGTTTAAAAAAATTTTTTTTTAATGGCACAAATATTTTGCGTGTATTACACACGCAAAATATCTGTCCCATCATAAAATAAAATTTAAAAATCCCCCGACAAATGCACCCCCCCTGACATGCGGCAACCCACAAATGGCAGGAGGAATGCTCACTCCCTCCTGCCATGAAGAACCTACCCTCCCCCCACTCCCAATAAAAACAGCAGGAGGGATGCCCACTCTCTCCTGCCACCAGAGTCCCCCCCTCCCCGCCCCCGTGCCACGGAACTCCTACCTTAACGTTGGGAGCAGGAGGTACTCAAAACACCACCTGCTTCTCCTCTTTTCCGACGCCACTGGGCCTTAGGCCCCTCGCCTGTGCATCATATGATGTATTGGGAGAGGCCTAAGGCCCTGATTGGCTCAGATGCCTTGGGCTCCTCCCTTGGGAGGAGCCCGAGACATCTGAGCCAATCAGGGATTTCCTTAGGAAGGAGCCTAAGGAAGTCCCTGATTGGCCATTTATTTTGCTCTTGCTTATTACTTGAATCAGACCAAGCCTCACAGAACGTCTACACCAATGTTCCTGTCATTTGATCTGAACAGACTTGGAGCTCCTGTTACCAAAATAATCATCTCCTTATCTCTGTATCTCTTTTTGCTATGCTCAGGCCGGGCTGACACTGGAAGGTAGTGTCACTGCACATAAAGTTTGAGCTATGGCCACTTCAGTAGCTCATCTATATTGCACTCCCATTGAGTACATCTGTAAAGCAGTTATATGCTCTTCCATGCATGCATTCACATCTCACTACTGTTTGGGGAATCATTCCAGATGGGATAGTTGGTTTGGCCAAGCAGTTCTACAAAATTTATTTGTATTTAATTGCCAAATTATCTCCAACCCTGACTCTTAACTGCTAGGGAGTCCCACATGTGAGAATATGCTGCCTGCCTGTCCTAGGATAAAGCACAGTTACTTGCCCTTAATGGGTGTTATCCAAGGACAGAAGGCAGATATTCTCAAAACCCTCCCATCTCCCCTAGTTGGCTTCTTAGATTTTTTACTGAACTGATGGTCTCGTAAGTCGATATTGGGTAGGAAGGCACCGGCAATGCGTGGTATGAGCAGTCTCGAGACCTTCAAAAGATTTAAAGTGACATTTGAGTTTTGGTGCTGGAAAAGGATTTTATGTGTGATGTGGAACCATCAGAAGAACTAATAAATCAATTTTTGAAGAGATCAATCCGGCTATATCACTAGAAGCCCAAATGATGAAGTTACGACTGTCTTATTTTGGCCACACTGTCAGAAGAGAGAGATCACTGGAGAAGGACATTATGTTTGGGAAGATGGAAGGAACCAGGCTAGGACTCAAACATGAGTTGATGGCACCTAACAAGAACACTTTTTACACTGTCCATACAGGGCTCCGTGGATGACATCTATGGTGAACATAACATAAGAATAGCCATACTAGGTCACACCAGTGGTCCATCTAGTCCAGTATCCTGTTTACAGTGTTCAATGCAGGCCACAAGTACCTGGCAGAAACCCAAACAGTAGTAACATTCCATAGTACTACCAATCTCAGGGCAAGTAGTTGCTTCCCACATGTCTGTCTCAATAGCAGACTCTGTCTGGACTTTTCCTCCAGGAACTTGTCCAAATCTTTTTTAAATCCAGCTATACTAACTTTTGTTGCCACATACTCTGGCAACAAGTTCCAGAGCTTAAACTATTCTTTGGTAGTTCTTGTATCCCTCCCTATTGAGGAATGCTTTGATATGCCTCACAGGTTTTTTGACTGGTTTGTTGTGGTCGCTAAGGAAGGAGAAATTAGACCTTGCTTTTTAATTTTCTTTCCTTTATCCTAATAAGCCAGATCCTGCTCTAGATTGTTTTCCTTCTTTTCATAAAGAATTATCCCGCCAAAAAAAATAATTATCCCCCCTCAAAAAAAAAAAAAATTGTGACTCCTTGTTTTGTCTGTTTTGTATTCAAAGTTTTCTTCTGTGTTAAAAAAAAATCTAAATCGATAACACACACACTTCACTAAAATATGTTCCTAAAAAGTCTTATTCCACAGTACCATAAATATGAACATATGAGAAGCTGTAGCTATCATAGGTTCATAAACCTTCCACCAATTTCAGTTTTTCAACTTAAAAATCTTGATGGCAGTGACAAAAATATAATAAAGCAAACTTAAAATTACTGAATCTCAATGGCCACGAATTTGGTCTTGGAGGATGAAATGTACGATATCAGCATCTATGAGACAAACTTGGTTTTTTCTGTTATATAGAGCGTTGTGGACCCCTGTTAGGTTACAAAAATTAGATAGTTCTTTGTCTAATAGATGTTGGCATTGTCATCTGGAAGCAGGAACTTTAGATCATTTATTGTTTCATTGCCCATTTATTACGAATTTTTGGAAATCAATTTGGGACCAAATTAATAATTTGTTAGATAATCCGGTGGCATTATCCTACGATACTGTGATATTTGGTATGGAAATGAGAGCAAAGAGTCAGATTTCTGCAAATAATAATAAATTACTACTTATAATGACCGGTGTGGCCATTCAGCAAATTACATATAATTGGAAGGATTGGAGGAGATTAAATTATAACTTCTGGTGGAACTCTGTATGCCATATTTATAAAATGGAAAGGTTTATTGCATTGCAACGGGGATACTTTAAGAAGTTTCAGGATGTGTGGAAACCATTAACAAAGTATTGTAAAGATTAATTTGAAATTGTTTCCCTTATACTTATCGATTTAAGGGGTAGGGAGGGGGGAGTTTTATTATTACATGTTTTATATGATAATGGAATATAAGGGTGGGTGGGGTGGGAAAAGGGAAGGGATATGTTTTTATGTAATATATCAATGATTGTTTGTAAGTGATGTAGTTAATGTTAATCTGAATGAATATATTTAACACTTAATGTAATTTGAAAATGAATAAAAGAATATTAAAAAAAATAAAAATAAAGCAAACTTGTCTTCAGCACTCAAAACTCTCAACCAACAGATGTTGGTGCAAGCTCAGTCTTGTGTCCCCTGATTCCTAGCGTTTTACAATATCTCCACCATTGTTTCAAGGAAACCATGGGCATTCCATTTCATTGCATAATAATCATGACATCCCCATTGTAAAACAGCATTCATAGCCAAATACTTGTTGCATGTTATACTGTATATCAGGCTAATTCAGGAGCACTCAATATGGCGACTCAGTGTTGTAAGAACTATATTTATTACTTCTCAGGGTACCAATCAGATTATACCAATATCATTATTAGATACTGCTATAATTGTCATTTTTCATTCAAAATAAGATTATATCTTTAAATAAGTAAAAGTAGTAAAACCAATCAATGGAAGAACTTAAACCAGTGCTTTGTATAGCTTGGAGCTTATGTGTCCATTATTCTTGTTATTGAAGATACAGTTGTCTATTTCCCCCCTCAGGGGAATTTGCTCAAGCATTTTGGGATTTGCTTAATAACAGCAGATGGGTGGACAACGTACCCTGTACTCAGTCTAAAACCTATGACATTACTTTAACATTAACAAGTTTCACCAACCCAGTCAATGGCATTGAATATCCTTTCAAATCAAAAACAACTTGTAATTTCAATTTTGTGATCTTTGGTATTCTGTGTCCATGTCAAAAGTTATATGTAGGTCAAACAACCAGAAAACTTCAGATATGGATAACAGAACATCAGAGTGCATTAAAAAGAAAGAAAATTGAAGAACCTATTGAGGAATATTGTTATGCATTTTAGTTGTGGGTTTGGTGATTTGAAATGTTTATCAAGGAAATCCCAGAATGCCCCAGAGAAGAAAATTCACAACTGCATCTCCAACAGTGAGAGCAATACTGGATATATAAGATTCAGGCTTTACAACCCACCAGTTTAAATTCTTCCGTTGATTGGTTTTGCTACTTTTAATTATTTAAAGAGAGATGGAATCTTATTCTGAATGAAAGATGACATCATAATAGAAGTCAGTCATGATAATGGTAACATCTGATTGATCCCTGAGAAGCAATAAATATACGGTAGCTTTTAAAATGCTGATCCGCCATAGTGAGTGTTCTGAATTAGCCTGATGCTATATATAATGTGTATTGAGTATTTGACTACAAATGGTGTTTTACAATGAGAACACCATGACTATTTTACAATGAAATGTTTTCTTGTAGATGAATGCCTCTGGTCTTCTTGAAGCAGCGGTGGGAATACTGTGAAATGCTGGCCATCGTCGGGATACAAGATTGGGCTTGTACCGACATCTTAGAGTTTTGAGTATCAAAGATAAGGTTGCTTTACTATATATTTTTGTCACATCTATCGAGATTTTTGAGTTAAAAAACTACTGTTAAGATTTTTCTGCCTTTAATAAATATAGTAGATGGCTGAGCACATGTGTTATGGTGATTTTCATATGTTCATAATTATGTTTCTGTGGAATTAGAAATCTCTGTTATGAACACATTTTAGTGAAGTAATTATAGCTGTCTGTTTTGCACTTCAATACTCAACTAGAAAGGTGTACACTTTTCTAGTTTATTAGTGAAATTCAAAACAGTGGAAACAAAGGAAGGGAACTAAAAAGTATTACAGCTTTCCTTATCCGACAAAGAAAAAGAAGTCACTTGGACATTTCATAGAGCAGACACTCTCACACTCACTTGCTCTCTCTGTGTTTGCTTTATGGAAAGTCTGAGTGGTTGTATCTCCTTTTTCTTCATCAGATAAGAAGGAAAGCTGTAATACTTTTAGTTCCTTTCCTTTTCATTGCTTTTCATTGCTTTGTCACAGAAATACTGATCTGCACGAACTTCACACTGCCCTGTGGGGCAGAGCTTATAGTTCTGTATTCTCTGTCTATCTGGTGGTTCATAGGTGCAACCCATAAGTTCCTGGACTGGTCTGTTTGGACTAAAAGAAATAAAATTTAGCAGGTAAGCTCTAAATTCTCCTAATGCTGGCCATCATGAAAAGACATTTGAGCTGACCTCCCAAGAGGAATAGATTTTTCTGTACATATATACCACATCTAAAATTTATTTTCAGGCTTATAGTAGAACCTGTTGTAAAATAATCACCTTGAGATATAATGGGTTGATTTGCCTTCTACTAGTGAAATTTTAAAGCTAGATCCATTTGTAGTGCACCGAGTATAGTAGGCTGGACAAATGGGTTACTTCCCCAAAACCACGAGTTTCTTGCAGAAGGATGTCATTTACTTCTTTCAGCTCTGCCTCTTCTCTGCTTCTTTCCCCGGAGGCACTAACCGAAACACAGACCGTGTTGAGTCCACTCCATATTTATTAACTGTGTACTATATGGTTTTACCAATTGATTTGCATTGCTTTTATTTGTGAAGACTTTTATTCAAACTTATTCATCCACAGCTCTGTTCTCCGCAGAGTGAAACTTCCCTTTTAAGAGATTCAAGGTTTCAGGCAGGAGTCTGCAGTCTTAGCCCTTGACTAGGGAAAGGACCTGTTGGTACACTGCCTTTTCAAGCCGACAGCCTTATTGGAGATGATTACTGATTCTGAGAGAATTGAAATTGGAAGCCCCTTGGACCGCTACGCCTCAGTGCACGGTTATGAGTAGCTCTAAGACTCGGACCACATATTTTCCTAGGCTCACATCAGCCTAGTCACATGGAAAGGATTTTGCGCGCTCTGGAAACTTAAATCTATTAGAAAATTTTTTGACCAAGCTCCTTTCATTCTCTTAGTTCATTCTCTAGTTTTAAGTATCCTGGATTATTATAACATTATATATTTATCCGCGCTTCGCAAACACTTCCATAAATTAAGAATAATCCAAAACACCGCCATCATGCTAATAATTAACTTTAAAAAATCTGACCACATTTCTCCTTATTATCTCAAACTTCATTGACTGAAAATGGAAAACCGAGTTCTTTTCAAATTTGGCTGTCTCTTTTACAAAGCACTTACTAACCAATTTTACTTCTCCAGATCAGGTCGAACCACAAGACCTCACTGATTTTTTATTTTTTTTTTCTTTCCACCAGTTAAAGGTATTACCCACAAAAGATTTGTGTCCAAACTCATTGCCTATCAAGCTGCTTCAAGAGATCCAGATTGTATCCATTTAGTTCACGCCTCAACCTCATATGCTTTATAGAAAATCCTTAACATTTATTTTTAAAAATAAACAATCCTAATTTAAAATAACTTTTCTATTACTAAATATTCTTCCATACTTTCATTCTTTTACTCCTTATGTTACTAATTTTTATTTGCCATATCAGCGACCGAGATGATAAAGGGGAATGAACTCCTCTTGTATGAGGAAAGACTAAAAAGATTAGGGCTCACCAGCTTGCAAAAGAGATGGCTGAGGGGAGATATGATTCAAATCTACAAAATCCTGAGTGGAGTAGAACGGGTACAAGTGGATCGTTGTTGTTGGTTTTTTTTTTGTTTTGTTTTTTTAACTATGTCAAAAATTACAAAGACTAAGAGACACTCAATAAACTTACAGGGAAATATTTTTAAAACCAATAGGAGGAAATTTTTTTTTCACTCAGAGAATAGTTAAGCTCTGAATGCATTACCAGAGGTTGTGGTAAGAGTGGATAGTATAGCTAGTTTTAAGAAGAGTTTGGACAAGTTCCTGGAGGAAAAGTCCATAGTCTGTTATTGAGAAAGACATGGGGGAAGCCACTGCTTACCCTGGATCGGTAGCATGGAATATTGCTACTCCTTGGATTTTGGCCAGGTCCTAGTGACCTGGATACTGGTTTTGATGGCCCATTGGTCTGACCCAGTAAGGCTATTCTTATATCACTTAGAACTGTAAGGCTTATGCGGTATATAAATAAATAATTATGTTATGTTATGTTAAACTGACCCCAGTAAAAATACAGCCCAGTCTTTAAGGAAGACAATTTGTAGATGAAAAGCCTAACATTGTGGATTATTTAATCTTATTGCATCTGAAAATTCCTGGTTGTTCCTGGTTAAGTAGAAATGGAGAGGTTTAACAAATCCTGTGAAGAAATGTGTTACTGAAATGGAACTAAAGAAGTTTGTAGCAGCAAGCATCCACTATAGTGTTCTGCCGGTCTTGCAGTTCTAATAATGCTGGCATAAGAAGCATCTCTTGCTTGCAGAAGGTATTTTTTGTGGTTTGAATAAACTATTTAAAATGAAGTGTAAACACTGTAAATTGGCATCACCCAAAGAAAGCAACTGAACTCTGGTGGCAGAATAGAAAATAAGAGAAAACATTGGTTATGCCAGCTCTTTGTGGATAAATGTCCCTGTGCTATGCAAGTTGCCAGTTCAGTGTCCCTGGCTGTCAGCACAGTTCACTTTCTAAAGGGGATAATAGGTTATGAATTGAGGCGGTTGGGAAGCTGCCCTGTGTGTAATATCTTTAAAAATAAATGAAATAAAATCTCCTCTAATTACCATGTCTATCAGTTTAATTAGAAATGTTTTATCAATCCATAAAAAATGAATTTGTCACATATAATGCCTCTACTCATGAAAAATGCAGGACCCTGTAAATACAGTGATGGCGTAAAACACACAGCACATTACCGGAACTGGTGCTAGAACCTTGTGGAGTGATTAATTCATGAGGACTTTTCTATTATGCCCAAATTATCAAACAGTGGTACTTTTCTTTCTAATTTTTTTTTTCTTTCTTTCGTAGGTACCAGCAGACAGGTGTTAGGTGGCTGTGGGAATTGCATTGCCAGCAGGCAGGAGGAATTCTGGGAGATGAGATGGGATTGGGCAAGACCATCCAGATAATTGCCTTCTTGGCAGGTTTGAGCTACAGCAAGATCAGGACACGCGGTTCAAATTACAGGCAAGTGCCTCTCCTGCAGACTGTCAGTCTCTGCAGCTTGATTAATATTTCAGCAGATGGATTGCTGGTGGAGGAGGGTCTGCTGAATTATTAACCACATTTCAATTACAATATTCCTTTAATTCTTTTAGTGGGGGACATCAAAGGAATTATTTTTTTTTTGTTTCGAGACGATGAAGCTGTAGGGCAAGAGAAATTAAACATGTAACACATAATGAATTCCAAACATCGAGGCTTCATTTTGCAGATGAGCCACGTTAGATATTTTGGGTCAATACTGTGTCTAAGGTCGGGTTCTGTAAATGGTTTGTTTACAAACTCAATTATGGCTTCAACAGCTTACACAACATGGAATTTTTAACTGGATATCAAATTGTCAGTTCCATTTATTAAATTTAGTATAAATATATTTGTTCTGGCGAGACACCAGATAAACATATAATAAGAAACAGCAAGTCTGTCTGTGGTGAGAGGAAGTGGCAAGAAAAAGGCTATTGAAGGAAATTTTGTGGCATAGTACCTAGTACTCTCCTAGTTATTTCTGTTTGAAAACTCTTATGTAGTTATAGTAAGTTTCTGTCTCTGCCACCCACACCTTTTTTTGCCTCCCTCGTGTGCCACTTTTACTTTGTGGTTTGCCATAGGGATGTCAAAAGTGAAATGCCAAGATTCAACCTATGATGTTTGGATCTGAGGCCAAGGGAAGCTGCAGTCAAGTACAGAAGTTATTTCCATGGCCCAGAGAGCTTACTATCTATGTTTTGCATTTGAGGTAATGAAGATTGAAGTGACTTTCCCAAGATCAAAAGGAGCATAAGTGAGAGAAGCAGAATTGTGTACCCTGGCTTCCCTGATTTTCAGCCTGCTGTCTCGGGAGATGATTGAGTATTAAAAGTCAAACATTGATAGCTGATGAGCCCTCCAGAAAAAGTCTAGAAAATAGACTTCTTACTGACTTATAAATGAAAAATTTGTTTTGACTGGTGATGAAGGGCTAGATTCACTAAGCAAACTGATTGTGTATTGATTGGTTTGCGATCCGATTTTCCCTCCGACCAGATTCACTAACCCTCCCAATCATCCTCCGTTCCGTGCATGGAAATGAGGGGGAACGGCATTCAAATGTAGGCAGGCAGCGATTCACTTAAAAAAAAAAACCTGTAACACCAACTGGGCTGGCCAGTCAACAAACAAGTGACTGCTGGGGACCAGTCGTTCACATAGTTTCCGACTGCATTTCCTGCTCTCTGCCCCAACTTTCCAGCTCTCTCTGCCCCGACTCTCCAGCTCTCTGTCCTGAGAGCTATCCTGCTTCTGCTCCGGCCTTCCCCCGCAGTATGAGCCTGTGGTTTTAACCCGCGGCTTTAAAGCGGGTTAAAACCACGGGCTTGCTGGACTTACTAAAAAGTTAAATGTCCTTTATTTAAGTCCCCTTTCTGTGTTCATTGGGCATTTTTAGTGTTGCATTTCAAAGCTGTTCCGAGAGCTTTTCTCTTCAAATGTCCTGTTTACTGACTAAAATCTGAACTAATATCCAGAACATACAGAGTAAAATCAGATAAAGAAAAATCTGAACCTTGGTCCAACCTTTGCGGCGTACCACAAGGATCCCCGCTATCCCATACTCTCTTCAACCTATACACTGCATTTCTCGGAACATACCTAGATAATCTAGGCATCACCGCCTACAGTTATGCAGATGACATTACCATTTCTATACCTTTTGATCAACCAAAGACTGCCATGACAAACACACTACACCGAACACTAGAAATAGTAGCAACCTGGATGAAAGATCACAAACTGAAACTCAACACAGACAAAACTAAATTTATCCTCCTCGAAAATGACAAAGTCCCAACCATAACCAATATAGAAATTAATACAATCAACTATTCCATTCAAAACTACTAGGAATGACTATAGACTGATGCTGCACCATGCAACCTCAAATAAATAAAACAATACAGAAATCCTTTGCAGTAATGAGAAACCTAAGACAAGTCAGGAAATTCTTCGAAAAAACACAATTCCAGCTTATAGTACAATCCCTAATCCTAAAGTCTACTAGATTACTGCAACATCCTCTACCTCCCCTGCCCTGCTACAATGACTAAACAACTACAAACAATCCAAAATACAGCTCTGAGACTCATCTACTCATTGAGAAAACACAACCATATTACAGAAGCATACATCAACATTGGCTACCAATCCAAGAAAGAATACTATTTAAATTCTACTGTATGTTATTTAAAGCCTTAAACGGAGACAGCCCAACCTACCTGAACAACCGCCTCGTCCAAACCACCTCAATCAGATATAGAAAAACACACACTCCATTTACACACCCCTCGATCAAAGAAGTAAAACGGAAAAAACTATACGATGGCCTCCTGGCCACTCAAGCAGCTAAACTAGATAACCAAATCTCCAATCTACTGATAACGACACCAGACTACAAAACGTTCGGAAAAGAAATAAAAACTATACTCTTCAAGAAATTCCTGAAACAGCCATAACTTCAGAAAAGAAATAAAAACTACATTCTTCAAGAAATTCCTGAAACAGCCCTAACTTCATACTTACCGTCCTTCCCCCTCCCTCTTCCCGCCACACAGAAACTACATGACCTACTCTTTACCTCTCTAGAAAGGACAAATGTTCTTCCATTGTAACCCTCCGTTTTTTATCTCTTTTGTAATCCGCCTTGAACCGCAAGGTAATGGCAGAATAGAAATCTCTAATGTAATGTAATGATGGTTCCATTTGATACACCAAAAGAAAATAGCATAACATTTTGTCCCAGTACCCCTTATTTTAATTAAACAACCTGCTTTGCTGCTGCCAAAGTAAAAAAAAAAAAAAAAGTTGCTGCTCTTCGACGCATGCGCAGACCATCTACAGATGGTCTGTGCATGCATCGGGATCGCTATAGAGCAATCCGGGCAGTAGGTTGGGGGCGTGATTCCGATCAGCCCCCCCCGGACACGGATTGAATCGCTCACGGATCCGATCTGGGCCGAAGTCCATTTAACATGGTGGTCAGTTGCTTAATAATATCTTTCTGTCGGTGTTTTGGCAATCTTTCTGACAAGAAGAGATGAATTAATAGGTGGGTTATAAATGAAAGAAAGACATTATTTTGTCAGTTGATAATAAGTATAAGAAACTTGGAATAATTCAAAGAACTTTTAAAAAGTTAGCCGTACCTAAATGTAGTTAATTCTGTGATAAAATTTCTCATAACTTTTGCCTATTGCTGTTGCACAGAAAAGCATCAGTTCTCAAAACTTTTTTTATATCACACAGTTGATAGCAAGTTGCAACAAATTAAAAAATATCAAACGTTCTACTTGAATGGTTTCTTATGAACTCTTCTTAAACATTTTTTGTTGAACTCATAAAGGTGTATTGATAACTACCTCCATTAAATTTCCAATGAGCATGATCTAGAAAGACATGATGAAAGTGCTAAATAGATTTTTCTTAAAGAAAGTACCAATCCATTTTCATGGCCAGCTGTATTCTTCTTTAACTGTTGGAGCAGTTGGATCAGTAAGCAACCACCCTGCTGTCACTATTCTCTTGGCTTTTTTTCACTCTTTGCAGACTTTAATGGAGGCTAATGGTACTCCATTAAAAGGATTTGCAGCTGTTCTATCCCTTTTTTGCTTCTCCCCCACAATTTACTCTCTGCTCTGGCTTGCTGGCAGGGCTGTTTGATAATTTTCACTCAAACATAGCTGGATACAGCAGTAGCTGCTTCCATTTGTTTAATTTTTTGCAGCATATCATCTATGTAAGTCTAGTGAAGGGAACTCTATTCTAATAACTTGTAAGTATAAAATAATAACCATCATCTGGAGAACAGAAGTCAGATATTTTTATGTAGATATCTGGAATATCTGTGGAAAGATATTAAAACTTTTCTTATGGGCGTACAGTTCATTATGGTTTTCCCCATTTCAAGGTATGAAGGATTGGGTCCATCCATCATTGTCTGTCCAACTACAGTGATGCATCAGTGGGTGAAGGAATTTCACACGTGGTGGCCTCCATTTAGAGTTGCGGTTTTGCATGAGACTGGCTCTTACGCAAGTAAAAAGGTAACTTGAGAATGTGATTTCCTGCAATAAGAAACTAACATCAATGCTCCTATTGCATGTACTTGGGCCTTTGTGGTAGTGAACACAGTAACACCAAAACCAAAATGAGCTTTCCAGTACAATAGGTAAGACATTCTAGACAATTGGGTAGTGGCCCCATGGCCATGTTCTATCTGTAGAAGGAATCCAGTTCAGATTTTACTCTGTGCCTCTTCTGTACTTCACTGAGCTCCTTAGCTTCACCTACAGTTTATCCCTCTGCACGCGTGCCTGCAGGAGTAATGGGTACCTGTTAGACAGCCTTCTTAGTTTCTTTGGAACTCGGGGCTGTTTCTGAAGTTGTCTCACCTATTGTTAAGCAGGGGTTGAGCACAAGCTGTTAGGTGGTCTTAGGAGGCTCGACGGTGTCTTGCAGAGTTCCAGCTGTGTCTCATCGCCACTGCTCATCTTGATGCATGCCCATCAGCCTGAAGATCAGCTTTGCAGAGCCATTCCCAGCATGAGGGAGTGATTCTCTAATCCACCTACTCTAAGAGAGCTGAGGCAGGCTGCAGTACAGATCCATAAACAGGTCACAGTGAGTATAGGCTGTTACATGTAGCCTGTGCGATGGATCGAGGGAGGTATGAAAAGTGGGGTTTTCAAGGTTTCTGCATGTCCCCAATGTACCCCAACCTGAAAAATCCTAAAATCGCTGGTTTTTAACTTTGCTAATTGTGGTACATACTGCGATTTTTGGCGCAAATTTCACATCGTAAGCCATCTTGGATTTTTAGTGATCTTTCTTTTTCAAAAGCTCACTGCTTCTCCAAAACTGCAATTTTTGTCTCAAATCTTGTTGGGATAATAATAATAATAACAGTTTATATACCGCAGGACCGTGAAGTTCTATGCGGTTTACAATGGTTAAAAGATGTTACAAATTAATTAGAATTAACAAGGTTAGAAGCTAGATATAACAGCACTAGAGGTATGTTTTTAGGTGTTTCCTGGAGTCCTTAGGCTCTCCTAATGTGAATTCTTGCCAGGATTACACAAATTAGGCACTTCAGGGGCGTTTTTGCACCATGTGTTTTGTGGTGCAGCCAGGAGGGGTGGCCGTCAAGCAGGTGACAAAATGCTCGGCTAGCCTGGTAGGGCAACCTTCTTTATTTTGGGGGCTTGACATGGCTTATAGTTCCACACACACGTCTGTGGTCCTTCTGCAGCCTCTGAAATGCATGGGTTAGTCATCAGAGAGTGACTATGCGCCCCAGGAGCCGGAGACTTTCTCAGAGTTTCTGAAACAGTTGTTTTAAAAAAAAAACCCACCTTTTTATAGCAGTCATTCTTCCCCTGCATAGTCCTGCTCTGCAGCTGTTGCGTCTCCCAGTAGCATTGCTTCCTTGTCTCAGTCAGCTGTTGTTCCTGATCTGCCTGATCCTTGTCTTTATGTTGATGTCCAGCTTGCTGACCGCTTTTTTCAAGGTACAGTGCTTCCAAAGATGGGGGACCAGAGACTTCTGGATCTTCAGAGGCTCTGGGGCCTAGGGATAATCCCACAGTCCTGCGCTTGTTTCAGTCTATGGCTTTGCCAAATCTTATTTCTGAATCTTTGCAGGAATTGCATTGGTCACTCATCCGGCTCTGTCCTCTTCTTCCTCCTGGCTTTCTGGTGTGTGTTTGCAGCCTCCCAACTTTTGCTGGCACCCTCATCTGACCATTTTAATATCAGCGCAATGTGACTATCGGGGGGAAACCATTGCTTGCCCTGGATCAGTAGCATGGAATGTTGCTACTCCTTGGGTTTTGGCCATGTATTAGGGACCTGGATTGGCCACCGTGAGAACGGGCTATTGGGCTTGATGGCCACGAAGAAGTGTATATATTAATGACAGGAAGTTTCCATTGAATGTGGTCTCTGTGAGATGGTTTGATATCTTGGGACATTCATCATCTTTAAATAGGAAATCATTTGACTGACAGCTGAAAAGAAGATCCCTGAAGCAGGCCAAGAGCTGAAACACTGGCAATATTGAGTCTTTTTTTCCAATAAAGAATCATTTGTCCCAGTTCTGTCAGTGTGTACACTACTTTGTGGGTGTTACTGACTGTTTTGTGTATTTGAATCCCTTTTTCTGTACTGTACTGGGCTTGGTGGACCATTGGTCTGACCCAGTAAGGCTATTCTTATGTTTTTATGACAGATTCTGTATTCCTTAATTTCTTCCCTTCTCTAGTTTCTTCAGCATGAGACTTTCTTCAGTTCCTTGGATCCATGGTTACTAGGTTGGATGTGGCTCCTTGGGCAAGAGCTCACATTCATCCTTTCCAGCTTGTATTACTCTCTCTTTGGTCTCCGCAGTGGGGTAAGTTACAGACCAGTCTTCCCTGGATTCTGGAACCTTATTGATGGCTTCTCCCACAATTGCCATGCAAGGATGTACCACTGCGGCTCACCTCCGGGGTTGTGATGCTGTAACAGATGCCAGCTTTCGAGGCTGGGACGCCCACTGCACTCAGCATCCCATTCAGGTGTATTGGATGCCCTCTCAGTGGAAATGGTTGCTCAACTGGTTGGAGCTCAGAGTCTTCAGCTGGCTTTAGTGCACTAGCAGAAGACTGGAGGACGAAGAGGTCAGGATTTTCTCCAACAATGCAATGACAGTAACCTATGTCAGTTGCTAGGGAGGTGCCAGCGGCTGTTCTCTGGCTCAGGAGACCTGGCTTCTCTTTCTGTGGGTGGAAAATTGCCTCCGGGTGCTCGTAACAGCATATGTAGTGGGAGTCGACATTGTTCAGGCCGACTTCCTCAGCAGACAGCCCTTGGTTTAGGGTGAATGGGTGCTGGCCCCAGTGGTGTACCGAGCTCTTGTGCAGGGCTGGAGTCAGTACCATTTCAACCTCATGGCCCCATCAAAGCATATGCAAGCAGCTCGATTCTTCAGTCAAAGATCCAAGCTCGGAAGTGAGGATTTCGATGCTCTGGTGCAGCCATGGCCTCAAGAAATCCTCCTGTATGCCTTTCCTCCTTGGCCCATGCTAAGCCAAGTCTTTCGGCGGATCAAGGTCCATCCGGGACATGTCATTCTGGTAGTTCCAAACTGGCCTCGCAGGCCATCATATACAATTCTGCTGTATCTTCGCTAGAATAGCGGCCTTCGGTTATGCGCCCCTCCTGGCCTACTTAAGCAGAGTCTGGGTCTGCGTGGAGAACCCGGGTCTTTTGCTCTTCTGGTTTGTCTCTTGAGCATGCAGCCTTAATCTGCAAGGGCTCTTATGCTGTGGCCCTTGGCACTCTGCTGCTTATGTCTGTGCAGTTATCTGCTAATGCTACAGCGTGGGAGACTGCCAGCATTGATGGCTCAGGACCACGCGGAGCCATATTCTTATCTACTTTTGGTGGTGCTGACTTTGATCCAGGTTGGTCTTGATCCAAGCCTCTCTGCAACATCCCTTTGGGTCCAAGGGAATGAGCTCTCTTGTTTTCCTTGGGAAGGGGTCACACTATGTCTTTGGCATCCCACCCTGGCGTTGTCAGATTTACATAGAAACATAGAAATAGATGGCAGATAAGGGCCACGGCCCATCTAGTCTGCCCACCCCAATGACCCTCCCCTACCTTTCTCTGTGAATAGATCCCACGTGTCTATCCCATTTGGCCTTAAAATCAGGCACGCTGCTGGCCTCAATAACCTGAAGTGGAAGACAATTCCAGCGATCAACCACCCTTTCAGTGAAAAAGAATTTCCTGGTGTCCCCGTGCAGTTTACCGCCCCTGATTTTCTACGGATACCCCCTTGTTGCCACAGGACCCTTGAAAAAGAATATATCTTCTTCCACCTCGATGCGGCCCGTGAGATACTTGAATGTCTCGATCATGTCACCCCTCTCTCTGCGTTCCTCGAGTGAGTACAGCTGCAACTTATCCAGCCATTCCTCGTACAGGAGATTCTTGAGTCCCGAGACCATCCGGGTGGCCATTCTTTGGACTGACTCCAGTCTCAGCACATCCTTACGGTAATGCGGCCTCCAGAATTGCACACAGTATTCCAGGTGGGGCCTCACCATGGATCTATTCAATGGCATAATGACTTCAGGCTTACGGCTGACGAAACTCCTGCGTATGCAACCTATGATTTGCCTTGCCTTGGATGAAGCTTGCTCCACTTGATTGCCAGTCTTCATGTTTTCACTGACAGGGGATCTTCGCATTGGACCACAGATTTATCTGCCGTTCCCTTTCTGGGACCTCACCCTAGTGCTATATAGTCTATCCAAGACTTTCTTTGAGCCCTTTCGGGGTGCTTCCCTCTTGGCCTTGATGCTCCAGATGGTTTTTCTGATTGCTGTTCTGTCAGCAAGCCATGTTTCTGTTCTCCAGGCTCTTTCAATGCACTGTTCCTCTGAATGTCAAAGACATCTTTGCGCATAGTTTCTTTCTTCGTCCCAAAGATGGTTTCGGCTTTCCATGATGATCAGGAAGTACATTTGCCTGTTTTTCAGCCTGCTGGTTCAAAGACATAGGATTGTGTTTTGAAGAAACTAGATGTGCGCAGAGTGCTTCTTCATTATCTGGAGGTCACAAATGAGTTTGTCATTTGTTTGTATTGACTTATTTTGTCCAGCGGAGTGCTCCCGCTGCTAATGTCTCCATTTCCTTTTTGTCAGACTAAATGCTTTCTGGGAAACAGTCTCCTGTTTCCATCCAGGCACATTCTTCTAGATGCTTATTTGTGGCCGAAGCTAGAGCTGCTTCCCCTGAGGAGATTTGCACAGTGGCAACATGGTCCTCTATACACCCATTTGCACATGGCAGCGAGACAGGACTCTGCCTTTGGAGTCAGCCTGCCCTGGCTTTTTGGGGACTGCTTTTGTATGTCCCACTTGTCTAAAATATCTCACCTATTTCACTGGAAAATGAGATTATGTACTTACCCTGGTAAACTCTTTTCCAGTAGATAGGTGAGACATTCTAGACTCATGCCCTGTCCTTCTTGCACATGACTATTATCTTGGTTTGTTTCTTGCATCTCCAAGTTGTACCTTGGATAACAGTCAGCCCATGGGGGCTGAGGAGTACAATGTATCTATGTTCCTCTTCTAAACGAGAGTAGTTTCTGAGCTCTCTTGAGGTTTTTCCGGCTGTCTACAGCTAATATTCTCCTGTTACTCCTTTGAGCAGATACCACCAAAGAATCCAACAGGATGGGAACCCACGGGCACAGTGCAGCAGAGAAGACAGTGGGAATGGACAATGAGCAGTTTGACAGAGCCAGCAAGGTAAAATCAAGTCTTCTTTATTTTAGTCCAGAACAGTTATTATGACCTTGATTTGTCTGGGTGTCTCTACTTCACTCTGATTTAGTGTTTGAGTACTACCTATAGGTGGAGCTAAGGAGCTCAGTGAAGTACAAAAAAGGCACAGAGAAAAACCTAAACTGGATTCCTTCTGCAGATGGCATGCAGCCATGGGGATACTACCCACTTGTCTAGAATGTCCCACCTATCTACTGGAAAAGAATTTACCGGGGTAAGTACATAATCTCTTTTTTTTGGTACAGCTAGATTAATCCATACCAATGAGGTTATAGTCCCCAACCAGCAGTGGAGGTAGACAAAAGCAGACATGTTTCAGTGATATCACTAGTATAATAGTAGATAGAGCCTGTCGCTAGTCAGTATTTCTCTACCTCGAACAGATGGTGCAGATTGGGCTGATGGAGTTATTCTTTTTATTGTTTTGTGTCAATCTGCCTTCTGCAGACCCTAGCCACAGCTGGGGCTTTGCTGGTTGAGTCCTCTGGCCAGGTGGTCTCCCAGGGATTGGTCTGGGATGCTACAGGCCCTCTTGGGGGTCTTGCATGTGGAATGGCTCTTTGAGTGACTGGCACAGGCCCTTATGCATCCCCTCCTAGTTTGGGTTGGGTACCCTCCACCTCCGGAGCCTTGCTGGGAAAAAAAATGCACTTCCCTAATCTGGCTGGCAAGCTGTCTACACCAATCTAAAATTCCTTAACTTTTCTTTTTTTAGGGGGAGAAGCGAAGCTATTGTGGCTTTTGAAGAGAGGTTGCAAGCTGAACTTGTGGTTTAAGCCAGTGACTAAAGAGAATCTCTTGGGCCATGGAGTCTCTACTGAGTTAGAATCTGACTCATGTGGCACCTGCCGCATGTCAATGGCTACAGGCTTTTTATGCCACAGTTGAGGGGTGGAGCCAGGGGGGCATGGTCCAAGAGAAGATCCGGGAGGCTTTTTGAATAGGCAGATGCCCCGGCAATGTAGATGGTATTGCCTCCTGCCTTGGCCCTGCTCACTGCAGACATATGACTTTTGACAGTAGCCTTGGCCATGTTGGATTCTGGGCACTTGATTCCTATGGTTGGGCAGAGAGTTGAAGGTTGGCCTTGGGGATGTGGAAGAACACGTCCCATCTGTTTCTTCAGTCTGCTGGAAGCCCCTGCTGGGATCTGGGATCCATATTTGCAAAAGCGATATCTGAGGGGCTTAGTCCCTTGCTGACTTGAGAGGGTTGGCCTCGGGATCTGTTTGGTGGTATACTTACCAGAATACTAGTTGAGGCAAAAAAGTGTTTGTAGTTCCTTCTTGAGTGTATGTAGCCTCTGCCTATGGGCCTTCACTGAGCTGTGTTGGGGGCACATGAAGTTGAGAAGCAGCGGTAAGTTCCAGTTCCCCATTCCCATCCCCACCCGATCTAGGCTCCTTCTTCTTTCTGCAGGCCCAAGTGAACTAGCTTCAATCCTAGCTCCGGGCCTTCTATGTATTCCCAGCTCTAAGGGCTTGACACTGCCTGTAGTTGTTCAAGTCCATAGGTGTGACTCTGAAAGTTATACCATGGGCAAGGGCCCATGTGCAGCCTCTGCAGCAGGCTCCCCTTGTCCTGGTGGGCTTTGCATTCTCATCAGTTCAAAGTTTGGCTTCCCCTGGCAGCTGGGCTTCAAAATCAGACAGGTGGTTGCTAGTGCTGCCCGATTCAGGAAAAAAAAATTTGATTTGATTTGATTCAGCCTGGACAAGGGAGGGGAAGGGGTACTGCTGGACAAGGGAGGAGGGAAAGGGAAGGAAAGAGAGTTACTGTTGGATAAGGGGAGAAGGAAAGGGAGAAGGGGTACTGCTGGACAGGGGAGGAAGGAAAATAGGAAGGAAACAGCTGGCAGGGAGATTAGAGGAGGGGAAGGAGTTAGGATGGAATGGAGAGATCAGATGAGGGAAAGGGGAGAGTCAGAGGAATGAGAAAGTAGAGAGAGATTCAAAGTTCAAAGAAGCGTGGGATGAACACAGAGGATTTAGAATCAGAAAATAATATTAAATATTGAACTAGGCCAGTAACTGGGCAGACTTGCACGGTCTGTGTCTGTGTATGGCCGTTTGGTGGAGGATGGGCTGGGGAGGGCTTCAATGGCTGGGAGGGTGTAGATGGGCTGGAGTGGGTCTTGACGGAGATTTTGGCAGTTGGAACTCAGGCACAGTACCGGGTAGAGCTTTGGATTCTCGCCCAGAAATAGCTAAGAAGGAAAAAAAAAAAAAAAATTTAAATTGAATCAGGTTGGGCAGACTGGATGGACCATTCGGGTCTTTATCTGCCGTCATCTACTATGTTACTATGTTACTATGTTAGATTGATGTTGGGAATGGGGTCAGATGAGAAATAAGGAGAGAGGGACAAAGATCTGGTGTAGGAGAGATAAAAATGAGAGCAGAATGAATCATGTAAAAAGGAGAGAGGGGGTACAGTCTGGATGGAAAGGGGAGAGGGGCATAGAAAGAAGGCAGATACCATATGGAAGGGGGAGAGGGCAGATGCTGGATGGAAGAGAGTGAAAAGACGATTAAAGCAGAAACCAGAGATGACAAAAGATAGAAAAAAATAATTGTATTTCTATCTTGTGATTAGAACATATAAGATTTGAAATATGTATCCTGCAAGAGCTGGTGTTTGACATAACTGTGGATTGCAAAGCCCAGGCAGTGCTTCTTTAGCTTCCAGCTGGCTTAGGGTTCTCTCTGACCAGGGGGCAGTTGCCCTAGTTGCACTCCCCTAACACTATTCCTGTCACGTATGACTGTGATATTCTGTTAGCATCATATTTCTGTGTACCATTCTGTAATAATTTGGCTTATTCAGTTTTCTTGATAGTAGAGGGGATATATGTGAAGAGGAGGGGAGACAGGGGTTTTGTTGATCCTTGCTCTGTATTATTTGTATTTATAAAATGAGAATTGTACAGAGTATTGTTTCTTTTTATACTTTAATAAAATACATTCAATATAAAATCATAACTATTTGAGGCTTGTGCGGATGGGATCAGATGGTTTTGCGGGACCAAACTCGCGGAGACGGGACGGAGATGGGGTTTTTTATTTCAGTCTTAGTAGTTTGCCAGTCCACAAAATAATTATTTTATTTCCGTCGGTCCATAGATGTAAAAAGGTTGAATAACACTGGTTTAGAAGATGCTCCTGATTTGGTTTGCTGGGATCGGTTCTGGAGGTGTATGAATTTGTTGTAGAGAGATGGCTTCAGTGATAGTAGCTTTTTTTTTTTTTTTTTTAATTCTTTATTTATTAGCTTTTTTGACTTCTGATTGTACTTTTTAAATCTTGTTTTGGAAGAAGTCTGCTAAGATCTGTGCATTAGGTTGGGAGTCAATGTATGATTGACCTAAAACTGGGGGTGAAGTTGTGGTATGCATTAGACAAAATAACCTTTCTGATGTCAAAGTTGCTGCTCTCAATTTCAAGTGTTTAGTGGGAGATTTTGCCTCAGCAATATGTAATTTGTATTTGTTAATAGCTGATCTCCATGCTGATTTGTGTTCTGGGAGATTGTTCTTTTGTCATTGTCTTTCTAGTCTTCTACAAGACTGTTTTTCAGCTTTTTATGTGTCTGTGTACCAAGGTAAGGACATGGTTGATTTTCAGTTTTTGCGATGTAACGGTGCAACGGAGTTCAGGTTTTGCTCTAATGTGTTGTTCCAGGTGTTGAGTGAAGCTATCAGGCTGGTTGAAGTGGTATCTAGCATTTCAGAGGCCTTATTCCAGAATTCATTGGTGTTAATCTTGTCTCTTGTTAGAAGTTTCTCGGTAGTGGTCTTAAAAGCTTGGTCCTGTGACCACAATCTCCTTCTGTGACACTCCAAATTAAATCACATATGTATGTACACTCTGTTCTTTAAATAAACGAAGGTTTTCAGCTACAGTATTATGTCCCTGTTTCGGTCATACTGGCAAAGGAAGGACTAGAAGGTTTACATGTGGATTAAAGGCAACTTTCATGCAAAATCTAACTCTTTCAATTTAAATTGCACATCAAACTTAATTCCAGTTTTACTTTAAGTATGTCATTTAAAAATCCTCAGGATATAACAGACTTGCGCATTTAAGATATTTCATCGGGCTTCAGCAGTGCCACTTAGAGCTCAATAATCAATATCTCTCATTGCTCTAAGGTTTAAATATCCACTTCATCATTAGTCTTTAAATTGTAAATACTTTTTAAATATTTTAAATGTTTTTGAAACAACAGTTTACTTATCTTAAAGCTACATTAAAACTGCTTTGGTCCAAACAGTCAGGGAGAGGTAATCCAACATGTTTAACCAAACAAGCGGCTTTTTCAAGTACCCTCATTTTTAATCACCAGATCTGTCTACAGTTAAAAGATTGATCAACAGATTCGAGCAAACTGGTTCGGTTGTGGACGGTGTGACCAGTCAGGCTCCGTGCCTGCCAAGGTCCCTGTGGGTGCCGGGAGAAAAGGAGATAGGAAACCCAGAAAGGGGATGTCTAAGGCTCAGCCCCGGCACTATGTGGATTTCCTGGAGCCTACTAACCATCCAGAGGCAGGGGCTGGGTAAATTCCTCACAAACCTCAGGAACACAGCAGACCTAGGACCCAGGAGAGCCAGAGAAAAGCAGGACCTGGAACCAAGCCAGGGTCCTATTGTCTAGGCCACCACCGGGGGAGCCAGAGAGTGGAGCAAATCCCTACTGACTCAGGCAGATCAGGGCATGTCCCTTCCCTAGAAAGGCCAGCAGTCTGGAACAAACTGTTAGGCAGGATAGGGAAGAAGTTGAAGTCTTTCTCCCGAGGACCTCCCAGGCGTGTAACGGCTGTACACCCATGGAGGTAGAAGAAGCTGGAGCACCTTCAGAACTACCAGTACCAGAGGAAGAAACTCCCATGGAATTTCAGGGGGAACTGCCTGATGAGGAGCTAGCTGTGTTGCCAAAACCAATGGAAGTGGGCTTGGCAACCATGTTTAAGGACTAAACTATAAACTGAGTTTTTGTTTCTGAAATCTTTTTGGTACTTGCATTTTTGTTTAAGAAGCTGAGAGTACCTTTTATGTGGGGAGAGGTTTGCCAACACCTGGGTGGGATTTTTGAATGCTATTTTGAGCTTTTGTTAGGCAAACCTAAGGCACACCCCTATTCCCAGCAGTGTTATAAAATATGCTGGAGGTTTTGCTATTTGAAAAGTATTTGAATTTTGTGTAGCAAAGCAGAGAACTGAACAGTTTCCACAATCTGCTAAGGAGCAGGCTTTGGGAAGCCTTATTGAAAAGAAGCTCTGAGGAGAGCATAAGCACAGAGCCGATTACTGACTTTGAGGAGAAAATCCTGAACTTTTCTCAGTTTTCATTTTGGGCATTTTTTTTCTTTAGATTTTGTAAGTTGCATTATTTGCTTTGTTTTGGCCATTCTGACAATTACATTTTCTTTTGAAGAACCAAACTGAAGCTGTGTGCATTGGTTCTGTGTTTTATTTGTTTGTTTCATTTATTAAAGCAGTGTCTGCAGGGTGACTCCCTATTGGGTTACATACCAGTGCACTTTTTGTATGTAGCCACTGAGAGCGCTGCTGAGACCCGGCCTAGGGCTGCAGTGTGGCTACAACGTGAAAACAGCAGGACACCCTCACATTAGCCGGTCTGTTGAAAACATTGCTACATTGAGTGAAAGTGTTGCCAATGGTTTAGGAATCTTTATTTGCCTTCGTTCACAGCAGTTGAACATTTCAAGAAGCACTATGCATCAAATTCTCATGAAAGATCTGCATCTGCATGCTTACAAGGTTCAATTGACACAAAAAAAAACTGCAAACAATGATGTGGACAACTGTGTTTTAGAAAAAATAATCTTTAGTGATGAGGCGCACTTTCATCTTAATGGTACGTAAACCAAACAAAACTGCCAGATTTGGGCTGGAGAGAATCCTAGAGTGATTCTTGAAAAGCCAACGCATGTATTACGAGTCACTGTTTGGTGTGGATTTTGGGCCGTACTTCTTCGACAATGCAGCCGACAATGCACTTGAAAGTGAATGGTATATTTTATCGCAACATGATAACGGAGTTTTTCTTTCCTCAGTTGGACGGTACAACCTGTCACACTGAACGCAAAACAATTAGTTGTTTCAAGAGAAATTTCCTGGCTGTGTCATCTCACGCAATAGTGACCAGAATTGGCCACCAAGATCATGTGATCTGACACTGTGCAAATTCTTTCTTTGGGGTTTTGTGAAGTTTCGCATCTATGCCAACAGCAATTCCTCTGCTGGAGGAGATTTGGTGTGTTATTGCAGGAATTGAGCCGCAATTATGCAAAAATGTAATTGAAAATTTTGTCAAAAGATCATGATTGTACCAGCAGAGTCATGGGGAACATATGTCAGATATTGTGTTCCACGGTCGTAATGTGCGTACTTTATTCTAAAATAAAAATATCCGGAACCTCCCAGAAGGCTCCCTCAAAGGGGTGAAAGCCATGACTAGGTTGTATCCTCTAGATCAAGAGTTCCAGAAGATGTTTTATGCCAGTGGTAGACTCCCTAGTGGCACAGGCGACTAAATGTATGTCCTTACCCAGTGAGGGAGGAGTCGTACTGAAGGATAGACAGGACCATAGAGTGGATATGGTCCTCAAGAGGCAGTTTGAAGCCCTGGCCCAAGGTGTTAAGGCAGCGACAGCTACTTCTTTTGTAGCAAGCGCCTGCTATTTTCGGCTGGACATGACAGCAGCTGAGCCATTGCCTCAGCTCATGCTGTCAGGGGTGGACTATGTGGCTGATGCACTTTATGATGCAATTAGAGTCATTGCAAGAGTCTTCACATACTCTATCTGTGCCTGATGCATGCTGTGAATCAGATAATGGGCAGGTGATTCAACCTCCAAGGTTATGCTTAGCAGCCTTCCCTTCAAGGGACAGATGCTTTTTTGGCAAAGGTCTGGATGATAGTGAGCAATATCGTCATCCCAAGTCCTTATCAGACAACAGACCTTGAACAACTGGAAGCCAGAACCAGAGCTCCTTGAAGTTTTCACCAGTACGCCTGAGGAGGCTCATCTCGGAGAACCTATCAAAGTTCTAGACAAAGATATTCTGGAAGCTGGAAAATTCAAAATATAGGTTCCTGGGCCACAATGGCAGCCCTTCCCAGCCCGTCCTAAATCATATTGGCATATACGAGATAGGCAGTATAAATCTTTCCAGTACCGGCCTTAGTTCTTAAATTTTTAAACTTCATTTTATTATTAGAGATCCTCTGTGTTCATCCCACTCTTTTTTGGATTCCGTCACTGTTTTCCTCTTCACCACCTCCCTCTGGAGGGTATTCCAGGCATCAACAACTCTCTTCATGAAAATAATAGCTACAAAAGCTAAATGAAGCTAGGAAAGTAGCAAGGATAGCAAAGGGTCAAATGGGATGAAAAATAGCCAATATAATAGAACCGGAATACAAGACTTTGTTTTCAGATATATAGTGATAGGAGAAAGTGCAAAAGTTAGCAATTTGCACCCTTGTTGGAGGGAAAGTCTTTGCAAAACTTCACTATTATTATGATTTCCAAATTAAATACAGTGGTACCTTGGTTTGCGAGCATAATTCGTTCCAGAAGCATTCTCGTAATCCAAAGTGCTCATATATCAAAGCAACTTTCCCCATAGGCCATAATGGCAACTCAGATGATTCATTCCACTGACTTAATACTGGTAGGTGCATCTATACGACCCGACCCTCGAGCTGACACCCAACCCATATCTCTTCTTCTGCTTTCTCCCACTGCTGTCCTCCACTTTGACACCCCACTCCGGGAACCGGCTTTTCTGCTCCATCGAAGCCACCAGCGCTGCTCCCTCCCTTCGTGACCATGATCACCTCCCTCCCCCCCCTCCCCCACTGACCGGCCCTGTCCTTACCCATGTGCCGGTGCTGAAAGTGCCTGCTGCCGGTTCTCTACTGGGTTGCTGCGGGGCCTTGAGCAGCTGCACTTGCTCAAGGCCTTCTGGCTCTCACCCTCTCTGAGATTCTCATGAGAAGATCTCGGAGCAGCAAAGACAGTTCCCGGGGTGGGGACTCACAAATCGAGTCAACGCTTGGTTTGCGAGTTAGTTTGCTTGAGAGGTTTGACTGTACTACAAATTCAAATTCTCTATTGCACATGGGCTTCAAGTGGAGAAGGAATCAATTTTTTGTTCCCATCAGAGAATTGAATTTTTTTTTTTTTTTACTCCATCAAAAATTACAAAGACTAGGGGAACACTGAAAGTTAAATGGAAATACTTTTAAAACCAATAGAAGGAAATATTTTTTCACTCAGAGAATAGTTAAGCTCTGGAATGCGTTGCCAGAGGATGTGGTAACAGTGGTTAATATAGATGGGTTTAAAAAAGGTTTCGAAAAGTTCCTGGAGGAAAAGTCCATAGTCTGCTTTGGGGGAAGCCAATGCTTGCCCTGGGATCAGTAGCATGGAATGTTGCTACTATTTGGGTTTTTGCCCACCTGGATTAACCATTTTGGGAAAAAAAACCTACTGGGCTAGATGGACCATTGGCCTGATCCAGTATGGCTATTCTTATGTTCTGTTCTTAAGAAACTGCAATGATGCCAGGTCCATAGCCACCCTTCAGAAAATTAGCCACCCTTCAGAAAAGCCAGAGCTTTGAAAGCACAGAAATGGCACCGAATATTGTTGTTTAACATTTAGAAGGGAGGGCAATTTTCTCACAAGCTGCAGAGCTGCAAAGTCCCTGGATATGGTTTACCTTCCTCCAAAATTTGGGCTCTTGGACTTCCGGGAGGCCTGGGAAAGCATAATGTCAGATCTTTGGGTTTCGGATATTTTTAGAGAAGGTTACAAAATAGAGTTGACATACCCACTGTCCAACTGGTTCATGGATTCTCTGGCAGGCCGATTGGATTGGGCGGTCCAAGACCAGGCAACATTAAACAGGTTGCTGAATATTCAAGCCTTAGAACCAGTTCTGGAAGAACACTTAGGCGTGGGCAAATACTCAATACACTTTGTTGTACGCAAGAACGATTCTAACGACTGGAGGCCCATTCTGAATCTCAAACATGTCAATGCAGCCCTGAGGGTTCCGCATTTCCAGATGGAGATGGTGAGATTTATCATTACAGTAGTCCAGCTGGGAGAGTTTCTGGCCGCCCTGGATTTGACAAAGGCTTATCTCCCCATTCCAATTTTCTCTGCATACAGCAAGTTCCTGAGATTTCATATATTGGAGAATCACTATCGATTCCTTTTGGGCTGGCAATGGCACCTTTGACATTCACCAAGGTGATGGTAGTGTTAGCAGCTCATCTCCACAGGGCAAGCTGGCTAGTTCATCCTTATCTAGACAAATGGCTAATCAGAGCCCCATCTCGAGAATAGGAAGAAAGAGCAGTGGAGGCAGTTGTGCAAACTTTACAGAGTCAGGGCTGGATTGTAAACTTTCAAAAGAGCAATTAATCCCTATTCAGTCTTTGGAATACCTGGGAGTTCTCTTCAACATGGTGGAAGGCTAAGTTTTTCTACCAGATGCACATAGACAGATGCTTTGGGGGAAAATTGTGAACCTACTGTCATAGCCAGCACCTACAGTGTGGCACTATCTATAGGTTCTTACAGGTTCTGGGTTCAGTAGCGGTTGCTATAGTAGTAGTGCCCTGGGCAAAGATTCATATGTGTCCCTTTGAGGATACACTGTTGTCTCGGTCTCCCCATAGAGACTCTCTACAGGCCCCTTTACCCTGGCAGGAGGCAACTAGCAACAGCATGAGCTGGTGTCTCCATCCACAGTCTCTAACAAAAGAGATGCCACTTTATATTGATTTCTTGGATCACTAAAAACAGATGCTAGCCTGGTCAGCTGGGGGGGCATACTGCAGTTGTCATCCGGTGCAAGGGAAATGGACACCATCCCAGCAGAAGTGGTCAATAAATAGGCTAGAACTGAGAACGGTCCACCTGGCTCTGTGAAACCTACAGTTGGTGGCAGTAAGAGTGTGGTCTATGTCAACCAACACCAGCAGCACATCTCTCCAAAAAAGAGGCAAAACTTCTGTTCGCTTGGCAGAAAAGCACCTGCTGCCATCATGTCGGCACATGTAGCCAGAGTGGACAGTGTGCAAATGAACTACATCAGTAGACAAACATTGGACAAGGGAGAGTGGTCTTTGACCCTGTGGGTGTTCCAAGACATTGTCAGATGTTGGGGGTGTCTGATGTTTGTTTTGATGGCAACAACATGCAACAAGAAAGCTCCTCGTTTTTTCAGCCGAATATACGAGACTGAAAGTTGCTCACACAGGGGCTGATTGCTCTAGAACAGGGGTAGGCAATTTTGGTCCTTGAGAGCCACAAGGAGGCAGTGCCTGCAAATCTGTCTCATACATATTCATTGTGGATATCCTGAAAACCTGATCTGACTGTGGCTTTCAAAGACCAGAATTGCCTTCCCCTGCTCTAGAAGATCCGGGTTGCTTCGGTCTTGAGTGCGTGACCCTAGCCAGTAAAGGATACTCAAAAGTGGTCATTACCACCCTACTGAAGGCCAAGCAACCACTCATTCTTTTGGCATATGCCAAGGGATAGGATACTTCTTAGTGCTGGGCAATAAGGAGAATCTGGAGCCCAATAAAACCCCAGTATCATCGGTACTGACCTTCCTTGAAGAGGGCCTGGACAAGAGATTAACAATGGCGATCCTTAAAATGCAGATGGCAGGCCTGGCTTGCTTTAGAGGCCGAGAGAATAGAGTCTCCCTGGCTCCAGACATTATATTCTTCAAATGAGCCCTGAGGCTCAAGCTGACGATCCAAGATCTCTTCCCTCCTGGAATCTCAACATTGTGTTAGAGAGTCTTCGGAGGGCCCCGTAATGATCCTTTGGAGGAATCTTCTCTCATGGATCTTACGGTCAATGTGGTGTTCTAGTTGCAATTACCTCGGCCAGAAGAGTCTCAGAATTGCAAGCTTTGTCATGCAGAGTATCATTTCTGAGGATCATGGACAGGGGAGTGACCTTGCAAACAGTACCTTCCTTTTTGCCAAAGATTATTTCAGCATTTCACATCAATCAGGAAGTCAGGCTACCAGTATTTCAACCAGTACTGAAAGCAGGCTTATTTCTCCGACCTGGGACTTCGGGGACTACTTAGGTACATCCCTAATATTCAGCATACAATTCCTATTGCACTGGAAAAAGAGATTAGGTTCTTACCTTGATAAAATCTTCTCCAATAGATATGAATGGTATGCTGAACATCCCGTCCAATTATTTGTGATGCATCTGTTTCTGCTTTATAGTCCTCTCCGTAGCTAAGACTTTTCTTCCAGTTGGACATTCAGTAGTTGTTAGTTTGCTCTATTATATTTTCCCTGTTCATTGAGATGAGCTTTATTTTCTCCAAATTGTCATCTCATCAAAGATGATTTCTGGCATAATTTCCCTACCTCATAGGACAGAAGCCTCTAAAAACTTCTTCAGTGACTGTATTAGTCTGATGTTCAGGATATCCATAATTAATATGCATGTGATATTCATGTGAAAAATATGAATATGCATGTGATAGTCATGTGAAAAAATTAGGACACCCCATGAAATATTCAGTTCTTTCTTAAAAAATGTTCACATATTGATGTTAAATCTTTATTTATCTCTGGAAAAGAAAGCGATGTAATTGCAGGTAAACAACAAACATTTTCCATGATTTACTCATGAAACAAAAGATATCCACAAAAATGTGTATTCTAACTGAGGAATAAATTAGGACACCCCCACATATCCTCCCACTTAAAGTGACTCAAATCATACACAGGTGTATCACAGGTGCACATGATTAGAACATTGTTACTCAACATTTTGAAGGAGCTTTGCCCTACTTAAACCTCAGACATTTAGTTTGGTGTACTCATGACTGCTGTGTTGAGAGTGAAAACCATGGTGAGATCAAAATAGCTGTCTGAGACCTTCAGAAAGAAGATTGTAGCAACTTATAAATCTGGTAAGTGATTTAAAAGGATCTTGAAATAATTTGACATTAGCCATTTCACGGTCCAGAAAACAATGTACAAGTGGAAGATTTTCCAAACAACTGCCAACATGCCCATGTCTGGCCATCCAAGCAAGTTGACCCCCAGAGCAGATGCTAAAAGAAGTCTCCAAAAATCCCAAATGTCATCACGGTACCTGTTGATGTGAAAGTGCATGCCTCTACAATCAGAAAGAGACTACAAATTTAACTTGCATGGGAGGTGTGCAGGGAGGAAACCTTTGCTCTCTAAGAGAAACTTCAAGGCCAGACTGAAGTTTGCCAGAGAGAATGTAAACAAACACCAGGACTTCTGGAATAGAGTTCTATGGACAGATGGATCTAAAATTGAATTATTTGGACACCAGAAAAAGAGGACATGTTTGGCGTACACCAAATACAGCATTCCAGGAAAAGAACCTCATACCAACTGTGAAGCATGGAGGTGGAAGTGTCATGGTTTAAGGATGCTTTGCTGCAGCAGGACCTGGCCAGTTCACCATCATAGAATCCATCATGAAATCTACCATGTATCAGAGGGTACTTGAGGAACATGTGAGACTATCTGTAAGAAAATTAAAGCTGAAGCAGAACTGGACCCTGCAACATGACAGTGACCCAAAACATACCAGTAAATCCACCAAGGACTGGCTGAAAACTAAGAAATGGAGAGTCCTGGAGTGGTCGAGTCAAAGCCCTGAACTTAATCCCAATGAGATGCTGTGGGGTGATTTGAAAACAGGCTGTAAATGCAAGAATTCTGCATTGAGGAGAGGCCCAAACTTTCCTCAGACCGTTGTCAAAGACTGGTAGATGGCTACAAGATGCGTCTCACTGCAGTTATTTCAGCCAAAGGGGGTAACACTAGCTATTAGGGTGTAGGGTGTCTTAATTTATTCCTCAGTTAGAATACACAGTTTTGTAGATATCTTATGTTTCATGAGTAAATCAAGGAAAATTTTTGTTGTTTACCTGCAATTACATCACTTTCCTTTCCAGAGATAAATTTTTTAAAAAAGATTTGACATCAATATGTGAACATTTCTGAAGAAAGAACTGAATATTTTATGGGGTGTCCTAATTTTTTCACATGACTGTATTTGAATCCTTAACCTTCACTATATGCAAATAAATCTTATCCATATTTATTGTGGATATCCTGAAAACTCTGCTGACAGTTGATTCGTAAGGACAAGTTTGGAAAACATTGCCACGGGAACAGTTTGGATATTAGTTGAGCCAAGAGGATTAAATCTTCCATTTTAAAAACAAATTTCACATTATCAGGGTTATGGTTACAGTGTTTTTACATTTTTGCTCCACATTCTGAATTGCTCTTTTACCTTAATGTGTAAAATTACATGTGTATGTGTTTATCTTAGTTGAGCCTATAAAAAGCAGATGGTTGTGATTTGTGACTAATGTCTCTAATCTAATCTAATGCTTAGTTTTGTATACCGAGACTTCAATCTAGGAAAGCTCAACGATTAAGTTAGGCTAGTAAAGGCATATAGAACGTTATCAGAAAGATTAGTTTCCAAAATGTTTTATAAACAAAAAAGTTTTCAAAAACTTACAAAAAAAATAAAGAGAGCTGGAACTTATTAAACGAAGTGGAAGGTCGTTCCAGAGTTGGGTAAACTTAAAAAGACAAGAGATTGGCTAAGAGTCTTGATTCTTTTAATACCTTTAGTAGATGGACAGGACTGCTTGAATTGTTGGTCACCCCTTACAAAAGGGAATCTATAGGAGTTCCAGGATAAAAGAACTAGGGGAGTAAATATACCACAGAGGATTTTAAAAGCGACACAAGCACATATAAACTGGACTCTTAAAATATACAGGGAGCCAGTGAAGATTATAAAGCAGTGGGGTCGGGTCGCATGATCAAACTTACACTTCCCAAAAATCAATCTAGCAGCTGTGTTCTGGACCAATTTTAGTCTGGCGAGACAGGTTTTAGTAATAGTAAGATAAAGAGCATTACAATAATCAAGGTGAGAAAAAATAATCGACTGAGCCAAAATAGAGAAGTGATGTTGATGAAAAAGGTGTCTGAACCTTCTCAGCATGTGTAAATTGGAAAAACATTTCTTAATCACAAAGTTGATTTTATCCTTAAAAGAAAGTGAGGAGTCGAAGAGGACTCCTAGAATCTTGATAGAAAACTCAATTTGTAGGGAGGATCCATAAGCCAATACTACAGAACTAGGGAGACAGTCCAGTTTTGGGCCAAGCCATAACAGTTTCGTCTTACACGCATTCAATTTCATCTGAACAGACTGGGTCCACATTAAAAGTTTAGAAATACAAAGATTTATTTTAGCACTAAATCAGTAGTATCCGGATCTATCTCAATTAAGATAAAAATATCATCAGCATACGTGAGTAAGGTTTCATAAGTAGACAATTTGAAAATATTGAGAGTAGTCATATAGAGATTAAATAAAATCGGTGAAAGCGGAGAGCCTTGAGGAACTCCACAGGAAGGTTGCCATGGGACAAATGTATTGCCATCAAAGTTCACTGAATAAGAGCGATACAAAATAAATTTAGAGAACCAGTCCAGAACTACTTGGTGGAGACCTATATCTGAGAGTAGCTGAAGAAGGATATTGTGGTGAACCATATCAAATGCTGCAGATAGGTTGAATGGAGTAGAATAGAATATTTGTTTTGAGATTGAATTTGTTGGATTTTGGAAAGGAGAGAGATCAATAAAGTTTCAGTGCTAAAATTAGGACGGAATCCATGTTGAAATGGCTGGAGAAGGGAGAATTTGTCAAGGTAGTCCATAAGTTGACTAGCTAGAATTGATTCTAGCATTTTTTGTCAATATGGGTATATTGACAATTGGGCAATAGTGGGAAGAAACAATAGGATCTAAATCATCTTTTTTTTAAAGCGGTAAAAGTGTTATTTGGCCCATAAAATGTGAGAAATAGCCTGTTTCCAAAGAGAAGATAAGTAAAATGGTCAGCCATGTAATAGCTTGAGGAGGTGTATTAGTGAATAAATAAGATGGGAAAGGATCCAACGAGCATTTACATTTGTTCATCCTTTCACATAATCTAAGAACTTGAAATTCAGAAACTAGAGCAAATGAATGCCAGAAGCGGTCAGTTGGAATTCCCTCTAAAGTATTTTTACAATAAGCAGAAAAGAAATTGATTTCAGTTGTTGGAAAAGATCGTCTAATAAGAGAGATTTTTTCTTGAAAAAAGCAAGCTAAACCTTCCTCAGAGGGAGATGAAAGCTGATCAGTTTTAGATACGGTATTGGTCAGCGAACGCCAAAGCTTTAAAAAAAGTGCTACCGTATTTGCCGGCGTATAAGACGACTGGGCGTATAAGACGACCCCCCAACTTTTACAGTTAAAACATAGAGTTTGTTATATACTCGCCGTATAAGACTACCCCTTCTTCCGCACACCTTCTCTACCGCCCCGGGTGCAGCACAGCCGGCCAGGTCCCCTTACTTTTGTGGCACTTCCCTGACCGACCGACAACAGCCCCGGTCCGACAAACCTTCCTGCCCTTAACCGCGAATCTAAATTACCTTCTTACAGCTGCTGTAAGAAGGTAATTTAGATTCGCGGCTACAGGGCAGGGAGGATTGTCGGACCCGGGCTGTTATCGGTCGGTCGGGGAAGTGCCACAAAAGTAAGGGAACCTGGCCGGCTGTGCTGCAACCGGGGCGGGGCGGGCCGCTCCTCTCCCTTGGTAGCCACTCGAACCGCGAGGCTACTCTCCTTCTCCTTATCTGCCCTGCCTGCAGCACAGAGCCGAACGGAAGTCTTCCCGACGTCAGCGCTGACGTCGGAGGGAGGGAGGGCTTTGTTTAAGCCCTCCCTCCCCTCCGACGTCAGCGCTGACGTCGGGAAGACTTCCGTTCGGCTCTGTGCTGCAAGCAGAGAAGGTAGGGAGAAGAAGAGCCGCGTACATCCAGAAGACTGAGTACATCCAGCCCCGCGACCCTCGGAGGCGTCCCCATGGGATCCCCGCGACCCTAGGGGGCGTCCCCACGGGATCCCCGCGACCCTAGGGGCGTCCCCGTGCAGCTCTCTAATGTAAAGTAAGGGCATGTAAACAGTACCCGGCGTATAAGACGACCCCCGACTTTGGGGAGGATTTTAAGGTACTGAAAAGTCGTCTTATACGCCGGCAAATACGGTACTTTGATTGGAAGACTTAACTATTTTACATCCATAATAAGATTTTCTTGCTTTCTTGAGTTCAGGATTTATAAGATCTATGTGCACGACGCCAAATTGACTTATCTGAATTGGAGCGTGATTTTTTTCTATCTCTTTTCCAACTTTCTACAATTCTGTTTTAAAATTCTATGAGAGGGTAGAAACCATGGTGCATTATGAGTTTCAGTGATCTGTTTAGTAGTAACTGGAGCTAAAGAGTGGTAGATGGATCCTGTAAGAGAATTCCATTTGGACCAGATTATGTCAATAGAATCATCTCTTGGAGAACAAGGGAGAGTAGGTAGAACTTGGGACTAGAAAAGTTCTGGAGAAATTTTCTTTCGAAAAGAAACAGTTTTTTTCTTTGGTGATTGAGTCAAGATAGGAGACAGAAAAACAGGAAGTGAAAACTCGCTAAGAAAATGAACTGTCCAAGGGACCGATTATCAGAGAACAGAATCAATAAAAGTCTGTTGAAGTGTGATCAAAGAAACTAATCAGGTCTAAAAAGTGACCTTTTTCATGAGTAGGGGGTAAAGGGAGCGCACGTGAAACCTAATGAATTAAGAAAATTAACAAAATTAGAGGTATCTCTGTCAGTAATGTCTTCTAAATGTAAATTTAAGTCACCTATCACCAAAAGTCTATGAAATTTCATAATAGCATTAGCTATCATATCTAGAACTAAAGGAGAGCATTTATTCCAAGGGATAGGATGTCTGTAAAAAAGAAGAGCATTCATCTTTAACAGAAGTCAGCATATACTCTAATTCTGGGTTGCTGGCCTTTTCGAGTAATTGAAAATTAAAAAATGATTTAAATAAGAAAGCTAATCCACCACCTTTTTTATTAGTTCTATGAGAAAAAATACTCTTGAAACCCTGTGGGCAAATATCATTATCCCAGGACAAGCAGGCAGGTATTCTCACTAGTGGGTGATGTCATCAGACAGAGCCCCGGTACGGACGTCTCACAAGCACGTGTTGCTTGTAGAAACTTAAAGTTTCTAGATGCCCGCACCGCGCATGCGCCGGTGCCTTCCTACCCGGAGATCCGGGCGTGTCTCCTCAGTTCTTTCTTTTCCGCGGAGCTGAGAAGTTCAACTTCATCATGCGCTAGCTGAATTCAGTTAAATTTGCCTTCCTTGTCCGCGTTTTCGCCTTTCTTTTAATTACAGTTAACAGTTCTTTTATTTTCGTAAAAAAAAAAAAAAAAAAAGAAGATTATTTCCTCCGGCGGGTCGAACGGGCCGGCCACGTGGCTCAGGCCCACTGGCTTCGACCTCGCGGCGGAGATTTTCCGGCCTATGTCCCGGCCAACCACCGGGTTTAAAAAGTGCAGCAAGTGCCAACGCGCGATTTCACTCACGGACCCTCACTGGCGCTGTTTGCAGTGTTTGGGCCCTGACCACATCCCGAAATCGTGCGGGCCTTGCTCTACCCTTACGGCACGCTCATTCAAGCGGCGTTGCCTATTGTGGGAATCGATGTTCAAGATGGACGCAGCTAAGGATCCCACAGCCTCCACTTCATCTGATACCTCCCCGGTTCGGGCGAAACCGGCATCGACCACCCCTGCATCGAGTGTGGTGAAACCGGCATCGCTCGCCCCGACACCATCCACGAGCTCGACGTCGGTGCCTGCCCCGGTCTCCTCGGTTCAGGTACCTCTTCCTTCCACAGTGCCACCAATGGTCATCAAAGTGCCGAAAGCTGCTAAGCAGAAGCACTCGACCTCGAAGGAGCGCGATGTCCGTGCAGGAGGACCCCCTTTCGGTGCGGATCCCTCCCTATCGGCTTCGCTACGGTCCGTGCTGGAAGCTCAATTCGTTGAGCTCATGCAGACCATCGGACCCGGGCTCATCGCTGCCATACAGGGTGACCTCCCGGTACCGACCCAAAGGGGCGGTCCGCCCCCTCCCCCTCCCCCACACCGTTCGACCTCGACAACCGACGAGGACGAACGGGGGAGGGCGGCGATGCCCACGCGGCAAACCTCGCTTACCGATATGCCGCCATTAGAACCCATTACGCCTCCGCGCCAACATGGGACCAGACCCCCGCTCGATACTCGAAGCCCTGGGCATAGTCAGGAAGAGTTCTTCCGCACTCCTTACCAGACTTGGGTAGCATCGCAAGAATCCGCATCGCAAACCCAGTTGCGATCCACCGCTTCCAGCCCTATCCACTTGGGGGCCTCGGGAGACCATGCGATGCACATACGATCCCGATCCCCGTCCCGCCACCGAGACGGGCACCGATCGAGACACTCATCCTGGCACTCCTCACGCCATTCGGAGGTGTCACCGCAGAAAAAACTGCAACGTAGGGGATACTCCTCAACAGAGGCGTCCCCTCCGAGGGGCCCGGAGTACGAGGAGACACCGGTACCCGATTCTCCTTGTCACTCCCCGATGTCCGCAGACCTGGAGGCCTCATCCTCCTCCAGCCCGTCCCACAGACCGACGCTGGCGGAACAATTGTCCTTCTCATCATTCCTCCGACAAATGGCGGATGATCTGGATGTGACCCTTGACACGGGCTCCAGATACTCCAAAGAGTATCTGGACACCATGCACTTACCTAACCCTCCAACGGAGTCGCTCCGGCTCCCCTTGCATAAATTACTGGACCAGACCTTCATGCAGTGCTTCGAAACGCCGTATTCCATACCGGCGATCCCCAGCAAACTCGATGCTCGATACCGCATCGTGCACCATAAAGGGTTCGAGGGCCCCCAACTCTCCCACCAATCCCTATTGGTCGAGTCCTCCCTCAAACGCTCTCATCCCTCCCAGGTCTACGCTTCTGTACCGCCGGGCCGAGAGGGAAGAACGATGGACAAATTTGGTAGAAAATTCTACCAAAACTCCATGATGGCGTCACGGGTGCTAAACTACAACTTCTTTTTCTCTTCCTATCTGGAGTTCTTCTTGCCGGTACTCCGCAAGTTCACTCCGTTCATAGACAACCAAGCTCGATTCGAGTTCGAGGAAGTGGTAGCCTCCCTCTCCCAATTACGCCTCCAGCTGATGCAATCCTCCTTCGATGCATTCGAACTCTCGGCACGCGCCGCCGCAAGCGCGGTAGCTATGCGTCGCCTGGCATGGCTCCGTACTATCGATATGGATCCCAACCTACAGGACAGACTCGCCAACGTACCATGTGCTGGAGCCGACCTGTTCGATGAGTCTATCGAAACTGTTACCAAGAAGCTGTCGGATCATGAAAAATCCTTTCAATCCATCCTACGGCCCAAACCCAAACCTCAACAGTCTCGACCTTCCAGGCCACCCCTGATTTACCAGCGGCGTTACATGCCCAGACAAACGCCCGCGGCGAGACAGCCTGCGAAGAGACAACCCCCCCAGAAGTCTCAGCAAAAAGTCCAGCCACCCGCTGTACCTAAGGCTCCCCAGCCCTTTTGACGCCCCTCCCGGGAGCATAACCTCGGCCTCTCCCATAGGGGGCCGCCTCCATCTTTTTTACCACAGATGGGAGGCCATAACCACGGACCTATGGGTCCTCTCCATCATAAGAGAAGGATACTCCCTTCAATTCCACCGGGTCCCCCCGGACCATCCTTCAAGAGAGTATCCTTCAAGCTCGACGCAGACCTCCCTTCTTCTTCAGGAAGTCCAAAACTTACTTCAGCTTCGGGCGGTCGAGACGGTCCCGTCAGACCAATTGAACCGAGGGTTTTACTCCCGGTACTTCCTCGTCCCGAAGAAAACGGGCGACCTGCGACCCATTTTAGACCTTCGGGCCCTCAACAAGTTCCTGGTCAAAGAGAAGTTTCGCATGTTGACTTTGACTTCTCTATACCCCCTCCTCGAGCAGAACGACTGGTTATGCTCCCTGGATCTCAAAGAGGCCTACACTCACATCCCCATTCACCCGGCCTCCCGAAAGTTCCTCAGATTTCGGGTGGGAAATCTGCACCTACAGTATCGAGTGCTACCATTCGGCCTATCTTCGTCCCCCAGAGTCTTCACGAAGTGCCTGGTGGTAGTGGCCGCAGCACTCAGGGACAGGGGTCTACAGGTCTTTCCATACCTCGACGACTGGCTCATCAAGGCCCCGTCAGCCCCAGAGGTCACTTCGGCGGCCTTGGCTACAACCTACTTCCTCCAGAATTTGGGCTTCGAGATCAACTTCTCCAAGTCCCATCTACAACCTACCCAGTCCCTCCCCTTCATCGGAGCGGTCCTGGACACCACCCGACTCCGAGCATTCCTGCCCCGGCAACGCATGGAGTCTCTTCTTCACCTCTGCCAGTCGGTGATCACTCACCAAACCCTACCGGCGAGACAACTGATGGTGCTCCTGGGCCATATGGCCTCCACAGTACACGTGACACCCTTTGCCAGACTCCACCTCAGGATCCCCCAGTGGACCCTGGCATCACAGTGGAATCAGACATCCGATCCACTATCCAAACGCATCGTAGTCACACCTGCTCTTCGGCAGTCTCTACTTTGGTGGATGACCTCTTCGAATCTATCCAGAGGTTTGCTGATGCACTCTCCCCCCCATCAGAAAGTTCTCACAACCGACTCGTCGAATTACGCATGGGGGGCCCACCTGGAGGGTCTCCGCACCCAAGGATTCTGGACCAGTGCGGAAAGACTACACCAAATCAATCTATTGGAACTCAGAGCCATCTTCAATGCGCTCCAAGCTTTCCAACACCTACTTCACGACACGGTAATCCTCATTCGCACAGACAATCAGGCTGCCATGTATTACATCAACAAGCAAGGGGGCACGGGCTCGTCCCTCCTTTGCCAGGAAGCTCTACGAGTCTGGGACTGGGCGGTGCGCCACAACGCCTTACTCAGAGCAGTATACATCCAGGGGGAGAACAACGTCCTAGCAGACAAACTAAGCCGTCTGCTACAACCGCACGAATGGACTCTCCATTCCAACCCCCTTCACCAAATCTTCACGCAATGGGGGACGCCTCAGATAGACCTCTTTGCGGCTCCCCACAACGCCAAACTGCCTCAGTTTTGCTCCAGGATCTACACTCCTCATCGCCTCGAGGCAGATGCTTTTCTACTGAACTGGGGGAAACGATTTCTATATGCGTTCCCACCATTCCCGCTGATCCAGAAGACTCTGGTCAAGCTGAAACTCGAACGGGCCACCATGATTCTAATAGCCCCTCGGTGGCCCAGACAACCTTGGTTCTCCCTCCTACTTCAACTCAGCAGCAGGGAACCAGTACCACTTCCAGTGTTTCCTTCACTACTTACTCAACATCAAGGATCACTACTTCATCCCAACCTGCAGTCTCTCCACCTGACAGCTTGGTTCCTCTCAACGTAACCCCTCACCAATTCTCACAAGAAGTGAGGGAAGTCTTGGAAGCTTCCAGGAAGCCCGCCACTCGTCAATGCTACTCCCAGAAATGGACCAGATTCTCCTCATGGTGCGTTTCTAAGTCAAAGGAACCCCAGCGAGCTTCCTTATCCTCCGTGCTGGACTATCTCCTGCACCTATCTCAATCTGGGCTCAAGTCCACATCCATACGAGTCCACCTGAGCGCTATTGCGGCGTTCCACCAACCTCTACAAGGGAAACCCCTCTCGGCCCATCCGGTGGTCGCCAGATTTATGAAAGGACTCTTCCATGTTAACCCTCCTCTCAAACCACCCCCAGTGGTTTGGGACCTCAATGTAGTCCTTTCCCACCTCATGAAGCCCCCGTTTGAACCACTCAACAGGGCCCCTCTGAAGTATCTCACCTGGAAAGTTCTTTTCCTTGTAGCCCTTACGTCCGCTCGCAGAGTCAGCGAACTCCAGGCATTGATGGCGGACCCACCATTCACAGTATTCCACCATGACAAGGTGGTCCTCCGCACTCACCCGAAATTCCTGCCTAAGGTGGTCTCCGAATTTCATCTCAACCAATCCATTGTACTTCCAGTATTCTTCCCTAAGCCTCATTCTCACCACGGAGAATCGGCCCTTCACACTCTAGACTGTAAACGTGCCTTGGCTTTCTACCTGGATCGCACCAAGCCACACAGAACCACTCCTCAACTTTTTGTCTCCTTCGACCCTAACAAGTTGGGAAGACCCGTATCAAAGCGCACCATCTCTAACTGGATGGCGGCTTGTATCTCTTTCTGCTATGCCCAGGCTGGATTATCACTCCCTTGTAAGGTCACAGCCCATAAGGTCAGAGCAATGGCAGCCTCAGTAGCATTCCTCAGATCAACACCAATCGAGGAAATTTGCAAGGCTGCCACCTGGTCCTCGGTTCACACATTCACCTCACATTATTGTCTGGATACCCTATCCAGACGGGATGGACAGTTTGGCCAAACAGTATTGAAAAATTTATTCTCTTAAGTCGCCAACTCCCCCTCCATCCCACTGAGGTTAGCTTGGAGGTCACCCACTAGTGAGAATACCTGCCTGCTTGTCCTGGGATAAAGCAATGTTACTTACCGTAACAGTTGTTATCCAGGGACAGCAGGCAGCTATTCTCACGTCCCACCCACCTCCCCTGGGTTGGCTTCTCAGGCTAGCTACCTGAACTGAGGAGACACGCCCGGATCTCCGGGTAGGAAGGCACCGGCGCATGCGCGGTGCGGGCATCTAGAAACTTTAAGTTTCTACAAGCAACACGTGCTTGTGAGACGTCCGTACCGGGGCTCTGTCTGATGACATCACCCACTAGTGAGAATAGCTGCCTGCTGTCCCTGGATAACAACTGTTACGGTAAGTAACATTGCTTTTTGGGTAAAAGTATCATCCTGAGAGATCCAAGATTCAGTAATACACATGAAGCCTGGATCTAAATCAAATAATAAATCTGATTATCTGATGTTTGTTGCAAACGGATCTGGCATTACAATAGAGGACTGGGACTGGGGTGAGAGAATCTGATAAAAGCTTTGATGCATTATTATCTATTAATGAAGATTTAACAGTAATAAGGTTTATAGCACGGGTCGATTTCTTCTGGAAAACTTTCCTATTACCTACAATTATAGGAATTTTCAAACTTAAGCAAGAACATTAGCCAGAGCTTTGAAAGCACAGAAATGGCACCGATTATTGTTGTTTAATTTAAACATTTAGAAGGGAGGACAATTTTCTCACAAGCTGCAGAGCTGCAAAGTCCCTGGATATGGTTTACCTTCCTCCAAAATTCCTTCTATACAGTTTATTGAAATTCATAAGTTGTTCCACAGTGCTGCTACATTTTGCCTTACACATGGTGGTCAGTTTTCAAATAGTCCATTTCCACTAGCTTGAAAAATTTTCTTCTCCTTACAAGGTAAGCAAAATGGATAAAAATCTTGAACCTAAAGAGAGAAGCATTATTATAGTCATTTTGTTGTTTATTGTTTAAATTCTGAGGTATTCTGAGACTATTTTCAGTCAGCAGAGCAGAATTGAGCAGCAATCCAGTTTTTTGTTGGTATATACCTTGTTTCTTTTTTTTTTTTTCTTTGCCATTGTCAGCACAAATGAATGTGTGTTAAATATTTAGCTGGGAAGAAATTTTAATTAATGACGGGTTCAGTAATTCCTGTCCAGGAAGCTGCTATACTGTACTTCCCTGCAAATGGCCTCCATGTGCCTGGTTTTCGCTTCTGTTCTCCTTGCTGTCTGACAGCGTGATTTATGGCTGTTGTTTTCTACCAGTCCACTGTTTGCCCTCTAGGAGGGATTGGTCTCATGAGCTTCGAGAATAACAGCAGTACTTTTCACAAAACATCTTTTAATGACAACAGCTCAGTGTTCACTAAGTCTGGCTAATTGCAGACATCCCCCTATTAATTGCAAAAACTGGGGTAGGTTACATATTTTACAAGCTTTTAATTTGAAATCACTCGAGATGACTTGTCTTTACATGTTCAGATAGAGGTTTCTGTAATAGTCAATGATAGAGCAAGGTTGATAGAATGAGATCCCTTGCTATTTCTGAATACAGAACAGTAAGGAAATTCTGTGGATCTCTCCAGAAGCTTACAGAATGTAATGTATTTACAGAAAACTGAACAAAGTTGACTGTACATGCTAGTGTGATTTAGAGAGAGGCAGTTATGGTTTGGTGATCCTTGCAAGGGAAATCTCCAGTAGGACAGAATTCTTTCAGCCCCACTCTTAAACCCACAGAATTATGCATGTGTCAACAGTTATGTCCATGAGTTCATCAATTGTGCAATATATGCAGTCTTGAGGCTTCAACAGACTGATGACTGTGACCAGTTATAAAACTGCTGATTGAGTGAAGGATATGTTTTTGTCGTAGAAATGTATCATTTCAGACTAGTTTCTAGTCACAGACTTTCTGAATGTGTTTTGTTGGCTTTTGCTGCAGTCTTCAGACCCTAACATTTCAGCCAGTTGTATATGTATAACAAAAAGTTTTAGTTTATTATTTTTGTTGTAATATTGCAGAGTGGCTTGGATGAAGTTTTGCTTTTATAAAATTGTTGGTGAAAAGATCTAAGTAGGGTTGGCACTCCAGATATAGTAGATCACAGTCAAGTGATCTAAAACAGTAATTCTCAAACCTGTTCTGGAGGGACCATCATGAGAGATATTTGCATGATACCACCTCAGTTATAATCAAATCTCTCTCATCCATATTCATTAGGGATATCCTGAAAACCAGACTAGCTGATGGTCCTCCCAGTGATCTGAGATAAGCTTGAGCAGATCTGGAACAACTGAGACAATACAAAACAATAGAGTCCTACGTTAGGATTGCAGAATCCCAAGAGGTAATAGTTAATGGAAGTGGGACAACGGATGCCAAACAAAAGACATAGAGCTTAGTTTGATATCTATTGATTTCACAGTTGCAAAATATTGCATTTTACCACAAATGTAGTATTTTCGTTGGCTTTTTTTTTCTTATTAATATATTGTTCTTCAAATTGTGTATTCTCAGTAAACAAAATAAAAAAGTTATGTAGGCAAAATGAAGTTGCAACTAAATTCATTTTCCATTAGAAGAATTTTCAAATTTAATTGTATTTGGGTGTATTTTGGTTTTTTTTAATGCACGCTGCTTTGTGAGCACTTCGGACAAATGCCTGTGTGTGTCTATACAATACTAGCACAAATTCTAATGAAGTAGCATCTAGATTGAGGTTGCTGACATTTACACCTGCTTTGGATTAAGACTAACCCCCTGTTTTACTAAGGTACACTAACCGATTAGCGCGCGCTAATCGAATTAATGTGCGCTAAACGCTCATGCATCCGCTCATGCACGCGTTAGCATTTAGCGCGTGCTAATCGGTTAGCGCACCTTAGTAAAACAGGGCCTAAATTTTAGCACATAAATTGTAACTTCTCACAAACGCTTCCCCTGAAAACCCGTACTCTAAAGTCACATGTAATTACATTGTTTGAGGTAATTTTAGATGAGGCCTTTTATGCTTGTATACTGGCATACATATCCACGAAAATATCCTTTTTATAAAGTTTGCTCCAATTTGTATAAAAGTAATTATAGAAAAGCAAAATATTATTTTTAAGCCAGTCAAAGTACAAATACTAGTACAATAAGGGAGAAGTTATCAAAGTGGACTACCATTAAGACATATTGTTTTGCTGTAACCCCAGTTAATAGTAACGAGATCTCATTGCATAAAATGGGGCTTGTGGTAAAACTTTAATAAAAAGTCTCATTGATAACTATGCCCCTAAATGTCAATACTATGTTCCTTTTTCTTACTCTTAATTGCAGATTTCCAGAAGCTGTAGAAACAGAGCATCTATTGTTTTCTTGTTCTGCTCTGTTGACGTACTCGCTTTATCACCTTGCCCGTATCCTCCTTTTTGTACTTAAAGCTGCAGGGACTTTTTTTTTCCCCACCAGTATTCTTTCTCCGTATATTAGCTGTGTGCTGAGGGTACAGCTTTTCATCTCTTGATCCTTGTCATTGACATTGAAGCTTCTGTTGTTGTTAGGTCAAGCTGATCCGTGAAATTGGAGCCTACTCTGGAATTCTGATTACCTCCTATTCTTACATCCGACTGATGCAGGACCATCTCCAGCACTATGACTGGCATTATGTGATATTAGATGAGGGGCACAAAATCCGGAACCCACACACAGCCATCACAGTCGCTAGTAAGCAAGTATGTTAAGTACTGTTTGCAATAAGTAATCAAAAATGGTTAAGAACTCTTAAAAATTTTAATTTTATTTAAAAATAGATTACAGAAAAAACATGAGTATTTGCAGCATAAACTGGTCTTTGTAATTTCTTTTTCATATAATTATTTTAAATGTGCATTTTCAGAGCAACGACTGAGTTTTATAGCAATGAATCCTAAGGTTCTTTGCAGGCATGATGCACTTAATGCAACATCCCAGTGAAAAGAGCAATGAGGTCCATTAGAAAAATAGCCACAGAAGCTCTTTGAAGTTTGTTTAGAGAAAGGTAGCACTTCATTTTACAGTAGATTGTATAACACAGAATAAGTCTATAAATTACAAAGCCAGTCAGTTAGGCTGAAATGATTAGGAAAATAGCATATCTTTATGATATAAGAACAAAAGTAAATCATTGAAAAGATGTGAGAGCTAGTCAAGTAGAAATGCATTCTGTATTGTTCAAATGTAATGCTATATACACTTGAAAAGAAATAACTCCAGACTGACTTCTAGTATGAGGCAAGTGAGTTTCAGTGAAAGCATGCATATCCCAAACTAGCTCTGAGCATGAAGAACCCTGTAAACTGCAGGAAAACTACTTTTTAAAAATTAATGTATATTTGTACTGTACTTTTAGCTCTTTGCATGCAAGAGAGGAAAAACCAGACTTTTGAATCTAATTCTCCTTATTCATGGCTTTAGTTTATAACAAAGACTGTGCTGCCTATTCTTAACATGGGGGCATTCCCAACTTCTCTTAAGGACTCTGCAGTCAAACTAGTTTTTAGAATATTGACAATGTATAAGGTAAAATATAATAAATAAATATAGGGATCAATATAATAACCAATTGTGATAATAAATTAAATAACTATATTCATATCACAATATTACTCGATAAATATTAATAATTGATTTAAATAGTGCTCAGACCCACAACCATTAGTGTATAAGTGTAAAAATACACAACACCGGCTGCCGTCAGACCATCATCACACTATTATTGTCTGTACCACCATTCAACAGTCTAATATTAATATGTAAAATTAACTTATCTTTTTATAGTGGTTAATTTTCTTCCAATGATCATACTGTAGGCAGCTGGGTGAAATATATTCATTAAGGTCCCACTTTATTTAAATGTAAGAATAGCCTTACTGGGTCAGACCAATAGTCCATCAAGCCCAGTTGCCTGTTCTCACGGTGGCCTAGTACCTGGTAAAAACCCAAAAAGTAGCAATATTTATTGCATACATATTCATTATGGATGTCCATACTGGCTATTGGGTAGCTTGGACAGGTTTGAAAAACCCTGTCTTTACTTTACAGTCACATGCATCTGCATCTTTGTATGTCTGTGTATGCAGCTTTTCTTTTACTTTTGAAATGTTGCATAAATTTAATGGTATAGATTTGTTTTGACTAACCAAATAGCCATTGCTATATGTCAAGTACAGACAGGTCATTGTGTGCTTAGAAAAATGTTACTAAAAGGAAAACTTTACCCCAGAAATCCTGAGCTTATCGTTAACTGGGAAAATGATAATGCAAGTAAAATCTGATGTAGTCTCTTTGTCTGAGATAATTGACACGTGTTTTTTTAAACTACAAACTAATAAAAAATGATTTTTATATTAATAGTTTCGTACTCCTCATCGAATCATCTTGACTGGATCTCCTATGCAAAATAATCTAAAGGAGCTTTGGTCTCTGTTTGACTTTGTGTTTCCGGGGAAGTTGGGAACACTGCCAGTTTTCATGGAACAGTTCTCTGTTCCGATCACCATGGGAGGATATGCAAATGCATCCCCAGTTCAGGTAATGCATGTCTCACTTTCTTTGCTTACTTTCTGGACTAATTGTAAATCTTAAAACTTTGAATTTTGTTGCATTCAAGCTGCATTTCTAAGTTTTATATATAGTTGCCTTAGTATGTGTGTCAACAAATTACAGTAGGGAGTGATATTAATTTATATGTTGTATGTGAGTCTTCCTAGTGTTGACAAATACTGAAAGTCTGTTGTCACTTCTCAGGAAAAATTCACTATGACCTATCTCTTCAAACTTTTTTTAACCGGTAGTTTTAAAATTAAAAATACAAATTTTTAGTTCAATGTGTCTAGTAGTCCTGAACTCTAGGGTTATGCATCTGAACCCACAAGTTGCTTGCAAAATGATATCGCTCATCTTTTAAGTCCGCCTCTTCACAGTAGGCTTACGGGCTGCCTTCTCAGTTTTTCTTCTTAAAGCAAGTTACTCAGATATATTTCTAATCTGCTCTACGATTTTATTTTATTTTTATTTTTTGGGGGGTTCTGTCATTTTATGTTTGATGGTCAATGCCCAAAGGTTTCCTCTTGTTAGGACCTCTCTGTCTGGGAGAAGACACAGCCTGCTGTAATATTTTTGGAGCTTAGGGACCATCCCCTGAGTAGCTGCTCACATCCCTGATTTATCAGGCTGTTTTACTTCTTCTTTACCAGGTTCTATAGACTATGAACAGCAGACCATGTTGTTGCTCTACAAATCTACATAGGGGTGACTGCCTGAGCCTCTGGGCATGACGTAGCCACATCTTTGGTGGAGGTTCTATAGAGTAGATGTGGCAGCCAGGAAAGATGCCGCTTTTGGGTCCCTTGTGTTAACAGCAGGCTCAGTAGTTCCACCCTAGACCCAGGGGATTGCTTTGATATGTCCCTAGCATTCAGGACTACTGGACAGATTACATAGAAAGAAAATTAGGTTCTTACCTTGATAATCTTCTTTCCAGAAGATGTGTCTAGTGGTCATGAAGCCCTGCCCTGTGAGTGGACTTCGCCTGCCTATGGTTTTAATTTTATACTGTGACAAATTTCTCTGTCAGCTAAGCTAAAAGAAAAAAAAATAAATGAAAGGGTATTATGCCTGAGTTTCTGCTTCTTAGCAGGACAAGCGAATAGCTGCAAGCTCCATAAATGTTAGTGCACACAGTCTTGTATAATTTTGATAATGTTATACTTGTTTCTGAGCAGAACAGAAATGTATGAGTAGTGTTGGGGAGTTCTCCCTGTTGCTCTCTTTCCAGTGATGTCTTCTATTATAGTGGTTCTTGACTGCTTTTGCATAAACTGAGAAGGCAGGAGCAAGCCTACTGGGAAGGGGGCAGAGTTGAAAGTTAAGTGATATCATTCTGCAAGCAACTTGCAAGTTCAGATGCTTAACCCTAGCATTCAAGACTACTAGACACATCTATAAGAAAGAAGATTATCGAGGTAAGAACCTAATATTTCTTCTAAAAGCAGATCTGTAACCAGCAAATAAAAAAAAGTAATAACTGCTTTGTACAAATTTATTAGTGAAAGTTTTGGAGGCTGCAGCTCTAGAAATATATTGCATAAATAGAGATAGTCCAAAGGAGGGTCACTAAATACAAAATGTACATCATAAATCTTAGATGTAGAGAATTAAAGACGTAATTTATATAACTATGAGCAAAAAGCAATATAATAGAAAGTTTTAATGACCTGAGAGCTTTGAAGTAATATACAAGAGACAGGCATTTTCTATGTACTGCTCAAATTTATCAAGAGATGTATTAAATAGAATAACTATTTAAGGTGGTGTTCCAGCAGTAGGACTGAGGAGAAGGTGAGGGGAGACTGTGTACTAGACAAAGATTTATGGGGATCCACCACTGTCCCCTAAGCTTTGTAGTGAAGAATACTGACCTAGATGGACCTTGTAATTTTTATTTACAGCTATATTCTGTATTTGTCTTTCTGTGATCTCTTCTGATATCAGCTGTATTCAGTGTGAATAAATAATACAAGTCTCAAAAGATGAGGATATCTAAAGGTTCCATCATATAGTATATTTTTGCACTGGCCTTCTGGAGATTACTTCTAAAGCAGAATTAAGGTGAGAACGAAAGGGCCAATGTTCCATAGGCCCCCTTTGGGAATTCTCAAGACTTTTTTCAGGTACATATTTTGAGGTGAACATGGGAAGCATTCATGTAACACTACTGAAAAAAGGTGTGAGGTTACCCCTTTCCCTTCCATTTTAATATGATTAGTAATTAATATTCAGCTTGCATTGGGACCCCTAAGTTAGATTAAAATTAACTAGTGGTTATGGTGCATCATTTTATCCCTGTGAGTCCTGTGGTAGATATAGTGCACTTTTAGCAAATGACTTCCTTTATTTGATACATTTGCTTTTATTCTATAGAAGATAATTGGGTTACTTCATAATATTAGTCTTGTTGGCATATGTTTTATATTTCCAGGAATTTAAATTATCTTCTTCTTTCTCAGTTTACTAAACGGAATGTCTTGTCAAAATTTGCTAACGTTCATCATAGCTGTTCTTTCCTTTTTCAAGTACTGTACATTGAAGATATGCTACCCGTTATATCCCATTATTTTCCTTTAATACCTGTCTTATATAGCACGGATCCATTACAGAGCCAGATGTTCCATTTAAGACCAGACTGACCTTTTTATTTTTTTGGGATCATGAGGTTTTACTTCTGTTAACTTTTACAGTCTCCAGTGGGCACTAATCTGCACTCATTGTCTGCTACCTTGCAGTGTTGACAAGCCCCTGCTAGTTTTCCTTTTGATCTCCAAGCTCTCCAGATTAGTTGTATGTGGCTTCAGTCTCGCATAGGATTAGACACATAGATTCGTAGATAAAAGGGGGTTGCCCAAGGGAGAATGATTTCACAAAGGATAATGCAATTTTAATATCAGGGCCTTCTGAAACAGAATATATTGATAGCAATCAGACTAAAATTAATGAAAAAAATTCAAGGTACAAGAAGCACTACAACTAATGAAAAGTATATGCTTCTAAGTAAAAATATATATATATATTTTTTTTACACAACTGTTCAATGCAGTCTTCCTACAGTAAAATACATCAGTTGCTGGTGCATTTAACTTTACAGAAGGATGTTTTTGTTGATTTCTATTTTGGGGCCTTATATACTAATCCTTGAAAATATTTGTAACTTAGTATACATTTTTTGTAAAATTTAGCTACATGATGCAAATAAGTTCTTGGCTCATTTAACAGGATCTTTACTCCTAGCTGTGGTAACATGGTGAAGCTTTTTTATATAAGAAAAAAACAAGAATTAAAAGGCCATAATGATGAGCTCCTAACCTTGAATGCTACAAACAGATTTGGTTCATGACACAAATATTTGCATGCATTCAGTGTAAGAACCAGGTTTATATCTCTGTTGGCCAGCCTGAAATCAGACCAATATGCAACATTTAAAGACCAGAATTTTCCATACAAACAGTACAGTAGGAACAGGGTCTATCTCTTCCCCTTATTCACTGGGTAAACCTTGGTTCAAACATGGAGCTCGACACCTAACTCCTCTCAGATGCTAGAGACATGCCCCTGTTTGTCTTTACTTAATTATACGTTAGATGAAACAGGCACCATCTCTACTCTTTGTACTTGTACAGCTCTGTGGTAGTGCGTTAAAAATAAGCAGTTGGGTTTTCCTATCCTGATCAGCATGCATGTTATAAATGTATATATACTAAGCAGTAGAGAATGACAGGAGGACAAATTTTTCCCCATCCCCACTGGAACTCATTTTCCTTTCCCGCTCTGGTAACTTCTTTTCCTGTCCCTGCCCCATTCTTACAAGCTCTGTCCTCATCTGCACAAGCCTCAAACACTTGTGCAGTTAAGGCAGAGCTTAAAGGAATGGGACAAGGACAACCTCAAAACTCACAGGGACGGGATGGGGAAATTGAGTTCTTGTGGGGACAGAGACAATTTGTTCCCATGTCATTCGCTACTAGGCAGATTTAGCTTCAGCACCCTCAGGTTGTGAGTTTGATCCCAGCCTGCTCCTTTTTGCTCAGGGAAAGTCACTTAGCACTTCATTGCCTCAGATACCATAGTTAGATTGTGAACCTGCTGGGACAGATAGGGAGAATACTTAAGAGTACCTGTTTAGTATTCAGTGTAAACCACATAAGGGTGAATCTCTTAAGAACATAAGAATTACCATATTGGGACAGACCGACCATCAAGCCCAGTATTCTGTTTCCAACAGTGGCCAACCCAGGTCTCACATACCTAGCTAGATCCCAAGTAATAAAACAGATTTTATGCTGCTTCTCCTAAGAATAGGCAGTTAATAAATCTAAATAAATAAAACTTTTATCTAATTTACCTTTCTTTGGGATTATGTGGTGTTCAAGCCAGGCTGGAAGACTTGAACATCGAGGCCAAAAGAATTGCCAGAATGGATTCTCTCTCCCACATGATTGGGCTAGAGACTCCGTTCTGTGAATTCAAATAACAGACTAGGGAAAGCCATGTAATAAACAAATAGTTTTTATAGTCAAATATATTTATTGAGCTCAACAAGAAACCAAACAAAGACACAATACAAAATGCATACAAGCTCAAGCTCATGATTACAAATAGTTTTAATTATTAGTGCTCCCATTGTCTGGAAAGAGCAAGCCATCAGAATTTCAGTGTTTTTCAAAGGGAGAATCCAAGGACAAACAGATTTATACCCTATGTGACATCATTTGTAATAATTATAATGCTTTAGGATACAATGGCATAGTTGATCACATGACTTTCTTTCCAAAACTGACTTACGTCAATGTTAACATTAAAAGTCCATTCTGTTAAGTTTTTAAACCCAGCAGGTGGCAGTGTTTCACTTTTTCTTTCTAAATCATTTTTGATCTCTGACCTTTTCAAATATCAATCATGTCAGTAAAAAGCCTAGTCTTGACATCTACATCCTGGCATCCATATGACCTCCCAATTAGCATTGTATGTTCTAATCTACAAGGAACAGATTCTCTCTGTAAAACACCCAAATTTCCTGTTCCTCTGAGAACCTTCTCTATAAACTGCATGGATGTAAATGAAGAATGGTACTGTCTTAAGAGTCACAAAATCAACCTTCTGAACTTCCGTAGCATTAGCTAAAATCTAGAATCAGCAGTTTAGAAAGGGAATGCCAATCTGTGAGCTTCATTTCTTTATTACAAGGCCTCAAGGCTGAGTTTCCAAATTGTAATGTGCAGGTACTGTATTTTAATTTATTCACTTAATTTTGATTCATTCACAATCTCAGTTTTCATATCATCATTGACAACTGTCACACACCTGTAAACAGGAAATCTTCAACAGTGGGCAGGTTTGGGAAACCCTGCCTTAAGAGGGTAACAACTAGTGCTGCCCGATTCAGGCAAAAAAATTTTGATTCGATTCAGCCTATTGAAACCGATTTTCCTGCCCTATTAGGTGTTTTTTTCAAACATCCTGGTGGGTTTAATTTATAGCCTCTTCACCCACCTCTTCACCCAGCGGACTGCTGGGCATGATGGACCTCTGGTCTAACCCAGCAGGGGCACTTCTTATGTTCTCTCTCTGTTAAATGCTAGCTCATGTTGCTATCTATTACCAGCACTGGCAGGATACACATTTCAAATGTGACACATTGTAATCACAAAACAGAAAATAAAATTATTTTTTCTGCCTTTTGTTGTCTGGTCATTATTCAAATCAGATAACTCGCTTGCCAAGGTCTCCTGCCCATTTGTTGTTTTCGTCTTTCTCCGTGCTAACCATCCATCTTCAATCTCTGTCCTCCCCTTCCGTTTCCCTTCCTTCCTTCGGAGGTCTGGCATCTTTCCTTTTTTTCATCTCCATCCCCGCAGCTGCAGCGATGGACCCCACCATCCCCAGATCCACCATCTCTCCTTTTCTCAACTACCCTTTCATCCAGTAGAAAACATGGTCATTTACAAACCAGAAAGTGTCCAACTTTTTGTTTCAAAAATAGCCATTTGCTAGACATTTTTGAGCCCAGTACATCTATCTTTTAGGACCATTTTTGGAGAAAAAAAAAACATGCAAGGGGAAAATGCACAAAAAACAAGCCATTAAGATGTATTTGGGGGAGGGAGAGAGGGCAGCATTCTTAGTAGACTAGCCACATAGACATCCCAGCAGAGCAGTAGGGCGCCCTAAGGGGCGCTGCAGTGAACTTCATATTAAAGGTCCCAGGTACATATCTCACCATTACCTCCTTACATTGTATGGTGAGCCCTCTAAAACCCATCAAAAACCTACTGTTCCCAACTGTACATCACAATAGTCTTTATGCCTGCAAGTGTTACCTATTTTTGGAGGGCTCACACATTCCACCAAAAGTGTACTAGTTAGAGTGGGATATGGACCTGGGTTCCTATCTCTATAGTCCACTGTACTGACCCCTTTACTCCAGGACCTGCTTTGCTGCCCTAATAGGACTGGCCATCACATCTGAAGCTGTCACACAGGCTGGTATGTACTTTTTTTTTTCTTCTCTTTTTTACATTTTGGGTGGTTGAGAGAGGGTCATTGGCCACTGGGGAAGTACGGGGGAATCATGTTTTCATCCTTACAGTGGTCTTTTGGTCAGTATGGGGATCTTTTAATCATGTTTTCATTATTGAAACAGTTTTAGCCTCAAATGTCCAGTTTTTGCCCTGAATGTTTTCTACAATGTTCCACTATTGCAGAAATATATTCAAATTGCAAACCACTCTAGTGTCGCCCAACCCCCCCCTTGAGATTTGGGATTCCTTTTACTAAACTGCGATAGCGTTTTTAGCACGCGCAGAATTGTTGCGTGTGCTAAACCCACGCTACGCGGCTAGAACTAACGCCAGCTCAATGGTGGCGTTAGCATCTAGCACGCGCGGCAATTTAGCGCATGCTAAGCGCGCGCTAAAACCGCTATCATAGCTTAGTAAAAGGAGCCCTTAGATCACTGCATATGAACTGCATAGAAAACTGTCTAAAAAAATAGTAATTTGGATGTTTTCTGACAGAAATGTCCATACGCCACTTTGTGCCACTTTTTGGATGTTTTTCTCAATCAAAGCCCCTTAACTCTTTTTTTTTTTCTCCCATTCTTTGTTTACAGCAAAACTCTTGAAATTAAGGTCCAAAATAAGCAATTGACTTAAAAAGCAAATTAAACGATACCAGAAGTTGGGATATTCCCAAGAGGAACATATGCAAGAGTGTTTAAAACAAACGTGTTTCAGAATTTTTCACAACTTTAGTTTCCCTTCTTATGCTGCTGTTATTGCAAAATCTAATAGTAAAATAAGAAATATTGTAGCAGAACCATTTTTTCACCTTGCTTCCCTATTCCAGGTTAAAACCGCTTATAAGTGTGCCTGTGTTTTACGTGACACCATAAATCCCTATCTTTTACGGAGAATGAAAGCTGATGTGAAAATGAGTCTTTCATTACCAGATAAAAATGAACAGGTAAGGAAAGATAAGCGCAGCTGCAGAATAAATAACTAAGAAGATGTTTTGTGTGAGAATAAAAATAATAACATTGAAGATTTTTGCCAGATTCTTCAAAAGGTAGTTTTTAACTATCTTTCAGTATTTGAAGCTCTCTCTGTGTACAGCAGAATGGTTGAACAAAACAAACACAATTTCCAGTTTAAACTGTTGATTTTGTTTCCAGTTTCTCCATTGTTTGTTTTGTTATACAGCAGAATAGTTGTACATATTTTCTGGTGTGCAGCATGGATTAAAGAGGAAAATTGCCTTTACCTACTCCCATTTCTTTCGTTACTGACTTTGTGGTAGTTAATGGATGGGACACAAATAGTAGGCATTTGCCAGCTAAAACAGTTATTTGATATTTATTCATATATTTGCCAGAACATCGTGAGTATAGAAATAACAAAGCAAATAAGATTTGAATTAGTATGTGTATTAATGTTATCAAGGTAGGCTTGGCCAACTATCACAGCTTTCTTGATCTTTTGTACTAGATTATGCTCCTGTGTTTGGACAGATTTCTCTTAAATTAGATTAAACTAGTTGAATGTTGTTGACTGTCAATCACTGTCCATTGAAAACTAGACTCCTAACACAAGAGTAGGGGGCCTTGTGGAGGATAATAGAGTGATCTTGTCTATCAAGTCTTTTGAAACATTATGAGGAGCACTCATGCAGAGATGAATGACTGACAGATAGCTGCATTAACCTATTGTAATATCAAGAGTTTCACTTGGTCTTGTGTATTGAAAGAGCCAAGTGATGAGGATTAGATGCAAAGTGCTTCACTTTTATGCAGCAAATCAACCAATGCATTTCATAAGCCAAAAATGAATTAAATAGTATAGTTATTGCATGTTGCACTGCTTAGGTGAAATTGTCAAACAGAAAGCTAAGTGCCGCAAGCATAAATATCCATAAATTCAGTCTTGTAGTTTTCTATTGTAAAATTGTTTCTAACAATCTGAATTATCCATTTATGTCTAGATTTCCAAAATCATTTTACTGTGTCCATTTTCAGAACAAATCAAATAGTGACACTGAATTCCTTTGATGATTGTAATGGGTATTCAGTACTATTTATTTATTTAAAAAATTTATAAACTGCTTAAAATCAAAGCAATGTACAAAACAACATACATATTATAAAGACAAACTAAGGGCTCCTTTTACAAAGGTACGCTAGCGTTTTTAGCGCACACATCGGATTAGCGCACTATAGTGCACACTACCCGAAAAACTACCGCCTGCTCAGGAGGCGGTAGCGGCTAGCGCGCGCAACATTTTAGCGCGCACTATTCCGTTCGTTAAGGCCCTAACGCACCTTTGTAAAAGGAGCCCCAAATGTACATCAAGAAAAATTAGCATTAATATATCAAACTTTATCAAGCTGGAGTTCTTACTTCATCTTGCGTCATCACTATATTAACCCATAGGGAAATGGAGCACCAAATTTATTCAGTGTTCAGTCTATACATATTACATAAATGCATCAATGAACAGTTGAATTTTCAGCTGTTTCCTGAAACATGTATGATCTTTACACAGTCTCATAACTCCGGGAAGTAAGTTCCAGAGCTGTACTCCCACTACTGAAAACATCATTAGATGGCGAGTACAGTCTAGCTCTAAGTCCTACAATAGTGAATCCTGTTAATAGAGTACTCGGTTTACTTTTGTCAATCTGAAGTGGTTTATTTTCATTTAAATCGAGAAAGGGCTATCAATCTGTTAATACTTTGTAAAAGGATGAAATGCTCCTTTCACAAAAATACCACATTCAGTGTAACAGATGATTTAAAACTGTACTCATCCTCAGTGACAAACACATAAATGCAAGGGTACCTATATTCAGTAGGGAGATATCTGGTTAAAGTTATCCATTTTTGGCTTTAATTGGATAGTCAGCTGATCTAGTCCATTAAGGCTGCTGGGTGTACTTGTCTATATTTAACCAGGTAAGTCATTGTTAACTTTAGGATAGCCCAGTTTACCAGATAATTTTGCCTAGAAATCACTGAATATTAGCTCTGTCTGCATAAATGTTAACCATGCTTCTTGCATGCCTTTTTCACTTCATTTATAACTGGTTAAGTTTTGTCTAGGCAACAAAACATGTAACCTGTCTGTAGGCGGTAGTTTTAAAAACTAAAGTTATCAGAAAAAACTCTTTGACCTCCCTTTCCTCCTAGTAGATTAAAAGTAGACTTTTCAATTTCTCCAACAATTTCTATTTTCCGTGGAACTTTTAAAACCTATGCAAGCTGACAGAATATACTGATGAAAGATGATGGTTTTGTTTTTCTGTAGGTACTGTTTTGTCGTTTGACAGATGAACAACGTCAGGTATATCAGAACTTCATTGATTCTAAAGAAGTGTACGGGATTCTTAATGGAGACATGCAGGTTGGTAGAAATAGGAAATAAAGAATGTCATGAAAAACAACAGAGATGGATATTTAATAGCACTGCCTGTTTACTTTAGGGACCACTACCTGAAGTTCAGCCTAAGCTGCTTAGTGAAATGAATTTAGTTGTGTCCATTCTCTGTCTTCGTTGATTTACTTTTGTATAGCAGCACAAAAATCCAATGTGTTGGAAAACAGATGAAGAAAAGAAAATCTGTCCCAGTATACACAAGTTTCACTTTTGGTGCTCTGTGTATCAGGAAGAAGGATTGCATATAACACGGATACATATGTGCCCTGTTAATTAAATTCCAACTAGTGTAAAAATATGGGTGATAGTGCTTACTTTGCTGATAGGTGTATACAAAGGTAGAGTTTGAGCAGCAGAGTTTGCAAGAACACATGTAGGTTATAAAATAAACTAACTTATTCACATACTTAAACAACCTAAGCACAGACATTTATACCTGCTCAAGAGCAGGTATAAATGTCCAAGCCTGCAGTGTAAGTACTATTTCTTCTTCTTATACTAGTATTTTATAAAGACACATAGGTGCCAGTGTTACCTTGCGGCACAACCCAAAGTTGCAGTGGAATGGTATAAAACTACTCTTTCAAATTGTGGTTTCAACTTGAACAATTTGTGGAGTTTGTAAAGTTGGGTTATTTAATCTCATTGTTTTCAATTTGGACTACAAAGTATTAGAGGTAGAAGATTATATAGGATTTTTGACTTGGGGGTCAGTTGGTTGATGAAAGTTTTTGCCATTTACAAGATTAGCCGAGTCATTTCAAAACCCTACACGGGATGTTTATGCATGTATCAATAAATAAATAAAACAAAGCTTTTAATGATGCAAAAATCCTCACACAAATCTTCTAAGGTAGCTATCTTTCATTATTTGAAAGAGGAGTCTCCAAAGTATTTACTACACGGGTTTAACTGGGAAAGAGAGTTGGATATTCACTATGATGATAGAGAGTGGGACAACTTAGTAAAGGAGTTGACCAAAATCTCTGGCTGTTACTATAAAAGAAAATGTAATTGATAAAGAAATGTTGCTGTGCCTTGCTATAATTGAGGATTTGGTAAAGCTCTTGGGTGTAAACTAAACTAAACTTTAAGCTTATATACTGCATCTTCTCTATAAATATAGAGCTCGACACGGTTTACAAAAGCTAAAAGGGAAGTACAGTGGGAATTGGTGGTAGGGGGAAGCATAAATTTACATTTTTAAAAATAGCTAAGTTTTCAGGTGTCTACGGAATATTTGGAAAGAGTCCAGGTTGCGCAGCTGGGCAGGGAAATTATTCCATAGTTCTGTAGTTTCGAAGTGAAGCGATTTCCTTAGTTTTCCAATGTAGAATAACGCCTTTTAGTGAGGGGAAAGATAATTTGAGCTTTTGGATAGATCTGGTGTTGTCAGGTCTTGCAGCATTCCAAGACAGAGGAATTAAAGGGGGAAGAATGCCATGGAGAATCTTGAAAGTTAGGCAGGCACATTTAAAGTAGATCCTGGAAATTACTGGGAGCCAGTGGAGTTGTAGCAAGAGCAGCAAAACATGGTCAAATTTGCTCTTTGCAAAGATCAGTCTAGCTGCAGTATTCTGGATCTGCTGAAGTCTTTGTAGACTTTTCTTGGTCAGACTTAAATAGACCGAGTTGCAGTAGTCCAGCCTCGAAAGAATGATTAATTGAACAAGGATAGCAAAATGCTGGTGGAAACAGCTGGTTCAGCAGTGGCCTCCAGAGTCTCTTTTTACCTGTTTCCTCCCTGGCCGATGATAGGCAGGTTATTGCATCGAATAGCTAGGTATCCAGGAAGGGTAGTTCTAGAAGCTCCAGACTGGCCATGTCATCCTTGGTATGCAGCTCTCATTCATGAAGGACAGACAGTTGTGCTTTCTGGTGTCATGGATCTGTTGTCTTAGGGTCCCATCCTGATGGAGGGTCCCTCCCACTTTGATCTTACACCCTGGCTATTGAAAGGTCAAAGCTAAGCAAGCAAGGAATTACTTCATGTCCACAGCTTACACTTGGGTATGGTGAGTATTTGATTCCTGGTGGTCAGCAGGGCATGTCACTGTTTCGTGCATCGCTGCCTTAGAGTCTTGCCTTTTTACAAGAGGGCCTGTATAAAGGGGTGGCAATACTTGCATGCTACAGAGGATGAGTTATGGGAGAGGAGGGTTCCCTCCCCCTATTTATAGAGTTCCTGATGTTTTGGCAAGAGCAATACTCGTTAGCCAGGAAGCTTTCCATCCAATAAGTTTAACTCGGTACTTTCTATCTCCACCTGCTGGTGGATGGACACAACCCACTAGTCTCTGGATTCATCTACAGGAAAGAAAATTATCAGGTAACACATAATTTTTCCATTATGCTGATTTCATTAGATTTGGTACTAGGCAATAATAGCAACATTAAGAAAATGCTGAAAAAAACTGTTAAACATTAGTCCTGTCTAATTTGACTTGGTCAGATAGAAATATCTGACTTTCCATTTATATTGTACCTCGTTTCTGCACACTAACTTGAGTTCTCCATCAGACTTGTGGGTTTTGGTGAATATACTGTAGTTTTATTCTTTTGTGAGAAATTTATGCCCTTGTGGATTGAGCATTACATCAGCTTTATTAAGTACAAGGAGAGGTTGAACCTCATTGCCTCAAAATCATATATTTTATTCTGAGTCTTGAAACAGAAACTAAAATCACCCAAGTCACATCTTGAATGTTATCAAATTTTGTCTGACATGCTTAGATAAAAATAATTTTTGGGGAAGAAAGACATTTGAACTGCATCAGAATAAATCATGCATACTTCCAAGTCCAATGTCCAACATTCATACAAACATTTGCAAGTTTTTCCCACCCTCCAAAAATAATATGTCTGCCCCTCTCCCCCCAAAAACAATTGCTACCCCAGTGCTTATAAAAAAATATATCATAAGACTATCTTTTTAATAATGTAACAATAAACCTTATGCTCTAGGTGACATGGAGTCCCTATAAAGACGTTTACAGTTTTTAAAAGGACCTCCACTGCCCCAATTTAAGTAGCTTAACAGTTAGTACAGCAGCCTGAGATCCTAGGGAACTGTATTCTATTCCCATTGCATCTTCTGTCTCTGGGCAAGTTACTTAACCCTCCCATTTCCCCAGGTACAAAATAAGTACCTGTATATTATATGTAAACCGCTTTGATTGTAACCAGTATAAGGTAGTATATCAAATCTCACCCCCCTTTCTCCTCTTTCCCTTTCTTAACCTGAAGCCAGGAGTAGAGTGACAGACTTTCCCAGAGCCACTTCCAGAATCCATTCTAGATATCTAAGTGCCTGAATCTAGTATTGTTGGAATCACCTCACACTTCCTAAAAAGGTAGGCTAAGGAAGCATTATGTTCTTTACATTTTAAATATAGTTAATATGGTAAATGTTAACAGAGAAAAACTATCATGGCCCATCCATTCTGCCCAGAAATGTGGCCATAGTTATTCCTTCAACTCCATGTGAGTTTTTCTGTCTTTTGTCTTCAGGATTATAACTGACGCTCGGTGCAGTTTATCTCACTCTATACCTTTTTTGTATATGGTTGTCATACTTAAGTTTTATTGTCCTACCAGTCATTGGGAGCTGTATGCCTAAATACTTCACATGATCACCAGTCTATTTTAGGGGGGAAAACTTGTCTCTATTTTGTTCTTACATCCCCTCTTACTAGAATGGCTTCCGTTTTCAATCAATTTAATATTAAGCCAGCTATCCAAAATTCTTCCAGCACTCATCTTAAAGATTCTTTTGGATTCTCAACAACAAAAATATATCATCTGCAAAAGCCAGCACTTTCACCTTCTGTTTTCCCAACCTCATATCCTGTATTTTAAGGATTGTCTCTCAAAAGTTACAGAAAGGTTCCAAAAATAGTAGGAACAGCAGGGGTGAGAGAGGACAGTCCTGTCTCATCTGACAAGAGCTTGAATTCTGAGGAGATTACTGTTTATACAACTTGTTCTCGTTATTCGTGATAGTATGGTTTCCAAAAATGTTCCTGAAATGCAAATAACATAACGCTGAGTCTGTGAGAAAATGGAGGTTAGGTTCCAGCAATACAAGTTATGACTCAAAATCGTGTAAAGTGAACAATGGATCCTTTTGGCAAAATAGGGTTAAGTTCCTGCATGGGACAACACTTGGAGTACCTGTAGATGCTTGTAATTCACTCTCTGGACGCTTGGAGGCCATATTTAGAAGCAAACGCCTGATCGCAAGGTGAAAGCAAAAAATTATTTTTTTTTGTTTTTTTAAATTCTTAATTCATTTTATAGCTTACATCAAGTACATCAACATTGATATTAACAATTTAACATAGATATATCACTTGAAATTCTACAATTAAACCTTTAGACTGGCGGAAGAGCAAATGGCTAAAAATGTAATAAAGGGAGACAAAAGTTTTTCAGATATATTGGTGAAAGGAGGAAGATGAAAAATGGAATTGCAAGTCTAAAAGATGCTATGAACCGATATGTGGAGAATGAAGAGGAAAAAGCAAACATGCTAAACAAATACTTTTGTTCTGTGTTCACGGAAGAAAATCCTGGAGAAGGACTCAGATTATCTGGCAAAGATAACGGAATAGATACCGCACTGTTTACGGAATAACAGACTCATTCTTCCTTTTCTTGTGGGTCTCTTGGATGGGCATCCCAGACTCTTCAATCTTTCCTCAGAAATAGAAATAAGATGCATCTCCGTAACAGCCTGAATATCATTAAGGGTACTAGGCTAAGTACTCTGCTGAGTTTTGTGCTCTGGACCTGTTTTCCAAAAATCTTACTTATCCAGAACCATATGTAAGAAAATGTGCAAGGGGAAAAAGTAAAATTCCTTGAAGACATTAGTATCTGTTCACTGTCTTAAGTTGTACTGGGATTCAGTCCTTACAGACCTGCTTGAACTTCTAAGGGTATTTGCTGGAATGTATCTTTCTGGTCCCAAAGACCTCAAGAATATCAAAATACCAGTGCAGCTCTCTGTCCTCAGGTATAGAAGGTCTAGAGCAGGGGTGCCCACACTTTTTGGGCTTGCGAGCTACTTTTTAAATGACCAAGTCACAATGATCTACCAACAATAAAATTTTAAAAAAACACAATGCACACTGTACGCATAGAAAATGTTAATCATCATTCCTATTCCAGGGTTTTCAAAGAGGTCAAAGCAGATGACTCTATGCACTGTCACCTCAGTAACAACCATACAAAAGTAGACAAATACCCACCCCCTCCCTTTTTACTAAACCACGTTAGCAGTTTTTAGTGCAGGGAGCTGCGCTGAATGCCCAGCGCTGCTCTCGACACTCCTAGGCTCCCTGCGCTAAAAACCTCTATTGTGGTTTAGTAAAAGGGGACCATAGTGTAAAATATAGACAGCAGATATAAATTCAGACACATTTTGATCACAAAATTTAAAATAAAATCATTTTCCCTACCTTGTCTGGTGATTTCATGAGTCTCTGGTTGCACTTTCTTCTTCTGACTGTGCATACAATCTTTCTTCCCTTCTTTTAGCCTGTATGCTTCTTCCCCTCCAGACCTCATTTCTTCCCCCCAACTTTTCCTTCCTCTTCCCTGCCCTTTCTTTCTCTCTGCCTCCCTTTCATTTTTTTCTGTTTCTCTTCTTTCCTTCTGTCTCCCTGCCTGCCCTTTTTCTTTCTTTCTCCCTGCCCTCCCCCAAGCCACTGCCACTGCCATTGCCATCGGGGACCAGGACCCAAACGCCACCAATAACAGGCCCCAAGCTCTCCCTGCTTCGGCCAACCAGCATTCCTCTCCCTGACGTCAATTCTGCCATCGGGAAGAGGAAGGCTGATCAGCCCAAGATCGCGATCGACCTATTAGGGGAAATGCTGCCGGGTCCTGCCTTCGCGGAAACAGAAAGTAAGCAGGACCCGGCAGGAAGAAGAACAAATGCTTGTCTCCCGCATTAGCCCGTAGCGAACGCTTGCTTCAGGGCTCTCAACATGTGCGCGCCGGCTTCCCTTCTCCCCTCCCCCCCCCCGGACATAACTTCCGGTTTCGGAGGGAAGAGAAGAGAAGCCGGCACGCACATGTTGAGAGCCCTGAAGCAAGCGTTCGCTACGGGCTAATGCGGGAGACAAGCATTTGTTCTTCTTCCTGCCGGGTCCTGCCTACTTTCTGTTTCCGCGAAGGCAGGACCCGGTTTTTTGTTCAGCAGCGGCAGATGACAGCTGGGCGGATCGCCCAGCTAAAAGGCCCTAGGGAGAAAGAAAACTGGAGAGGAAGGCTGATCGGCCCGTAGATCAGGACGGCAACACGAGTCTATCACAGAGCCCGGGATAGGCTCCGCGATCGACTCGCGTTGCCTTCCTGAGCTACTGGTCGATCGCGATCGACGCGTTGGGCACCCCTGGTCTAGAGGGAACCAGCCATGGTCTATTGCAGTTGCTGCAAAAATCAGCTGGATGTCTACAGCTTTCTTTCAGATCCTCTCTAGTCTGAACTCCTCTTGATCCCTTTTCCTGATTAGGCCCTGAGTTTTGCCTGGGAGTTTCTTTTTTTATTATTATTGTTCAAAGACTAGTAAGCCAATAAGAGAAACAGCTCCCTACTGCTTATTGGCCATTTTTAGCCTCTTAGGCTCTAACAGCTTTGCCAGTACTGGCAAAAATCCTCCCCGACCCAGATTAATAGTCCTTTTTTTTACAATTCCTTCCAAAACACAGGATGGGAACTTAGATTCGATCCTACATTTTATCACCTTACTCTGCTCTCTAGTTAGGAACAGGGATTTTCCTCATGTTGAAAGATAAAAGAAATTATCCCAGGATAAGCAGGAAGCATATTCTCACACATGGGTAACGTCACCGACGGAGCCCTGGTACGGACACTTTAAAAGTGCATCGCGACTTTAAGACTTGAGAAAGTTTGCAATAGCCCGCACCACACATGCACGAGTGCCTTCCTGTCCAACGTAGGCACGCAGTCCCTCCTCGATCACATGGCTTCCACAGTCCATGTTAGAGAATTACACGGTGGCTGTTACCTGTGGCTAGCCGCAGGTAACCTGCCGAAATGGAGAGAAAAGGATTGGTTGCCGCGGGTGAAGGGGCACATATATTCTTTGTAAGTTTTTCTATTCCTGCTTGTGTAAAAGGAACTGCTGAAACAGTTTACATTTTGCCAAGAAACCACAAGGTCTTTTCTTTTTGTGTTCTGAGCTCCGTGTCCCCATTTTGTTCTGTAGTTGACTTGTTTTGATAAGAAACATTTGTTAAAAAAGAAACATTGCTAGACCTTAGACAAGACAGTATTATATGCTATAATGGAAACTTCCCACTATTCCCCCCCCTTATGTTTGCTACCTCTTTCTAGTTGCTTTTATGTATCCTGTTACCAAATATGGTCTTTCCTACAGTCATATGCTGAAAAAACTCACCCATGTGAAATGCTATAAATATGTAGAAACATAGAAACATAGAAAGATGACGGCAGAAAAGGGCCAAGGCCCATCAAGTCTGCCCACTCTATAGACCCTCCCCTTAATATTATACAATGTTTTACCCTGACCCACTTAGGGATCCCACATGGGAGTCCCACTGTATGCAGTACTCTGAATAAACGGGACATTTCTTGGGCCATACAACTGCATGTGTGTTCTTTTCTTTCTAATGAGATCCCCCCCCCCCCCCCGATGCATCAGTACCAGAGATGACAGAGTATGTGTGTGAGGCAGTATTGGGATCTGAACCTTTTCAGCGGGTACAGAGAGAAGGCCATTCACCACTCCGTGGAGCAGTGAATGGCCTTATCTCCGCAGTGAAGGGAAGGAATGCACGCGGTTACTGATCGTGCTCCTCCCTCCATACTGATAGCCGCCGCACAAGCTTCTCCCTTCCTCCCTCCTGATCGCCACCACCGCCTGAGCATCTCTCTCCCTGCTCCTTACCGTCGTGGCAGGCAATTTCTCTAAAAGTGCTTCCTACCAGCAGCCGGAGCGTTGAAATCGCGTGTGGCTGCCATAAAGGTCATCTCTGACACAATCAGAAGTTGCATCAGAGACGACCTTTACGGCAGCCACATGTGATTTCAACACTCCGGCTGCTGGTAGGAAGCACATTTAGAGAAATTGCCTACCGCGAAGGTAAGGAGCAGGAAGGGAGGAAAGGTGGGGTGGAAAGAATAGATGCTGAAAGGAACTGGGGAAGGTGGGGTAGGGAGGAACAGACACTGAAGGAAGGTGGGGTGGGAAGGAACAGACACTGAAGGAAGGTGGGGTGGGAAGGAACAGACGTTGAAGGGAACTGGGGAAGGTGGGGTGGGAAGGAACAGACGCTGAAGGGAACTGGGAAAGGTGGGGTGGGGAGAAACAGACGCTGAAGGGAACTGGGGAAGGTGGGGTGTGGAGGAACAGAAGCTGATGGAAGGCAGACATTTGATGGAAGGAAAAGAATGAGGAGATGAGGAAAGCAAAAACCAGACCACAAAGGTAGAAAAAAAAATTAATATATATTTTGTTTTGTTTTGTTTTTTTGCTTTAGGATAAAGTAGTATATTAGTTGTGTTGATAAAATAAACAAAGCCCTGCCAGCTGAACTTCTCTTTCTAATTCAGTAGCCAGAACTTTGATTTATAAGGAAGGAATAAGCTAAATACAGTGAAACCTTGGTTTACGAGCATAATTTGTTCCAGAAGCATGCTCGTAAACCAAAATACTCGTATATCAAAGCGAGTTTCTCCATAGGAAATAATGGAAACTCGCTTTGATACGTTCCCCCCCCCCCGAGGCCAGTGGTGCTGCTCTCCCTCCTCCACTCGCAAAGACCCCCCTCCGTGCGAACTGCCCTCCCCCCCCCCCGCCCTTACAACTTAAACTTACCCCCCCCCCCCGGGTCTGGCACCGGCATGCAGCCCACAGGATGTGCCAGTGCCACTAGAAGATCTTCCTGCTTCTGCCGGCCTTGAGTATGCATCTGCGCATGCTCAAGGACTTCTAATTCTCCCTCTCGCCGGCAGAAGCAGGAAGATCTTCTAGCAGCACAGGCACGTCCTGTGGGCTGCGTGCCAGTGCCAGACCGGGGGGGGGGGGGGAAGTTTAAGTTGTAAGGGCGGGGGTGCCGGTTTGCGCCAAGGGGGGGTGCCGGTTCGAACGGGGGGGGCCTTTGCGAGCGGGGGGTGAGCGATGCCGGTTATCGGGGGGGTGCTTGCAAATCGAGTCAACACTCATTTTGCGAGGCACGTTTTGCGAGAATGTTTTGCTCGTCTTGCAAAACACTTGCAAACCAGGTTACTCGCAAACCGAGGTTTGACTTTATTGCAGTACTGAGGCTTGTATGGATGCTACAGGGGCGGGGACAGTGGTGACGGGGCGGGGACAGGGTCGATAGTCGCGGGGACAGAGCAGCATAAGACACATTTGCATACCTGTCTCTCCTCCATTATATGCAAATCTCTCTCAGGCAAATTCATTAGGGATATCTTGAAAACCCAACTGGCTGGGGGCCCCCTAGGACAGGATTGAGAACCACTGCTCTAGTCCATGTTACCGCACTTGCCAGACTGTATCTCCGCACTCCTCAATGGGTCCTCGCTTCTCAGTGGTTTCAAGCGACAGATCGTCTCTCACACCATATTTCAGTAACCTCGTCTCTTCAACAGTCGCTTCACTGGCGGATGACCTCCTCCAATCTGTCCAGAGATCTCCTTTTCCACTTGCCTCCTCAAGGTGATAACAACGGATGCAACCCCTTATGCCTGGGGGGGCGCACCTGATTGGCATTCAAACTCAGGGTCATTGGTCCACCAGGGAGCGCAAATTTCACATCAATTTACTCGAGCTCAGAGCGATGTATTGTGCACTCAAAGCTTTCCAACATCTCTTGAGCCCTCAAGTCTTCCTCCTTTGCATGGACAATCAAGTAGCAATGTACTACATAAACAAGCAAGGAGGCACAGGATCTCTCTCTCTGTCAGGAGGCTCAAAAAATCTGGCTTTAGGCGACTGCCCGCACCATTTTCTTGAAGGCAGTCTACATTCAAGGAGAGAAGAATTCCTTGGCAGACAACCTCAACAGAATTCTTCAGCCTCACAAATGGACACTCAGCTGTGCAGCTCTCCATCCCATCTCTGCACAATAGGGCATTCCACAAGTTGCCCCAGTTTTGCTACAGACTCTACTCTCCTCACTATCTGGATGCGTTTCTTCTAGATTTGACGCAAATATTTATGCATTTCCTCCCACTCCTCTCCTGTTGAAGACTCTTTTCAAACTCAAACAAGAGTCGGCCACCATAATCCTAGTTGCTCCTCAGTGGCCCAGGCAACATTGGTTCTGCCTTCTACTTCAGCTCAGCACCTCTACCAATTTTTCCTACTCTGCTTACTTAGAATCACGGATCTCTTCTACATCCCAATCTGCAATCATTACCCTGAATCCATCTGCATTGCATCTATCTCAGCCTGTCCGCAATATTATTGACGCCTCCAGGAAACCAGCCACTCAACAATGTTATCAGCAAAAGTGGGCTCTGTTTTCTTCCTAGTTTCTTCATCATCATGATCCAACTTCCATGTCAGTTGAGCTAGTGTTGGATTATTTGCTTCATCTGTCTGACTGGCCTCAAATCTACATCGATTAGAATCCATCTCAGTGCTATTCCATCTTTTCACCTTCCAGTCGAGGGTAAACCGCTCATCCTTTGGTCTCAAGATTTATGAAAGGACTTTTCAATGTGAAACCACTTCTCAAACCCCCTCTGGTTGTCTGGGATCTTAATTTGATCCTTTCCAGGTTAATGAAGCCTCCATTTGAACCAATGGCCATAGCTCATCTCGGGTTTCTTACCTGGAAAGTTGTTTTTCTCATATCACTCACTTCTGCCAAGAGAGTCAGTGAGCTGCAAGTGTTAGTGGCGGATCCACCCTTCACAGTTTTTCACCATGACAAAGTGGTTCTCCGCACGCATCCAAAGTTTCTGCCGAAAGTTGTAACAGAGTTTCATCTCAATCAGTCGATTGTTCTTCCTGTTTTTTCCTTAAGCCTCATTCTCATGCAAGAGAATCGGCCCTTCACACTCTGGACTGTAAACATGCTTTGGCCTATTACATCAACCAAACAAAGCCTAATAGAACATCTTCCCAACTCTTCGTCGCATTTGATCCTAACAAGTTGGGGCATCCTATTTCCAAGAGAACTATTACCAACTGGTTGGCTGCCTATATATCATCCTGTTATGCTCAGACTGGACTGCAACTGGAGAGTTGTGTCACAGCCCACAAAGTCCGAGCTATGGCAGCTTCTGTAGCTTTCCTTAGATATACTCCTATTGAGGAAATCTGTAAAGCTGCCACCTGGTCCTCGGTTCATACCTTCACCTCTTATTACTGCCTGGAAACTTTTTCCAGACGGGATGGGCACTTCAGCCAGTCAATTTTATAACATTTGTTTTCTTAAGGGCCTACTCTCCCACCATCCCATTCTGGTTAGCTTGGACGTCACCCATGTGTGAGAATATGCTGCCTGCTTGTCCTGGGATAAAGTATAGTTACTTACTGTAACAGGTGTTATCCAGGGACAACAGGCAGATATTCTCACAACCCACCCACCTCCCCTGGTTGGCTTCTTAGCTGGTTTATCTGAACTAAGGAACTGCACACCTACGTCGGGCGGGGAGACACTCGTGCATGTGCGGTGCGGGCTATCTCGATCTTTCTCAAGTCTTAAAGTCACGATGCACTTTTAAAGTGTCTGTACCGGGGCTCCGTCAATGACGTCACCCATGTGTGAGAATATCTGCCTGCTTTCCCTTGATAACATACCATGCTTTCCCTGGATAACATACCTGGATAACTACCATAAAACTACTAGGAATGACTATAGACCGATGCTGCACCATGCAACCGCAAATAAAACAATACAGAAATCCTTCGCAGTGATGAGAAACCTAAGACAAGTCAGGAAATTCTTCGAAAAAACACAATTCCAGCTTATAGTACAATCCCTAATCCTAAGTCTACTAGATTACCGCAACATCCTCTACCTCCCCTGCCCTACTACAATGACTAAACAACTACAAACAATCCAAAATACAGCTCTGAGACTCATCTACTCATTGAGAAAACACGACCATATTACAGAAGCATACATCAACTCATATTGGCTACCAATCCAAGAAAGAATACTATTTAAATTCTACTGTATGTTATTTAAAGCCTTAAACGGAGACAGCCCAACCTACCTGAACAACCGCCTCATCCAAACCACCTCAATCAGACATAGAAAAACACATACCCTATTCACACACCCCTCGATCAAAGAAGTAAAACAGAAAAAACTATACGATGGCCTCCTGGCCACTCAAGCAGCTAAACTAGATAACCAAATCTCCAATCTACTGATAACAACACCAGACTACAAGATGTACAGAAAAGAAATAAAAACTATACTCTTCAAGAAATTCCTGAAACAGCCATAACTTCAGAAAAGAAATAAAAACTACATTCATCAAGAAATTCCTGAAACAGCCTTAACTTGAAACTTACCGTCCTTCCCCCCTTCCTCTTCCCACCACACAGAAACTACATAACCTACTCTTTACCTCTCCAGAAAAGACAAATGTTCTTCCATTGTAACCCTCTGTTTTTTATTTCTTTTGTAATCCACCTTGAACCGCAAGGTAATGGCGGAATAGAAATCTCTGATGTAATGTAATAACACCTGTTATGGAAAGTTACTGGTCTTTTTGGGATGTACTACACTGACAATTAATGCATTTTGTTGTCTTAACTCATCTTAGTACCATATACAGTATACTTGAATATAAACTGATCCAAATTTAAACCAAGGTAACCAAAGTAACTAAAAAAAAGGGATGGGGAGGTTGACTCAAATATAAACCGAAGTTAGAAACTTGGGTTATCACTGTAAGCCATTCTATAAAGACTAGACATTTTTGCCATAAGTTTTAATACATTATTTAACTTTACAATGTCTCCTTTTAACCTCTTTGCTTCCCTGACATAAACCTTAAAACAGAGAAAAGTTTTTGTATATAATACCACACAAAAGACTAAGACATAAAAATGAATAAAAGTCACAAATCATAAAGATAAAATCAAGCAATATGGCACTTAATGTGTAGCATAGCTGAAACATAAATTAAAAATATTACAATATATAGTAAATATAAGAATAGCTACAATACTATTACATAAATACTAAAATGACATGCATTAACAAAGACAATAATTCTGCATGGTCCAGTACTTTAACTCTGGATCTCAACCCTCTGAACCCTTTTTCCCCTCTATAATGTTCACTAATAATGTAAATCAAAATACCCTCTCTTTGAAGATTACATCCCGCCCCCAACCAGTACTTTTGTTCCCGACCCTGCCTGACTGGCACTACCACCTGCCTACCCGCTAACATGCACTTGTTTTCACACCTGCCCAACCAGCACTTCAGTCCTACTACCTCCTTACCACTAACCAGCACTTCTTTTCCTGTCCCCACCCGCCTGACACTTCAGTGCTACCTCCCTACCCGCTAACTTGCATTTGTTTTCACCCTTGCCCGATGGGCAGTTCAGTGCTACCACCTCCCCACCTGATGACCGGCACATCTGTTCCTCCCCCTGGCCAACCAGCATTGTTCTTACAGGCATAGTTCTTTTCCTGTCTGAAGCTGAGGCCAATGCTGTGTGTTGGGTCAGAGCGGGCCTTGCACATCTGTGCATGCTCAAGGCCTCTGTTGGCTATTTTCCAAGATTCTAAGAGAGGGCAGGAACTAGCAAGCCTTGATCATTCACACGGTCCTGCTCTGGCCCAACACACAGCATTGGCCTCAGCTTCAGACAGGAAAGAATTGTGCCTATTCCTGGTCGGCTGGGGTGAATGAGAGATGTGGAGAGGAGGAAGCAGTGAAGTGCCCATTGGGCAGGGGTGGGTAGGGAGGTAGTAAGACTGAAGTGCTGGTTAGGTAGGCTCGGGAACAGAAGTGCTGGTTAGCAGTGGGGATGGAAAGGGTGAAGATTGGATGTAATTTTTGGAGAGAGGGAGGGAGAGAGCAAGAAAGATCAAGTCTCAAATATAAATCAAGACACCCCCCATTTTTGCACCATTTTTTTTGCCTAAAAATCTCTGTTTATATTTGAGTATATACGGTAAATAAGGGCCCAAACATTGTGACACTAGTTTTGAGAGCTGCATTTGAATGACAAACAAACTGTGTGTCTTTGTGATAAAATCATTGAAATACCGTGGAATTTCTGGTTATACCAAAGCAGTTATTCTCAGTAGATAAAAATGCAGTGAAGCACAATGACAATTAGATCTTATCAGTGTCTAGTCTTCACCAACATTTTAGATGATGATATTTCAGTATTTCACAACAGTACTTTTCAACAGTCCTTAGGGCACACCCAGCCAATCAGGTTTTCAGTATATCCGCAGTGACCATGTATGAGATAGATTTGCATGCACCGCTTTGTATCTAGATTTATCTATCTTATGCATATTCATTGTAAATATTCTGAAATCCCAACTGGCTGGGTGTGCCCAAAGGATTGGATTGAGGACCATTGCTTTAGAGCAAAATACATAGAGGTACATCAGAGCTACTCAATTGTAACCTTTAAGGTTCACAGGCATGCCGTGTTTTTAGGATATCCACAATGAATATGCATATGAGAGATTTGCATTCACTGCCTCCTGAAACCTGGTTTGTCCGTGCATCTTGAGGACTAGAATTGAGTAGCACTGACATACATGAACATCTGCCTCAACGAGCTTACAATTTAAGTAACTGTGATTGAATACAAAATTTAAGGCCTTGTTTTATCATATCAAACACTTGCTGCTGTCTTTCTCACTTTTTTGCATACCATTGTTGGTTAAAGTTAGTGAATATAGAAAAGTCTCTGTTCTTTTATTTAGGTTTTCCCTGGACTCATTGCTTTGAGAAAAATCTGCAACCACCCTGATCTCTTCTCAGGTGGACCCAAGATTCTGAAAGGTGTGCCTGATGAGGAGTTGATGGAAACAGACCAGTTTGGATACTGGAGACGTTCTGGAAAGATGATCGTGGTAGAGTCACTGCTGAAGATCTGGCACAGGCAGGGGCACAGAGTGCTGCTGTTTACGCAGTCAAGGCAGGTAAGAGCACAGCTAACATATCTGAATTAAAGAATGACACGGGGAAAAAATATGTCCCTGTCACTGCTCCGTCACCAGACCACCATCCCCTTCACCACCCCGTCCCCGTCTCCGCAGCATCTACCCTTTCCTCTTGCCACCTCATTGCCCTTCCACACCCTTCGCGCGGTCTGTGCATCTCCCTCCCCCTTACCTTCTTAAAACGTGCCGCAAAGGTAAGGGGGAGGGAGGGAGATTCGTAGGAAGGAGAGAGGGGGCTGCGTGCGATCGGTGACTGCGCGCATTCCCTCCCTTAACTGAAGGGACAAGGCCATTCACCATTCCATGGGACGGTGGGTGGCCTTGTCCCCGCACCTGCAGTGAGCACCTTTTCCCCCTCCACCGTTTTGGCTAGCCGCGGGTAACATCCACTATGTCATTCTCTAATCTGAATGGCTCTTCATCTTGTGGATTAGGCATCTATACTTACACACATTATGGGTATAATTAAGCCTGGCTGAACAAGTGCACAGTCCAGGTGTATATTTTACCTATGGACCTTACACTGATTTGAAAGTTCCATCTTACTTTTGCTTTGAAAAACTTCAGTGAACAGATCAGAAAGGTGGCCCTGATGCTTTGGGTCCTTCAGCTCCCACTGCTTTTAACTTCTTACTTTAGAATCCTCTGATACAATTTCCTCTAGGCTATCCTTCTAATTACTTTTCTGCATGAAGGCGATAAAGCTTACTTTAAGAAGAAGTGATTTTTTTTTTTAATGTTTTTTTGGACAGCAGATTCAGAGGTTTCTTTATATGGCTAGAGCAGAGGTGGGCAACTCCAGTCCTCGAGGGCCATAATCCAATCGGGTTTTCACGATTTCCCCAATGAATATGCATTGAAAGCAGTGCATACGAATAGATATTCATTGGGGAAATCCTGAAAACCCGATTGGATTCCGGCCCTCGAGGACCGGAGTTGCCAATGTCTGGGCTAGAGCCGTTCAATTGACTAGGAAAACTTTCCTATTTTTTAGGACTACAGTTTAGCACTGGCTGCAACTTTTTTCTTGAGATTCATTTATAAGTGTTTAGTCATTTTTTAGGGGAATCAATATGTGTTTGTCAATTGTGTAGTTGGGGGGGGGGGTCTATTGGTTCAATAAAATATAGGTCTGTACCCTACTCCTCTGCCCTCCAACCCAGCCAGCTGATTAACCGTTCCCCTTAACTGTCTCCATAACATCCTGTTTATCTGTTGTGCCTGTTTAGATTGTAAGCTCTTTTGAGCAGGGACTGTTTTCTTACTCTTTGTGACTCTGTACAGCGCTGCGTGTGTCTGGTAGCACTATAGAAATAATTAATAGTAGTAGTATTGTACTTTGTTGGTATTTATCCCAATTGGTTCCCCTAGATGTGGACTGGATTTTGATAATTCTTTTCATTTTGTTTATATTGCTGTTAATATTTTTTTATATTGTTATCCTATATTGTGGATGCAATCATTTTGAAATTTGATTTTTTAAAAAAAGGAATAGTGAACGTGCACTTGTATCTACATTCAGATAGTATTTAAAGTTACTTTCTGAGGTAAACATTCTTAGAATTGTCTGGGACAGGAGGCAGGAGGGATCCCTTCTGTCCCGGCCACCACTGGCTGAAACTTTATTAGTATTTTTTTCCTTGTGTTTGGTTGGGCTTTTGTCTTTGGGAAGAGGAATTTGCTACAGGAGTTCTTGCACGCCAGTGATTAACCGTCCTGGACAACTATGAAAATAAGTGCCTTGCTGCATTTGGTCAATGTTTGAGAAATTTTGAAATATAAATGAAGAATAATATAAGTATATAATATAAGTATATAATAATATTAATATAATATAATATAATATAAGAATGTTTATAAAGATCTGGGGGCCAATGGAAAAATATTGTAATGAGTAGACATCACTATTTATGGGAGATTATATTTTACGCATTGGGGGGGTGGGGGTGGTATATTTTCCATTGAGAGTTTGTTTTTATTTCTTTAGGTAGGGCGGAAGGGAGGGGATTAATATTTGTATTTTAGATGATTTGGAAAGATGTTGTATTGAAATTATAATGATTATATTTCTGTACACTTACTGTATGTTTGAAAATGATTCATGAATCTTAATTTCAGGGTGGGGGGTGGGGATATATACTTTTGTTCTTGATGATATGATTTAAGATTTTCAAGTGTTTCATTGAAATTTAATGGATATATTATTGTACACTTGTTTATGATTTAAAATGAATAAATAATTTAAAAAAAAAGAAATATAAATGAAGAGACTTTGCTATGCTCTACTACTGAACTTGTATGTACTGAAACATAGAGCAAATTGGTTATCTGAGGTCTCTTTTTTTTCCCACTATTTTTGGGATATTTAATCTTTTGAACAATATTTATTGATACAAGTGGTCTTTTGATCATGGTTGTCTTTTTCTACTATATTGTGTTGATATTGCTATTGTAATAGTAGAGGTTCATTACATATTGTTGAACATAGTAGAGACAGTATTGAAACTGCTCAAGTAGTATGTAGGTCTTGTAAATTCATTTTCAGGAAGAAACACCCTTTGGAGTTTTCCTTTGAAAATTCAAGCTCACAAAGATCACAAGGTACAAAACTATCCACAAAGCATCTGCTTTATCACAAATTTGAAAATGAAATCCATATGCATGCTTTCCATCCCTGTCCTTTTTACCTGCCAAGAAGAGTATTTTTACCCTTGGGAATTTGCTCAGGTTATTCTTTATTTAAACTTGCCTTCTGTATATATAGAGATTTAGCTAACAAAAATTGTCAAGGCACATAATAACAGTAAATATGCAACTTTCTTAGAAGAAATCTGAAATTCAGAAATTTGTTCCCCAACACCTAAACAAATTGGATGCTTTCTGGTCTAGGTCGTAACTGCTCAATGCAGTGGCTTCCTTAACATGCTTAAAATCTGTCTGGAATAGGTGCTGACATTTTTGCTTAAATATTTAGAATGTACGTGTACCAATGGGTAGGACACTGTTATAAAATTGCCCTCAAATCACTTGAATTCCTTTTTCATCACAGATGTTGCAGATCCTTGAAGTATTTGTTAGAGAACGAAATTACACCTACCTCAAAATGGACGGTACCACAACAATAGCATCAAGACAACCCTTGATAACAAGATACAATGAGGTGAGAAGTGACATTATTTCTTGAGGGAAAGGGGAAAGGAACTGGGACTCGTATGCCGCCTTTTTGTAGTTTTACAACAGTCAAAGCGGTTTATATACAGTGAGCTCACAGTCTAATGTAACTGCGTCAGCTTATAAATTTACAGATTTCCTTTTACTGAAATGGCAAATAATATATTACTCAGAAACATGTAATAAACTTGGGACGTTCTCCACCCTTTCCTGCCAGACTTGACAAATTTATACTTTAGACATGCTAGGGAAAGAATGTGCTTGAAATCATAGTTTGTCTCCAAATGGGGTTTTGTGCTCCCTTTTTAACACTGTAGCTTCCATCCTTTTTTTTTTTAATCTTTATTGATTTTTTTAAACTTTAAAAGTGCAATACAAATGTTATATCAGAGAATCTGCACAAAACACACTGTCAATTTACAATTATTACATTGAAAAAATATTTTCTCCCCTTCTTGTCTTAAATACTAATCCAAAATACAATAAAATATGAATTCAATATATATATATATATATATATAACTAGTTGTTTAGCCCGTTACATTAACGGGTGCTAGCAGCCCTTCTCCCTTATTTTTACCTCCTCCCTGTCCAGCAACAACTCCCCCCCCTTTCCCTGCTCCCCCCATATAGCAGTAGCCCTTCTCCTTTTATCTCCCCCTGTCCAGCAGCACCCCTCCCATTCCCTCCTCCCCCTGTCCAGCAGTAGCTCTTCTCCTTTATGTCCTGCTCCCCCCCCTGTCCAGCAGTAGCCCCAGGAAAAGAGTGAGGATCACAGGACCAAAGCTTTTACTCCAATACTCTTGATGCCTGACATCCAAGTAGGGGAAATCCACTCTCCCCATCTCCTTGCTCCTGCTGCACTTCCTCCTCGGCTATACACACGCGCACACACACACTTACATATAGCTCTCCGGCTCCTCGCGCCCCTCCTCCACCTTCCACTTCTTCGGCGGGGGCCAACGTTTTCTTTATTTTGTTTTCTTTTTGCGTATTCCTCCATCACGGAAAAACAGCACTACCGGCCAACTTAGTCCCTTGCCGCCCCTTCCCGCGGTCCCAACAAAAGTCCTTACTCCAGCAGGGGCCGCAGCACTCTAAACACGCTGCTTCGCGGCCTGCTACTGCCCTGATTTGCTCTGCCCGTGTCGGGCAGAGCAAATCAGGGCAGTAGCAGACCGCCAAGCAGCGTGTTTAGAGTGCTGCGGCCCCTGGTGGAGTAAGGACGTTTGTTGGGACCGCGGGGCGGGAAGAGAAGAGGAGCGGCGGCAAGGAACTAAGGGAGCCGAAGGTAGGGTCAGATGGGAGGCTGAGCAGGGGTTCGGGTGTGCCGGGGAGAGGAACGAAGATGACGCCGACGACCGGAGAGAGAGAGAGCCGCTGCAGCGTCTCTGAAATTGAAAAAAACTTCGTTCTTGACTTTTTTTTTTTAGTTGAAAGACGCGGCGGTGGCTCCTCTCATGATCCCCACCTGCGTCGGAAGTCCGACGCAGGCGGGGATCGTGAGAATAGCCACCGCCGCGTCTTTCAAAGAACCATAAACCGCGCATGCGCACTTCCTATGTGTCGCTACAGCTCACAGAAAAGCGGCGCACACTTAGGAACTGCACATGCGCGGCTTACCATTTTATTATTTTAGATGGAATAAATTAACTCCTCCAAATAAATTCCCCACCCCCCAACCAGATACCCTCCCGGATGTGCAAGGAATCAAATGAAAAAAGCTTCCATCCTTGATATTATTGCTATATATAACTATGCATTCTGCTTTTGGTTCCTACTTTTCATTTCCTTTTCATTATAGGTCTGATTACACACATTCTTGCTGCTTGTACTATACCTTTAATTCCAGTTTGTAGGCCTCCAGTTTCCTGTTGTGTGCATTTTGCCTTTATCTTCAGCCTAATCCTCTGCCCTACCTTTTAATCCCAAGTTGCACACAGCATGAATATGCATACATTTAGCCAAACTTAAAGCTATTCTTGGTCTGAACATTTTTGTAGTACAGTGGAACCTCGGTTTGAGAGTAACCCGGTTTGCGAGTGTTTTGCAAGACGAGCAAAACACTCAGCAAACCGAGCATGTTCCGATATGCGAGCACCTCCTCCCCGCTCTAACCGGCATCGCACCCCCCAAACCGGCATCACAACCCTCCCCTCCCCCCCCCCCCGCGAGAACCGCATCGCACCCCCGTGCTGAAAGCGGCATCCGCCCGCCCTTCCTCTCAAACACGCTCTTTACCCCTTCTGCTGGTTGTGAGAGTGAAAGCAAGCTCCCGCCTCTTGCCTGAGCCGGGCCTTGAGCATCTGTGCATGCTCAAGGCCTTCTGGCTCTCGAGAGAACGAGAGCCAGAAGGCATTGAGCATGCGCAGATGCTCAAGGCCCATCCCAGGCAAGAGGCAGGAGCTTGCTTTCACTCTCATAACCAGCAGAAGGGGGGTAAGGAGCGTGTTTGAGAGGAAGGGCGGGCGGATGCCGCTTTCAGCACGGGGTTGCGATGCCGGTTCGGGGGATGCGATGCCGATTAGAGCGGGGGGGAGGGGCTGATGCAGCAGCGCCGGTAGCCTCGGTTGGGGGGGGGGGGGTTTGGTGGAATGAATCAAAGCGAGTTTCCATTCATTCCTATGGGGAAACTCACTTTGATATACGAGTAACTTGATTTACGAGCATGCTTCTGGAACGAATTATGCTCGTAAACCAAGGTTCCACTGTACTACATGCTCATAAATGAGTCTCATTTCTCTTAATGTGCATTGTGTTTATTGTAGGATACCACCATATTTGTCTTTCTTCTTACAACCAAAGTGGGCGGTTTAGGTGTGAACCTAACAGGAGCCAACAGAGTTATTATTTTTGACCCTGATTGGAATCCCAGTACAGACACACAGGTAAGATGAGGGAGGAAATAGATTTCTGGTATATCTTTTCACCTCTTATAGAATGCAGCAGTCAGATTGTTGTCTGGGTTGAAAATCAAGGAAAGAATCTCCTCAGTACTGAGAGAAATTGTTAGTTCCTGATTTAATTGAGGGCTTATACTTCAGTTGTTGTTTTTATTTTTGAAGGATTTTAGGGGACTAGATCCAAGTTATTTTAAAGAGTATGCATTGCATATTTCCTGGTGAATATAGAGATTTTCAAATAGAAAGCACTGCTAGGATTATGAGTATGTGACCAAGATGTTGGCTCCAACAAGGAAGTGGGCCTTCTATTATGCTACCTGTTTTCCTGGAAATATGCAGACTTACCATTAGTAATTTGTAACCTGTTATTAAAATCAGTTTACATAAAATGCTTTGCTATTGTGGCAGCATATTTATACAAACTGGGAATGTACAAGCATTCATAATCTAGATGAGTGGTCAGAAGCACATCACAGGAAGGTACCACAGAGCTTGATCCAATTGGAATTGGAATTGCTAATATTCATTATCAACTACACTCGAGTCCATCACTTAAATTGGAAATTAAAAAAGCTCCACTAGATACAACTCAGGTGAACGTAATTCTTGTGAAAAGAATAAAGAATGAGAAGACATTGGTATGGGATACATTAAGATCATTAGGCCTCATGGCAGCAATCATCCATTTAACTTCATGGCACATCTGTATGAGATAAATTTATGGACCTTATGCTTCCCATGGACTCTGTTTACATGGTGTCACTGAGCCAACAAGGACTCCCTTTCCTTGTGGCTGATTTCACTTAAATCTGCCCTATGGGATCCTCTTTCAAATTGTCCTAGCCACTGCTGCAGTCAACCTGGACTGGAGAGCACATATAGGGTCAGATTCAGTAAATGGTGCCCAGAGTTAGGTGTCAGGAAGAATCTGTACTAAACACTATTCTGTATCGGGCTGAGCACCCTCTATAAAATAGCTCTTAGCATTGATTCCTGTGCCCAACTTGAGCATGAGACCTTAAGCCTGATGTTTTAAATTATGGCGTGCAAGTTGGTCATGTAACCCTGGTATTCTATAACAGTATGCCTAAATTTTGGGAACACCCCTGACCTGCCAAGCCACACCCCTTTTTAGTTGCACACACAAAAATTTAGGGCACAGTGTTATAGAACAGTGCACAGGCAGATCCTCACTCAAACCCTGTTTAGTGCTAGTTAATGCCAATAATAATGCCCTGCCAGTAGTTCTAGGCGGTTCATAACAGGAAAAAAACTGAGACATTTCAGCACACGATACGGTTTCAGAAAACACTATCTACATACAATATAAAATTATAAACTAAAAATAATACAAATTGTTAAAAAAAATTAGAACAGACTTAATTATATACTAAAAGTAATAAAAATTAATTTAAAAAAATTAAAACTGACTTGAACAAGAGTAAGAACCATAAGACCTCAGTTAAAAATATCAAAATCAGAAATCTTGTTTACCAAATAAATAGGTTTTTAATGTTTTCCTGAATGTAAGGTAAGAATTAGATTGAACAATCATCAGACTTAACCAGGAATTCATCTTCCCAGCCTGGTACTCCAAGGTCCTGTCTAAAAAAGGCTTATAATGGCAGGCCTTTGGAGTAGGGAAGATGAACTTACCTGGATTTCTAGTACTTTTTGTTGAGTATGAAAGTTTCAGATAGGAAGTCAAATATGAAGGCGATAGTCCAAACAGAACCTTGTAGCAAATGCACCCAAATTTAAAAAGCACTCTGGCCCCAAAAGGCAGCCAATGCAACTTAGTATAAAAGGGAATAATATGATCATATTTTTTTTTAGATTAGAAATCAGGTGAACTGCAGCATTTTGAACCAGTCGGAGTCTTAATATAATATTTTTAGGCAACCTTAGATAAATTATATTACAGTAGTCCAGAGTTGTTAGTACAATAGATTGAATTAGTACCTGAAAAGACTCGCTATCAAAAAACTTTTTGATAGTTCTTCATTTCCATAATAGCGCATAGCTTTTTTTAAATTAATAAATCTGTATGTTTCCTAAAAGTTAATGTGCAGTCCAGAGTAATCCCTAGAATTTTCAAATTTGATGCTTTGGCCCTTCAGTTGGATACTTGTTTCTTGAATTTTCTCTTTAGGGCTTGCCTCCCCAAAATCAGAATTGAGCTTCAACCTAACCTGTAGCATCCATAGTTTTACCTTTTCCAGAATGTTAGAAATTTGAGTGATCAATTCATTTGAGATGTTCTTACAGGGTAGCAGTATAGAAATGTCATCTGCATAAATATAGAACGTCACTTGTAGACTTTGAAGTAAATGCGCCAGGACACTAAATAGACGTTAAACAACATTGGAGATAAAGGGGAACCCTGTGGTACTCCGCATGAATTCTTCCATGAGGAAGAATATTCATCTTCAGAAGACACCTTATATGTTCTTTGTTCCAAGAACCCTCTGAACCAATCTTTTAACTTACCACTGATCCCGATTGAATCCAGGCAGTTCAACAGTAGACCGTGATCCCCTAAATCAAAAGCACTGCTTAGATCCATTTGCAGGATCAGGGCACTAGTACCGGTACTGAACAAAACGGTAAGTTGGTTTAATAGTGATGCTATTACTGATTCTGTGCTGTGTCCAGAACAAAACCTGGATTGATTTTTATGTAAGATAGTGTATTTTTCCAAGTAATTTACCAATTCGGCATTTACCATTCCCTCCACTATTTTTTCAAATAATGGGATAATTGCAACTGGTCTATAATTTTTTAAATTAGTAAGTGACTCCTTTGGGTTTTTTACTATAGGAGTTATTATTATTCTTCCTAAATTTTTTTTTTTAATTGTCCGGTCTGTAGTTGAAAAATAATCCATTTATAGAGCTGGATTCTAAACGTAAGCGAAGCATTCATCAATACATTCCTTGGACATATATCCAAATGACAATACTTTTTTGCATACTTTGAATATAGTTTGTTAAAAAGTTCCCAATCTGGGACATCGAATTTTTCTCACGTCATATCTAGCCTTGTTCCCTCTAATTGTCCTGTTAGATTAATAAAATTAAAAACTTGGTCATTCTTTACTTGATCTCTAAAAGCAATTTGCAGACCATTAATTTTGTCTTTAAAAAATGTCGCCAATTCGTCAGCAGATGGAATAATTTCCTTGTTTGGTCGCTTCTTGGAATCCATTTCAAATAGCCCATGAACCAGTTTAAAAAGCTCTCTACTATTTACCTTTGCGTCTCCTATCTTTTCCTTATAATATCTACTACGCTTTTCCGTAATCATATTTTTATACTCTCTAAGCTTCATTCTCCAATTAGTTCTGTCTTCTACTTTACCTGATTTCAACCAGACCTTCTCCATCCATCTGAGTGCCCTTTATAGTTCTAAAAGTTCTGCATCGAACCAATTATTGTGTGTTTTGTCTCGCCTGACTATTTTTCTATAAGGTGCTAGTTCATCTAAAATTTGATTACTTAAATTTTCCCAATAAAATAGAAAATTATCTTCTTGTCCCTCTGTATTTTTCAGTTCGTAATGTGACCAGAATTCTACATGATCTACCTTACCTCTTCCCATCACTTCTATCATCTTATTCCTATGCCTTGAATTATTAACAGCTCATTAATTAGGTTGCACACGGATAAGGACAATTCTGTAAATGGGTATCGCAATTTAGGTGCCCAGCCAAAGCAGATAGTGAGTCTATTCTATAAAAACATTCTTATCTTTCTTAGTTATATATAGCACACTCAAGGGGGGAGGGGGGAGTTGGGAATAATTTTATAAAATATGTTATAATACGTTATAAAACATATATATATTCTATTTAGGTTGAAAATGTGATGAAGGGTGGATAGTTGGGTGGGGGTTATTACATTGCTAGATTTTTATGTGCTAGATATTATAGTGATATTTTGAAATTACTTGTATAATGTATTTTTGTTCACTTGTTCAATTTGAAAATGAATAAAGTTTTTTGTTTTTTTTAAAAAGAATTATGGTAATATTCTATAAGAACATGTCTTCATTTAGGCATGCTACATATGCCAGGACTGCAGCTGGCTTAAGTGAGCATGCCTAAAAGGAGCACTTTAGCACACAACTTAGTATATTCTGTAAGCTGTATGTTTAAATGTCAGCTCTGCCTATGCTCCTTCCTGATGACCCTCCTTACATTTAAGCGCTAAGGTATTTATGTGCATGTATGTTATAGAATATTATTGAAGACTTGGCTAAAGTACAAGTCACAATTACCCACAACAGATAATATAGAGAGGTACAAGGGATCTCAAGCGCTCACAGCTAAAAGCCCGATGTTTTTTTCAGGGCTAATAGCTACAAAGTGAGCTATCATAAGTCCAATACACTCTCAAAGATTTTTTATATATATATTATTTATTTGTTTATAATTTAGTGATTTCTTATGCAAATACTCTCACATTATAAGAGTTATTATAGAAGTACTTAGCTTCAATATGTAATCTTAACGACGGAAGATCTCCGTTTCGCTCCTGAAAAAAACATCGGACTTTTAGCTGTGAGCGCTTGAGATCCCTTGTACCTCTCTATATTACCTGTTGTGGGTAATTGTGACTTGTACTTTAGCCAAGTCTTCAGAGATTTTAATGTGTCTCACAACAATTTGGATAGTTATAATAGAATATTATTGAGCAATTTTGAGCAATTTACTTCCACCTGTAAGTGTACATCCATCTGTGTAAATGCTTGTATTTTATAAATTTAGGTACCCAGCCCCCAAATTCTGTATAGGTTGCCCAAAGTTTAGTGTTCAATTTTGAATGTGACCATAGATCTATACCTAAAGTAATTGACTAAATTGGTGATAGCGATCAATAATTGGCCTTAACAAGCTCTGATTATGCACAAATTTGTGCTTGTTCTAGAAAATGTACACACACTTTGGGACATAAAGGGGCAAATAGACATTTTTCTCACCAAACCCTTCCAATTTGCTATTTTCAAAACTATTTTCTAGGCGGATTTCTGTGCCTTTTCATCTGCAGTTCGTCTAAATCTCAAGGGGTCATGTTAGAGGTGTGGTGTAGGTAGGACTAAGGCAGGTTTATGACTTGGACATTTTTCTGACATAATTGAACATTGAAGAATACCTCCAGGGCGCAATGTGGACATCTGGGGCTAGAACTATTTTAACAACGAATAAGTTCCATAAAGATGCCCAAATAGACCAGATGATCATTGGAGGGATGTAAACATGACCCCTCCCTCCCCCAGTTGTCACAGACACCCTCCCAACCCCCAAATATATGAATGAAACAGTACATACCTGCATGTATGACAGCTTTAGATGTTATGACCAGTCCTGGTAGAACAGCAAGTAGGCTCCTGGATTAGCTTGATGGGCGGTGTAGTGAACCATAGAGATGGGGACTCAGGCCCATACTCCATGCCAACCACTATGATGAGATGTGCACTTGGGACATTTTTTGGGTGGTTCATTATAGTGCCCCCTAAAATGCCCCACTTCTCTGCTGGGATGTCTGTGGCCAGTCTACTAGGGATGCTGGCCCCTCCTATATCCTAATGACTTGTTCTACGTGTTTTTCTTTTGGACATGTGTTTTTTATGTTGTTGTTGAAAATGGTTCAAAAGATAGACACACTGGTCCCAATTCTATAAAGGTGCACCTAAGTCATGCCTAAAGTTAGATGTGCTTTAGGCATCCAATCTAAGTAGTTAATGAGCCAATTAAGGGTCTTAAGTGATAATTGGTACTTAGGCATCTAAAGGACGTAGATGCCACTTTGTAGATGCAGCCACAATTTCATGGACGCCCATGTTTAAAACTCAATTTGGGCATCCTTTGATTCATTTACATAACTTAGCGATCTAGGACATCCATTTGATGCCTATATTGTAGGCAAATGAAAACCAGGTCTACTTTTGAGCTTAGTTTGGGATTCAAATAGATCTGAGTTCTATGGACGAAACTTAGGCACACTTTGGACGTTCTTAATGCGATCTGCTAAATAGCTCTCTGGGATTTATTTTTTCCTTATTAAGCTCAAAATACATTTAATAAGGCACCGCATAAACGGGGAACATCAAAACAGATATATTGCTTGCAAAACCTTCTATTTTTGTGGACAACTAGGAATGCTATTTGCTAATTAAAGGAAAAGATCCATTAACTGAAGCACAGCACATGAAAAACATAGCTTTAGTTTTCTTGCTAAAAAGCTACCCTTTTTTTCTGGCTAAATGGTGCTCCAATCAGCTCATTCTTGAAAGCAAAGAAAGCACATGACAAAAATATATAGCTTGCATACATAACTTCATTTGCAAAAGGTTAAAAACAGAAAAAAACTGATACAGACCTTAGCATGGTTTCTACTTCATTGCAAATGGAGGTTTGCAGCTGTACAATGGTGACCTCATTGTGAGATCATCAAGGTGCACCTGCAAGGTAGAATGCCACAATTAGAGTATGTGCTTGGGGAGCTGATTGGGATTTGAACTTATGACCTCTGGAAGAGGAGCACAGGGCTTTTATTGAGCTATTACAGCTTTCAGGCAGGTGTCTGCGCATGCTCAAGGACTTCTAATTCTCCCTCTCGCCGAGATTCTCGGAGATCATGCTCAAGGCCGGCAGAAACAGGAAGATCTTCTAGCGGCACTGGCACGTCCTGTGGGCTGCATGCCGGTGCCAGACGGGAGGGGGGGTAAGTTTAAATTGTTCGGGCAGGGGGTGCCGGTTCGCGCGGAGGTGGGGTGCTGGTTCGTGCGGAGGGGGGTTTTTGCGAGTGGGGGGGAGCAGCGCCAATGGCCTCGGGGGGGGGGGTGGGAACGTATCAAAGTGAGTTTCCCCATAGGAAATAATGGAAGCTCGCTTTGATATACGAGTATTTTGGTTTACGAGCATGCTTCTGGAACGAATTATGCTCGTAAACCAAGGTTCCACTGTACATTCTTTTCACCTATTGAGAAATGCCTTATGTTCAAGCATTTTGGCTTTTCTTCCTATACGCTTCTCCTTTTCTGTCATGAACTTGGTTAAAGAGGCAGAGAGTAGCAGGAAAAAAGCTAGTTGATGAGAGCCTCTGTAGAGGTCTCCAAGGGCTGCCATTGGGTGCCGGGACTTGTGTGGCGCAGTGGTTAAAGCTACAGCCTCAGCACCTTGAGTACCTGAATAAATTCATATAAATCGTTCTGAGCTCTCTTGGGAGAACGGTATAGAAAATTGAATAAATAAATAAATAACACTTATCCAATAAAGGCTTTCAGAGATTGCTTAGCCAATAAAATGATCCTAGTTCAAGGAGATAATTGAATAGGAATATATTGTGTAAACAAATAAAGAAGAGCAAGCTCACGTAGCATCACTATCAGCTCTATTATTCTTCAGTGGCCTGACTTCTTTGCCCTGTTTCTGCTCTTTGCTCCTTTCTTCCCGTAAAGATTTTGATTACATATGCACAACATACAGTTTACATATGTAATGACAGACAATGATTGACCCTTGACAAAAGACATGCACACTCTTTGAAGTGTGGATAAAAACAGTATCTGTGAATGGAAAGCTGCAACACAAGGAATTGTTATCTTGGAGAAACTATTAATGTGAAATAGAAACTTGATATGTAGTTAAGTGGTAGTAACATGTTTTTAAACAGCTGTATTTGTAAATAACCAGATGTGAAACAATGAGTGATGACTTAGTTTTGTTTCTGAATGTGGTTCTGCTTCTGAGTTCCATTTGTATTTGACGTATTCTAGGCTCGTGAGCGTGCTTGGCGAATAGGCCAGAAGAAACAGGTGACAGTGTACAGACTGCTTACTGCGGGGACTATTGAAGAGAAGATTTACCACAGGTCTGTGCAAATGTTGAGCCTTTATTTAATGGAGCTCATTGAATGTCTCCTATGAGCACTACCCCTGTGATGAACTGTTTTCACTCTTGGTTTCTTCTTGAGAGTTTTGTATACATTAGTTTACAATATGCATTGTCTATCCCATGTTGGAACATTAGTATTAAACTGGGTAAGTGGGTTTTTATCTCACCGATTATGTAAGGTTAAAATGAATGGTCAACTATCTACTAGTTAAAAAAAAGGGCTACGGGGTGCAACAAGGCTTGCCCCTTTCCCTGATACTATTTAATGTTATGGTGCAATCTATAGGAAGAGCATTGGAAGTATACGAGTTTAATTATATAACATGTTTAGTTATATTTATGCAGATGACATTAATATTCTGTTACCTTTTGGCAATAAAGATTTAGATTAGATTTATTAAAAACAATACTTAACACTGTAAAGAATAACGAGTATTGACCCATAAATTGAAAATAAACATAGAAAAATTAAATTTTTCAGTCTAGGATCTCGGGATCTAGCTAGATCAGATCTTCTGTTGCTTATAGGTCATAATAATTATGTCTGATATGCAAACTAGAGTTTTAGGAATTCAACTGGATAATTTATTGACTATGGAACATCAGATTAAATTGGTTAGTAAGAAAGCTTTTGGCCTTTTAAGCAAATTGCGGGCAGTATGTAAATATTTTGATACTGTAGTGTTTGCAATTATAATTCAATCACTTATATTTTCTTTGGATTATTGTAATATAATATATTTGGAATGTACAAAGGGGTTGTTGAAGAGAGTACAGAATACTGCAGTTAGAGTGATTTTTTTTTTTTTTTAATTTCGAAATATGATGGAATTACGTCATATCATCAAATTACATTGGTTGCCAATACACACAAGGATAAATTTTAAGCTTTGTGTGATGGTTTTTAATATTCTATATGGCCAAGGACCATATTATTAGCAGATCAGGATGTGTTTTGAGGAAGCAATTTTACCTTCAATTTCTTCCCCAAAACAAGTTAGGTTATTTACTCAAAGCAATGCATCTTTTTATTATCAGGCACCTCTAATCTGGAATGATTACCATTTTTAATTAGATCAGAAGTTTGATATATGGTTTTTAGGAAGCTTTTAAAATATTTGTATTTAAAAATTTTTTATCTTGAAATTAGGTTATGATCTGTGTTTATTGCATTTTAAGGAATTTACTTGTATTGCACTATGTTTAACTTGGCCTAACATAACATAGTAACATAGTAGATGACGGCAGATAAAGACCCGAATGGTCCATCCAGTCTGCCCAATCTGATTCAATTTAAATTTTTTTTTTTTTTTTTCTTCTTATCTATTTCTGAGCAAGAATCCAAAGCTTTACCCGGTACTATGCTTGGGTTAACTGCCGAAATCTCTGTTAAGACTTACTCCAGCCCATCGACACCCTCCCAGCCATTGAAGCCCTCCCCTGCCCTGCCCATCCTCCACCAAACGGCCATACACAGACACAGACCGTGCAAGTCTGCCCAGTAACTGGCCTAGTTCAATATTTAATATTATTTTCTGATTCTAAATCTTCTGTGTTCATCCCACGCTTCTTTGAACTCAGTCACAGTTTTACTCTCCACCACCTCTCTCGGGAGCGCATTCCAGGCATCCACCACCCTCTCCGTAAAGTAGAATTTCCTAACATTGCCCCTGAATCTACCACCCCTCAAATTATGTCCTCTGGTTTTACCATTTTCCTTTCTCTGGAAAAGATTTTGTTCTATGTTAATACCCTTTAAGTATTTGAACGTCTGAATCATATTTCCCCTGTCTCTCCTTTCCTCTAGGGTATACATATTCAGGGCTTCCAGTCTCTCCTCATACGTCTTCTGGCGCAAGCCTCCTATCATTTTCGTCGCCCTCCTCTGGACCGCCTCAAGTCTTCTTACGTCTTTCGCCAGATACGGTCTCCAAAACTGAACACAATACTCCAAGTGGGGCCTCACCAATGACCTGTACAGGGGCATCAACACCTTCTTCCTTCTACTGACTACGCCTCTCTTTATACAGCCCAGAATCCTTCTGGCAGCAGCCACTGCCTTGTCACACTGTTTTTTCGCCTTTAGATCTTCAGACACTATCACCCCAAGGTCCCTCTCCCCGTCCGTGCATATCAGCTTCTCTCCTCCCAGCATATACGGTTCCTTCCTATTATTAATCCCCAAATGCATTACTCTGCATTTCTTTGCATTGAATTTTAGTTGCCAGGCATTAGACCATTCCTCTAACTTTTGCAGATCCTTTTTCATATTCTCCACTCCCTCTTCGATGTCTACTCTGTTACAAATCTTGGTATCATCTGCAAAAAGGCACACTTTTCCTTCTAACCCTTCAGCAATATCACTTACATACATATTGAATAGGATTGGCCCCAGCACCGAACCCTGAGGGACTCCACTAGTCACCTTTCCTTCCTTCGAGCGACTTCCATTAACCACCACCCTCTGGCGTCTGTCCGACAGCCAATTTCTGACCCAGTTCACCACTTTGGGTCCTAACTTCAGCCCTTCAAGTTTGTTCAACAGCCTCCTATGAGGAACTGTATCAAAGGCTTTGCTGAAATCCAATAGTTTCCCAATAGTTATTGTGATCTGCCATGATCTCATAAGGGCTTTGGCGAAATATGAATAGTAATGTAATATAAGAGGCAGATAGGATGGAAGAAGCCCTATATTCCAAATATGTCACTGTGTCTTGCAGAAACTATATGTGTTGATGTTTTATAGTGAAGTCTGAAAAAGCAAGTTGTTTTTATTTTGGTTCTCTTTACTATCTTTGCTTGTTGTTCCTCAGGGTTCAGTATGCAGGAACATGATTTAATACCATTTTATAGGACCTTTGGAATCTGTTGGCAGAATGAGAAATAGGCATGTGGCCTTTAGTTTGCTTGTGCCCAATCCTCCAGTAAATTAGAGTCTATAAATTGTAGACTGTCATGTTACCAAGGTCACTGTAGCCAATTCCTTTAGCTTTAAAGCCACAACTGGTCAGCGAGAAGAAAGGATGGAAAAGGATGAAGGAAGATTAGGGGGTAGAGGAAAAGGAAACATATGTACAAAACCAAACATACAATTAAATGTAAATATGATAACTGAGGTTGGTTGCAGTTGAAATGTCAGCCATTCTGCAGATTGAATACTTAAGCTTTTAGATGACAACATATTAAGCAAGTGCTAAAATAAATGTGTGTATAGTAAGGCTTTGTTAGTGAGGATGAGAAGCATGTATATTTGAAATGTTTATTTGGATTGTTTTATTTGTTTATAATCGTGTATGCTATTTTGTTGACTGTTTTTAAATTATGGATGCTACTCCTGTAATCTGCTTAGTTTAAGTGGACTTTAAATATGCCAGCATGTCCTAAATAGGTGCATTGCACACACGTAACCTTTGTGCATTATGTACAGTGGATCTGTGAGGAAAAGATAAAAGCAGACTGAAAACCCACCTTTTTGATGTAGCACCCTGGCTTCCTGTTTGTCTTATCTGTTTAGATCAGTGGTCTCAAACTCACGGCCCGGGAGCCACATACGGCCCGCCAGGTACTATTTTGAGGCCCTCGGTATGTTTATCATAATCACAAAAGTAAAATAAAACAGTTTCTTGATCATATGTCTCTTTAGCTATAAATTACAATATTATTGTTAAGACTTAGCCAAAAGGAAAGATTTATAAACTATAAAGAGTTTTATCTCATGCAAAATTGTCATTTCTTTAATAAGACATTAACTATTTTTTTCTGAAGCCCTCCAAGTACCTACAAATCCAAAATGGGGCCCTACAAAGGGTTTGAGTTTGAGACCACTGGTTTAAATTGTAAGCCCTTTCGAGCAGGGACTGTCTCCTTTGACTCTGTACAGCGCTGTGAACCTCTGGTAGCACTCTAGAAATAATTAGTAGTAAAAGCTAAAACTAGAATGCATTTTTAGCTTTTACAAAAATTCTACATGACCTTGAATGTCAAAAAAATTATTTTGAGATTAATATATTTGTATTTGGTATATCTCCAGACAAATCTTCAAACAGTTTTTAACAAACAGAGTACTCAAAGATCCTAAACAAAGACGTTTCTTCAAGTCCAATGATCTCTATGAACTTTTCACATTGACTAGTCCAGATGGAGCTGAAGGAACAGAGACCAGTGCAATATTTGCAGGTATGTAGGCTTCAAAAATGATACTAAGAGCAGTAGGATATGTTTTTTGTTTTGAAACTCTAGTGCATATCTGGATTTGCATCTAATCACCTTAGTGCAGCTATGTCAAACTCTGGCCCTCAGGCCAAATCTGGCCCGCGGGGTGTTCAAAATTGGCCCGCCAGATATTTTAAACTTTATATTAAATCTGGCCCACCAGCACGAATCGCTGCCGCCGCTGCTGCTCTTCATTCACGTCTGCCTTCACCTGGTCTCCTCTTCAAAGCAACCTGCTGAGGATTGCCGGCCGGCTGTTGCGAACCTCGCAGGCCGCTCTCCACCTCTGTAGCACGTTCCCTCCAAAGCGATCCCGCCCCTCCTCTGTCATATGGGATCGCGTCAGAGGGAACGTGCTACCGAGGTGGAGAGCGGCCTGCGAGGTTCGCTACAGCCCGCCAGCGATCATCAGCAGGCTGCTTTGAAGAGGAGACCAGGTGAAGGCAGATGCGAATGAAGAGCAGCAGCGGCGGTAGCAGTTCGTGCCGGTGGGCCAGAAGGGTAGGAACAGTGGTCCAATTCTGACGGTGAGACTGGGAAGAAGAAGGGTGGGGGGGGGGAACATACAGGCTTTCAGGACAGGGACGGGCCCTGGTGTAGAATTACCCAGAGGGAGAGAAGAAGGGGTCCAGATGTGCATATGCCGGACTGAGTGGAGGGTGGGGTGGAGAAGAAATAAAACAGAGGAGAGGGAGAGAGGGAAGGAACAGAAAGAGAAAGAAGTTGGACACAAGGGATGGTGTGGAGTGGGGATAGAGAAACGGAGAGATAGTGGACCCTGGGGTGGTGGGGAAGCAAGGAGAGATGCTGGATGAAAGGGTAGTTGAGAAAAGGACAGATGGTGGATCTGGGGATGGTGGGGTCCATCGCTGCAGCTGCGGATATGTACACGAAAAAAAGGAAAGATGCCAGACCTCCAAGGGAGGGAAGGGAAACGGAAGGGGAGGACAGAAATGGAAGATGGATGGTTAGCATGGAGAAAGAAGAAAACGACAAATGGGCAGAAGACACTGGCAAGCGAGTTATCAGAAGACAACCAGAGCCTGGGACCAACAAAAGGTAGAAAAAATAATTTTATTTTCTGTTTTGTGATGACAATATTTATTTTGTTTACACCACAGAGCTGGTGTGGAGTTGGAGCCATTGTAACCCTATACTTCTTCTAAGACTAACAGCCTCTTTTACAAAGCCACACGGCAACAGCCCCGAAGCCCTTTAAATCTCTATGGGCTTCGGGGCCGTTAGCACAGCGCAGCTGCTAGCGTGGCTTTGTAAAAGAGGCCATAAGCCTTAGTCACTTAGGGGCCCTTTTATTAAGGTACGCATTTAGCGCATGCTAAATCAGTTGGCATACCTTAATTAAATGGCCCCTAATTATCTTAATTAAATATTTGGCCCGTGGCTTAGCCTTTTTTTCAGATTTCGGCCCCTTATGTGATTGAGTTTGACACCCCTGCCTTTGTGTGAACCAAGAAACTTGGAATCTTGGGCAAGTATGTTGAAAATAATTTAAAAGTCAGTTCTCTCTGGATAAGCAGGATAGAATTCTGATGAAGCAAGTTCAAACTCCTCACTCAAAGGCCAAGGGATCCTAGAAAAACTGTCTGGGCATATTCAGGTGCTCCCTTCTGTGATGTAGTAGCTCCTCTCTCCTTTACTTTATTGCCCAGCAAATCAAGGAAGGATTTGTTTTCTCTCGGTTATGGAGTTACTAGACTTGGGAGATGTTTCAGCTTGATTAGTATTTTTAATAGCTTTATTTTCCTGACGATCTCTGACAACAACACTGTTGCTTCAGCAAGCCATTCTCTGGCCCTTGACAGGTACCAAAATAAATTCTGCTTTTTTCTTTCCTAAGAGCCATAGTAAGCTGGCTGCAAGACTGATTTATAAATTTGGTCAGGAACAGAGCCTCTGAGCCTTCTCAGGACACCAAGGTCTCCCCAATTTATGTTTTCAGTTACCTTTCAAACTATATTGTTTATTTGTAATCTTGATACATTGCAATTCATATATACATGAAAGCAGTATACAACAACATATACAGTAGTTAGTAAAATAAACCTTAGAGAGGACAGAAAGTAGGCAAATGCTGGTCCTATATTTCCAAGACCGAATCAACCTTCACCAAATGCCTTCTTAAAAAAAATAGGTCTTCATGGCAAAGTATAATCTAAAACAGGAGAGTGACAAGAATATAAAACACTGAGTCTCTAGTAGACTCTCAACAGGCTTGTGATGGTGGTGGAAATGCCAAAAGCCTGTCATCAACCGAGTGAAACCGGTGGTTTTATCCATAGCAATGGGAATGCTAATGCCCTCCTCTCCAAGGCAATGGTGACCAAATTTCTCACCGCTCGCAAGAACAGTAAAGATCCTTGTCCCCGCAGTGAGAAACACTCCATCATCCTTTATCGATATTAAACGTGGCATCTGTGGTTCACCAAACCCGCATGCTGTTTTAGAGCATGGCGAAACTCACTGTTTTTATATTCACCCACACCATTCCCGAAAAGAACCCATCCCTCAGTTCCCCTGGCTCCCCTCCGAGTCCCAGCGACTTGTCCTTTTCCTCTTGACTCCTCCCCCTGGAGTGCAACATTGGAAGAGGGAAAGTGCCGAAGTCAACAGTTTCAGGAAGTCCTGGATTGGGGATTCCCCTGCGATCAGCTCAGCTGGTGCAAAAGGCCCCCCCAACCCCATTGGTAGGAGGGGTGCCTACTCTCTCCTGCCTCACAACATACACACACACACACCCAACACCCAAAATCGGCAGGAGAGATGCCTACTCCCTCCTGCCTGAAAGTCACCCTCCCCCCCCCCGAACCCTCTGCCTGAATAACCACTAAACCCCCCCTCCCCCACCTTGACTGGAGTCTGGAATGAAGACTGGTAAGAGGGATGCCTTCTCTCTTGGTGGCAGGCCTGCTTCTTCAAATTGATGGGCTTTCCCCTTCTCAGTGCTCCCTGGGAAGCATTGGGCACTGGGAGGGGCCTAAGGCCCTGATTGGCCAAGATGTCCACCCCCCCACCCCAAGTAGGAGGGGCCTTGGACATTTTAAGCGAGCAGAGCAGACGAATCTCCAGTCCACAAATCATTCTGAGATGCCTAACTAATGATTTTCAGCGGCACTAAACAGAGCCATGCCCATGATTATCATCTCTAACTGCTTATGTCAAAAGTAGGCAGGTCAAGGGTGGTACAGGAGGGTGGCACTAGGAAGAAGCTGGCAATTATGCAAGTGCTAATAATTCTCAATGCCGGGATCCATATAGCTAGGCTGGCCAAGTTAGGCTGGTTGGCCAACCTAGCTATATGGGTCCTGGCATTGAATTTGTGCTGAGACCTATATAACTTTTTTTTTTTTTTTTTTGTTTCCCAATCCTCTGAAAAAGCCCCCTATCTCAGGAGTGGCATTTAATGCTGCCATTTATGCCAGCCATATATGTGACATAAGTAGTCATACCTAAAGGTTGGCATTTAACTGTAGACTTAAGCTAACATTCTGTAACAGATTTGGTGCACAACTCTGCCATTATATAATACAAGCTTAGCGTCTAGTTTTTTTGCACCTAACTTTTAGCAACTTCTATAGAATTTGCCCCATGGTTCTGAGTTATTAAGTAATAAAATAGGGAAACTGCAGTAGACTGATGTGGCATGAAACTCATTTGTTGTGGGAATGGAGGGGAGAAAGGGAAATATTGTGAAAAATTATACAAATTTAAGAGCCAGTGACACTTGACTAAAATTTCATACTCTGCAAATGCATGAAAAATTTTCATGTAGGAAAGATTTAAATGCTAAGCTGCTGTAACAATCACAATTTATTTATGTTTTTAAGGCACTGGATCTGACGTGAAAGCACCAAAACGCCATTTAAAGCATAAAGCTATAAGGCTGCCTGACAGCATTTATAAAGAGGACCTGCACCAGACAGGCCAAAATTCATTAAACAATAACAAATTAAAGGCTTCACACACTACAGAAAAAGCTTCAGAGCACTTTATAAATATATCTGTTAAAGCAGATCATAATGATGATGAATTGAGGGAAACTGATGGTGCTAAAACTCAAAGTGAAATTAAGCCTTCATTGACTAATCCAGAAGTGGAAAACGTATCTCCAGGTGACATTGGTGAGAGGACTTCAAGACACACTGACAGCATAAATCCTGCACAGCTTGACAAAACTGAAACATCACTCAGTTGTGCTACAGATGACCATAGTGGCACATGCCAAATGGAAAATTCACTAAAAAACGCTTTCACAACCAACTTGGATATCAAAAAAACAGACAGCAGTCATCAGAAGCACAAATCAAAAATGAAACATCACTCTCTTGCAGAGAATGACTGCAGGCATCACAAGGAGAAACGCAAAAAATCCAAACGGCAGAAAGGCTCCTTATTTGAAGGCGAAAGTATCCCACATTTGGTAAAACAAAGACAATTTAAGAAGACTGATGAGCAAGAAAATGAGAAAAAGAGCGATGATTATGTCTTAGAAAAACTTTTCAAAAAATCAGGTAATAATTACTCTTAACTCTGGCTGCAGTGATGTGAAGTGAACTATCATAAGAACATAAGAATAGTCTTACTGGGTCATACCAATTGTCCATTTAACCCAGTATCCCATCTTCACAGAGGCCAATCCAAGTTACAAGTACCTTGTAAAAACCCAAATAGTAGCAGCAGTCTATGCCACCAATCCAGGGCAAGCAGTGGCTTCTCCCATGCCTTTCTCAACAACAGACTATGAACTTTTCCTCCAGGAACTTGTCCTGATCTTTTTTTAAACCAGCTACATTAAGTGTTCTTACCACATGCTCTGGCAATGCATTCCAGAGCTTAATTATTCTCAGTGAAAAAATATTACCTCCTATTAGTTTTAAAAGAATTACTTTGTAATTTCGAGTGTCCCCTAGTCTTTGTAAATCTTGATGCAATAAAAAATTGATCCACTAGTACCCGTTCTAAACCACTCAGGATTTTGTAGACTTCAATCATATCTCCCCTCAGCCATCTTTTTTCAAATCTAACAGCCCTCTTTAGTCTTTCCTCATAAGAGAGGAATTCATCCCCTTTATCATTTTGGTCGCTCTTCTTTGAACCTTTTCTAGTGCTGCTACAGTATATCTTTTTTGAGATAAGGAGACCAGAATGCAATACTCAAGGTGAGGTCACATCATGGAGCAATGCAGAGACATTATAACATTCTTGGTCTTGTTTACCATCCCTCTTCTAATAATTCCTAGTATCTAGTTTGCTTTCTTGGCCGCTGCGTCCACACATTGGGCGAAAGGTTTCAGGTGTTGTCCACGATGACACCCAGATCTTTTTCTATAATTTTCTCATTTATCCTAGTAAAATCTCCTATTACTAACCTACAAGTGTGTTCATTCTGCAGCTCAGTATCTCCCCTCTCTTGTCTCTCTTCATATTCCTCTCCGAGAACTCCATTCCTCAGATAAAGTAGCTTTATCTGTACCCTTCTCTTCTACTGCCAATTCCAGACTTTGTTCTTTTCATCTCGCTGCCCCGTATGCCTGAAATAGGCTGCCCAAGTCCATCCATCATGCCCCCTTTCTTTACCTTTTTCAAATGTAGGCTGAAAACCCACCTTTTACAGACTGCCTTCAACTCATAACCCTACTCCCCTCTGCTCACCACCCTAGCCATCAATTTAACCATCCCCTGGCATCTTGTTTGTCTGTCTTGATTGTTTAAATTGTAAGCTCATTTGAGCAAAGACTGTCTCCTTCGTGACTCTGCACAGCGCTGTGTATGTCTGGTAGCACTCTAGAAATAATTAGTAGTAGTAGTATTTATGATTTGATTTTTTTATACTTAAGATATAGTACACTTCACTTGAATATTAACTTCCCCCCACCACCAGTTTATATGCGAATCAACCTTTTTTCCTTCTTTTTTGGGGGGAAAAGTTCCCTTGGTTTATATTCAAGTATATATGGTACAGTGGTGCCTCACACAACGAACTTAATCCGTTCCAGGAGCAAGTTTGTTATGTGAAACGTTCGTTGTGTGAAACGCGTTTTCCCATAACAATACATGTTAAAAAAAATAATTCGTTCTGTAGCATAAAATATGCTAAGATGACATAAAAAAAGATAAATTTTTGGTTATTATTTTTATTTAGATACATCTAAAAACATAATTGTTTTTTAAAACAACACACATTTTTTAAATTTAAAGACAGACTAAGTAGAGTCTAATTTTACAGTGAGAGGGCAGAGTCTCAGCGGCAAAAACTGGGACTTAACTGTTCATTTTTTTTTTTTTTTCTACCGTGTTTCCCCGATGATAAGGCAGGGCCATCAAATAAGACAGCCCCCCCTTTTTAGAAAAAAATGTAAAATAAGGCACCCCCCCGCAAATAAGCCACCCACCGATACCTGCGCTTACCCGAATCGGGTGGTACGGTGGGTGACTCCGTGTGGTCCCTGGCACCCCCGACACGATCGGGGCAAGAGGGAGCTCAAGCCCTCTTGCCCCCCCGACTCCCCGACACGATCGGGGCAAGAGGGAGCTCAAGCCCTCTTGCCCCCCCCCGACTCCCCGACACGATCGGGGCAAGAGGGAGCTCAAGCCCTCTTGCCCCCCCGACTCCCCGACACGATCGGGGCAAAAGGGAGCTCAAGCCCTCTTGCCCCCCCGACTCCCTGACACGATCGGGGCAAAAGGGAGCCCAAGCCCTCTTGCCCCGCCGATTCCCCAACTCCCCGACAATATCGGGCCAGGAGGGAGCCCAAGTCCTCCTGGCCACGGCGACCCCCTAACCCCACCCTGCACTACATTACGGGCAGGAGGGATCCCAGGCCCTCCTGCCCTCGACGCAAATCCCCCCTCCCCCCAACGACCGCCCCCCCCCAAGAACCTCCGACCGCCCCCCCAGCCGACCCGCGACCCCCCTGGCCGACCCCCACGACACCCCCAACCCCCTTCCCCGTACCTTTCTGTAGTTGGCCGGACAGACGGGAGCCAAACCCGCCTGTCCGGCAGGCAGCCATCGACGGAATGAGGCCGGATTGGCCCATCCGTCCCAAAGCTCCGCCTACTGGTGGGGCCTAAGGCGCCTGGGCCAATCAGAATAGGCCCGGGAGCCTTAGGTCCCTCCTGGGGGCAGGGCCTGAGGCACATGGTCGGGTTGGGCCCATGTGCCTCAGGCCCCGCCCCCAGGAGGGACCTAAGGCTCCCGGGCCTATTCTGATTGGCCCAGGCGCCTTAGGCCCCACCAGTAGGCGGAGCTTTGGGACGGATGGGCCAATCCGACCTCATCCGTCGTTGGCTGCCTGCCGGACAGGCGGGTTTGGCTCCCGTCTGTCCGGCCAACTACAGAAAGGTACGGGGAAGGGGGTTGGGGGTGTCGTGGGGGTCGGCCAGGGGGGTCGCGGGTCGGCTGGGGGGGCGGTCGGAGGTTCTTGGGGGGGGCGGTCGTTGGGGGGAGGGGGGGTTTGCGTCGAGGGCAGGAGGGCCTGGGATCCCTCCTGCCCGTAATGTAGTGCAGGGTGGGGTTAGGGGGTCGCCGTGGCCAGGAGGACTTGGGCTCCCTCCTGGCCCGATATTGTGTGGGGAGTTGGGGAATCGGCGGGGCAAGAGGGCTTGGGCTCCTTTTTGCCCCGATCGTGTCGGGGAGTCGGGGGGGGCAAGAGGGAACCAGGCGGAGAGAGGGCAGTTAAGCGCAGTGCCTGCGCGGAAGGATGCAGCTCGGGCGACTTCGTTGTGTGAAACGAAGTTCGTTGTACGGATCAAGACATAAAGTTCGTTGTGCGCAGCGTTCGCTGTGCGAGGCGTCCGTTATGCGAGGCACCACTGTACTTAATAATTTTGAATTCAGAACTTGTCTGTACTGATAACAAGTGTATCAACAACGGATATGCATAACTTGTAGATAAACATTCAGCTTACCTGATAGACTCAAATTAATACTGTTTGTCATAGTCCAGGTAGTAAAGGACCATTATACTACTTGGAGATTGTCTTCTTAAAGGAAGTTTAAAATCTATCTTGTCTTTGGAAAATCTATGTATAGTCACAGCTTTGCTGTGACCTTATTGATTGTGATTTGTATAATTTCATATGGAATGGATTTCCAAAAGATTTTTTAACCCGTGAACTTTTGGAGTTAGATGTCTGAATTTTGCTGGTTTAAAATTAGCCCTTCTTTCACCAGACACCTTTATTCACTAACATATCAACCCACATTATTTTATTGCAAGTCCCATTTTATGCAATGGGACTTAGATACTGATATCGCACATTAATAACTGTGGCTGTATAGCTGAATAAATAATAGGCAGCCCAGAAAACAAGGTTATGTTAGGGAAGAAAATTCAACAGTTGGTGAATTTATCAAAGTTCAGTCTCAGGTCCCAGGAGCGTGTGATTTAGTGATGCATTATTATTATTACCATATATATTCAAATATAAACCAAGATTTTGGGGCCCAAAACTGGGTGGGGTTGTCTCGGTTTACATTTGAGCCTCATTTCAATGATGGCACTTTTTTCCTCACCTCCTCACCCGATAACCAACACTATCTTCCACTCCCCCCCCCTCTGTTGACCGGGATTGCTATCTCCCCCACCCTCCGATGACCAACACTGTTATCCCCCCATGACTGACATTGCTCTCTCTCCCCCCCCCCCACCCCGATGACTTACATTGCTATCTCTCCCCCCCCTCCTGATGACCAGCACTCCTATTCTCCACTACCCACTCCTCCCTGCCCCAGACCAACATCACACTTACAGTCCCAATGCTCTGGAAGCCGGCACCCTATGCTGGACTGAAGGGCCTTGAGCATCTACACATGCTCAAGGCCTTCTGGCTCCCGCCCTCTCTTGGATTCTCAAAGGGAATCCAGCAAGCCTTGAGCATGTGCAGATGCTCAAGGTCCTTCAGCCTGGCGACTGTTTCCAGAGCATCGGGACTGTAAGTGTGATGTCAGTCTGGGGCAGGGGGAAGCAGGTAGTGGAGGATAGGAGTGCCTAAGCCATTGTTCTTCGATTCTCCAGCACTTCCAGTGTACCTCTGAATTTTTCTTTTGTCGTAGTCCACTCACCTCTGAAGCAACTTCCTGTTTCCGCTTGGGTTGACCATAGCAAAGGAATGGTGCAGAGGAGGCCGCCAGCAGCACATGATAATCACTCTCTCATCAGCGACCTCTTTCTAGTTTTCTTGGTGAGGGGGGCTTCTGAACCAGGTGGGGAGAACATTTGGTGGGAGAGGGGGAGAGATAGAGGAAGAAGGGAGAGTTGCTGAATGGGAGAGGCAGAGCGAAGAGGAATAGGGATACATGGATAGAGGGGAGAGGAAGGAGTTGGATGAAGGGAAGAAGAGGAAGTGCACATGGATGGAGGGAAGGGGAAGAGTTGGAAAGATAGATTTGAGATGGAAGCAGAAAAATGGAAGAAAACTAAATATGAAAATCAGTTCCAAAGATGGATGTAGTACAAGAGGTAAATGAAAGGAAATAAATAACAAATGCATAAGGAAGCCTTGGAAACAAAATTAAAAGCTCATAGGGAACAAGATGATCAGAAAAATAGAATTCCCAGAAATGTTTTTAATTTTCAATTTAGTGATTGAAATATGTAAATTTGCAGTATACAAATTTTGAAAATTTACATCTGTTGTTTTTTTATTTTGGACTGTTCAGGAAGAAAATAATTTCTTTCTATTTCTCTTGTGGAGTACTGTGTGCAGAGTCTGGCATATTAGGGTTTTGTTTGTGTACAATTCCACTTTTTGTTTATGAGTTTGTATTTGAAAAGGTTATTTTTCTGTTTTCTTTATGTGTGGCTGAGACCAGGTGTTCTGGTGGGGATAGAAGTCCATAAACTGGTTGGTGGTGTGGCCTCAAGTAGAAAAATATTTGTCAGCTCTCCTTCAGCTTTTTTGGACTCGAAAAAGCCCCAACTGAAAAATTAGTGATTACTTATGACATGATCCCTGACAAACGACACTCACATAACCCAAATTTCTAACCTCGGTTTATATTCGAGTCAACTTTATTTTTATTTTTTATTTTTTTTTTTTTTTCTCGGTTTATATTTGAATATATACTGTATGATGATTGTTCAGAGTGCTTACTTCATATGTAAAGTGTGGAAGACAGCAGCTTTGTAGAGATATTGACTCCCTCTAAATTTACTTTCTTTCTACCTCCTATCTGATTTAGGTATACACAGTGTCATGAAGCATGATGTCATCATGGAAGCCTCCAGTCCAGACTTTGTGTTGGTGGAAGCAGAGGCTAACAGGGTGGCACAAGATGCATTGAAAGCCCTAAAGATCTCACGTCAGCGGTGTTTATCCTGGACTGGCAATCATATGCCACCAAAAGCAAAGTAAGATACAGAAATATACATCTTGGAAAATATTATTCAATTCTGCTGTTTTCCAGTAGTTAAGATTTCAGGGTTTTGGTGATTCTGCAAGTACAGAATTTGCTTACAATGTTGGATTTGCTCTTTTCTGTAGATTTCCTTCTTTTTAACACTTGGGGGACCTTTTACTAATGTACACTAACAGATTTAGCATGCACTTTATGATTTGCGTGTGCAGCCCTTTTTATACCTATTGGCTACATGACACTTAATGCACATGAATTCATTACTATACCTTAGTAAAAAGGATCCCTTGGTCTTAAACACTAGTTTTATGTGTAGGATTCAATGAAAAGAAAGAAAATAGTTCAAAATCAGTTTCCTGTGCAGAAAGGAATTGAACGTGTTTATATACTCTCTATGGGCTGAACATAAAAACATGTTGAGTAGGCAGACATTTTGTGGTGATAGCAAAAGGGAAAATAATACTTTTATTTTCTAAGAACTAGATGCTGTAATGTTAGTGAACTTGAGAGAAAAAGATTTTACATAGGCCTCTGATGGGGAAATGCTATAAAAAGTGCCTAAGTAAAAAGGCACCTAACTCAATTAGTTAATTGACTTCAATAATAAGCTTTAACAATTTAATTAAGAGATAGGTGCCTATCTTCTTAGGCACGATTTTACAAAACACCAAAGTAGATGTGTTTAGGGGTGGAGAAAGAGTTAGGTTCCATTAAGCGCAATTCTCTAAAGGACTTAAGCGCCTATAATATAAGTCTTAAAACCCTTGCCTACATTGCAGCGCTAAGAGCGTTTTTGTAATGGGCACCTAAGTGTGATTGACATGTAATAGGCGCCTATCTTTTTTAGGCACCCATTACAGAATCTGGCTCTAAATGCCTAAAATCAACTGTGAGAGAGAATTTAAAATGTAAGCAATTTTCTACATCAGGGGTGCCCACACTTTTTGGGCTTGCGAGCTACTTTTAAAATGACCAAGTCAAAATGATCTACCAACAATAAAATTTTAAAAAAACACAACGCACACTGTACGCATAGAATTGTTAATTATCATTCCTATTACGGGGTTTTTTCAAAGAGGTCAAAGCAGATGACTCTATGCACTGTCACCTCAGTAACAACCATACAAAAATAGACAAATACCCACCCCCTCCCTTTTTACTAAACCACGATAGCAGTTTTTAGCGCAGGGAGCTGCGCTGAATGCCCACCGCTGCTCTCGACGCTCATAGGCTCCCTGCGCTAAAAACCTTTATTGCGGTTTAGTAAAAGGGTACCATATTGTAAAATATAGAGAGCAGATATAAATTCAGACACATTTTGATCACTAAATTTAAAATAAAATCATTTTTCCTACCTTGTCTGGTGATTTTATGAGTCTCTGGTTGCACTTTCTTCTTCTGACTGTGCATCCAATCTTTCTTCCCTTCTTTTAGCCTGTATGCTTCCTCTCCTCCTGACCTCATTCCCCCCCCCCCAACATTTTCTTCTTCTCTCCCTGCCCTCTTTTTCTTTCTCTCTTCATGCCCTCTTTCTTTTTTTCTGTTTCTTCTGTTTCTCTTCTTTCCTTCTGTCTCCCTGCCTGCCCTCTTTCTCCCTCCCTGCCCTCCCCCAAGCCACTGCCGCTGCCATTGGATAACAGGCCCCCAAAGCCGCCCGCCGCCGGCCAAGCTCTCCTTGCTTCGGGCCCACCAGCATTCCTCTCCCCGACGTCAATTTTGCCGTCGGAGAGGAAGCTCCGCTGGCCAGAACTTCCTCTCCGACGGCAGAATTGACGTCGGAGAGAGGAAGGCTGATCGGCCCAAGATCGACCTATTGGGAGAAATGCTGCCGGGTCCTGCCTTTGAGGAAACAGAAAGTAGGCAGCACCTGGCAGCAAGAAGAGCAAATCGCAAGCTTCACTGACCTGTCTCCTGCTTTAGCCCGCGAATGGTGCTCTAACATGTGCGTGCCGGCTTCCCTTCTCTCCCCCCCCCCCCGACATAACTTCCGGTTTCAGAGGGAAGAGAAGGGAAGCTGGTACAAGCACACGTTAGCCCCCGGAGCATAAATTCTCCAAGCCGTTTTTTTTTTTAATGTTGAGCAGCGGAGGCAGCAGCAGAATTCAGGAGCAGGCCAGTCAGGAGGGGAAAAAAGAGAAGGGAAGAAGGGAACCCGCTCTGCGATCGACTGGGGTCGCCTGAGCGAGCGACCTGTCGATCGCAATCGATGTGTTGGGCACCCCTGTTCTACATGTATTGCTATGTTATCTGATTGATCAATTTGCTTTCAGTATATTGATGTGCCTTTCACATTTTTCTGCTTTTCTTTGTTTCCTGTAAAGGGTAGCTCTAAACTGAAATATGTGGAAAAGATGTTGGCTTTTCAGGCTGCTTGTTGGGAGAGAAAGCTAGGCCCTATAATACAAGCATCTGTACCTTATGATCATTATAGGAAAATGTTAAAACTTATTTAAGCAATTTTTTTTTTTTTTGGGGGGGGGGAATAATGTGGATGTAATGTATGTTTCCGCTGTTATTTTGTAATGCTCTGTGAATGCATAGTTCTCTTTATGTTTACCACATAGAATTGTGAGGTGTTTGCAGTATACAAATGGAGTGTTGTGTTATGTTATATAAGTATTGGGGAGGGCAAATTTTAAGTCCATTTCCATGGATAAAACAGTATTGAACCCAAAGAAGTAGACTATAAGAAAATTGCCCAAAATTGTGGGTAAAAAAGTGTGTGTGGTGGTCCACAAGCCATACACTTTTCACTGCACTTAGGGTGGGGTTAAGCAAGGAGAAAGAGGCGTAGTCCGGGGTCCTTAAACAAAATATGGATACTATGTCCTTAAAAATTTTCAGAGTGAAAATTGGTGCAAAGACCATGGACAAAAGGTACCCTCAGACTTTGCAGCAATGTGGGCTTTTTAAAAATTGCCATCCTAGCATTGAATATTGAGAGGCCCCTAGCAAGTCTTACACTACTACTTTAACAGGAATAAAATTTACAGAAATAGCTTGCTAGTTGAGTAACTGCAATAATTAATTTTTCAAAAATGTTTTTGTACAATATTCTTACTTTTTTCATGGTAACTTAGGTATATATTTTATTTTGAAGATATACCATAAAAATTTATTTTTTTTCATTGTAGAATATGTAGAGGACTTAAGATTTTAAACACAAAAGCAGAAGACTTAGGATTTTAAACAGAAGTGCACATAAGCCAGTCCCAATGATTTAAGAAACTATGGATCTTGGATTTAAATACCCCCTCTTTTGATACCTTTGCTTATAATTCATGTATAGTAGCTAAGACCCTTCCCAGATTTTACAGTATAAATTGGTACTTGGAGTAGTAATGAACTCTGTATAAAAGCATGTTTCATTTCCTAGGACTGATAGAGAATGTAAATTCTGCTTTGGAGATGTTTATAGCTTGGGTATAACCAAGGAGAGCAGCCAAATCAAATATTACATAACATAGAATACTTTTATTTTGTATAAGTCTATACAGGCAGTCCCGGTTAAGAACAGGTTCCATTTTTTTAAACCGTTCTTAAGTTGAATTTGTATGTAACTCAGATCCTAGTACTCTTCCCACCTTCTCCAACACCTTGAGGCCCCTCTTACATTCCTTTCCATCCATCCCACTGTTCCCTCTCTACCACCACATCCAACATTATGCCCTCTCATCTCTCTCTTCCCCATGTATCTCTACCTCACTCTTCTCCCACCATCATGTCCAATAATTCTCTCTCCCTCCCTTTGCCCAACAATCCTCCTTTTTCTTCATCTCCCCATATGCACCATCTCTCTCTCTCTCTCACTCAAACACCTAATTCTCCTTTTCTATTCCCTCCCCCACCTCAGCATCTCTTTCCCTCACTCTCTCCATTTTTCCATCCTATGGCTCTTGCTCCCCTCCCTCCCTCCATCCATTCTGTATCCCAGGTTCATGCCCACTCCCTCCTTCCTTCCGTCCTTTGTCCAAAGTTTGTGCTCCCTCCCGAGTACCAATGCACCTCTCTCCCTCCCTGCTGTGTCCCAACGCGCCTCTCTCTATCCCTCCCTCCATTCTGTGCCCCAAGTACATATCTCCCTTTGGTGGGTGTTTACCTTCTTCTGGCCTGCTCCCTCCACCTTCCAACAACAGTCGTTTCTCTGCACAAAGCTGCAGGCAGCGGCTCCTTTGTGTGACCCGCAGATGAGCCGGAAGCCTTCCTTCTGACATTGGAGGAAGCTTACCCCGTTCGTAAGTATGAGTCCAACGTAAGTTGGATGTTCGTAAAACGGGGACTGTCTGTACTGTTCTGTGTGGATCTCAGTAAACCAAAGAACTAGATCAGTTCTAGGAATTAACAATTTGAGGAGACAGAATTGGTCAACATTCTTCCACAGCAGTTAGTAAGAACATGCTTATTAAAAGAAATATTTTAATTGTTTTTCTTATTTGAGTGGGTAATGAATTCCATATTGGGCTTGCTATAAAAAGGAAATAGTTAATCATTTATATGATTTAACATTACTAATACTTGGAAAATGAAGTAAGACTGGCAGCTGTATAAATGTAGCATGTACAAAGGAACAAAACAGAAGAGAGAAAGGAACTTGCCTCAATATGCAGCAAACAAACTGAAAAGGCAAGCGAGATGTCTATGGGACTATTTCATGCAAATAAATGTAACTGGTTACAATTTAGTTACTTCACTTGGAAACAAACACTCGATGGGTTTACGGATTGAACTCAAATGATCATGAAAGGATAAATCTAAAAATAAAACTTGTTGGCATCTTCTAAAACTCTGCGCGCCAATATGGGCTGTTTGAAAGATTTTATCTTGCTGTAAGCAAATTGTCACCTTTAGGGAAAAATCTGTAGTCAGCTAAGGTAATGACTACAGGAAAAGTATAATTAATTCTTTATTTCTGATTCAAGGTTTGGTCAAAAAAAGAATCCTGCACTGCTTACCTCACAGTCTTCCACCAGGTCACCTGGAGAAAAATGCAAGGTAAAAGAGATCTTTTAATTGCTCATTTTTTGTATGTCATTGTTTCTGAAGCTACTCTTGGGATGTACCACCTGGCAGTGTCGATGAAATAGATTTGTAGATGGTGCTTATATATTTCTTAAACCAAATTCATGCACAAGTATCAATACTCATTAGGTTATCCTGTTTTCATTTCTGGAGGACCAGAGTTCTCGTATAATCCCACTTTATTCTGGGACCAGAGGGTTATTTCCGTCTACCCACCAGGACTCTGCAGAAAGCCTCAAATTTCAGAGAGTTAAACCCCTCCCCCTCATACCTCATCACTGTCACTGGTTCTATAAACATCAGTCTTTCTTCCTAAAAGCCAGGCTGTAGGAACTTGTCATTTCTGCTCGTATTTTATTTTATGTAATTTCAGTCTTTGCGTTTGCGGTTTTCGCCCTCATGCTGCAAAGGTTCCCTGCAGGGACAGCTCTGACTGCGGGAAATCACAGACCTTTGGGAAAAGTCTGTTTCTGGAGGGTTACTTGCTTGTTAGTAAGCTCTCTGGACAGCCTGCACATCAGATCAGGGCTCAGGGACCGTACCCTTGGGAGATAGCTCACCCCAAGTTTGGCTGCTAGTGAGTCAAGCAGAGGTTGCATGGTTCCATGGAGGTGTGCCCAGGATCGGCACCAGACTGCGTTCCTCCACCAGGCGTGCTGCGCATTGTGGCAGAGGTGACTAGCCATAGAAGTCAGGCCAGTGGGGCAGTCAGAAGATTCAAAGTTCAGCTTTCCAGCAAGTTGAGGCAGATCTCCCGGTGAGCTGTTCAGCTCCGTCTGCAGTGTTTTCCCATGTTTCTGTGAGTACAAGCTAACAGCTTGAATCAGAGATTTGTGGGGGGTATCTTTATAAAGGTCTTTTTTAGGTGATTTCCCTGCATGCCTTGCTCCCCCCCTCCCCCACCACACACACACACACACTCCTAAAATTTCCATCTTTGAGGGTTCTCTGTGGTTTTCCCAGGCTATTTTTAGTCAAAACAGGCCTTCAGTGGCCAACTTAGATTTTTCCAGATTTGATTTTAAAGTTATTTTTTATACTTGCCAGCTTCATATTTGAAAGAAAACCACAAAGATAACCTCCCCAGGGCAGAATGTCATAGATTCATGCCTCATTTGTGGTAGATGGTTGTCTGGTGCGCAGCCATATTCCACATGCGATTCAGCCCACAAGGGGTGAAAGGCTTGACCGGATTCGGTGCCTCCAACCTCCATGGAGGTTCTTCTAGCGCCTTCTGTCCTGGCTCCCATGAAAATGGCATCAGGGGGCCCTGGGGGAGTGTGTAGGTGACGCTATGGTGAACCGTAAGCATGTGTTCGGGGATAAACCTGGTAAATCCTCCAAACAGTCCCCCAGTTGGAGCGCAGGGGTTGGCTCCCGCCACGGAGGATGGGTTTTCCCCGGCTGTTGATATGCTTTGTCAGGTTTAATAGGGAAAAACAATAACAAAAAAAGTATCTGCCTGTCTCCCATCAACCCCAATGATTATGGTCCAGGTTCTTTCCTATTACCTCCCCTAGGGGGTGCCAGCAGGTATGCAAGTAGTGCCCGCGGTTGCGCCAGATTCACTTTCCATACCTCTGGTTTTGCAGGAGGGTACCACAGCAGCCATAGCTGTGGCAAATCTTGCGGTTCTCCAGGATCCGGATCACTGCAGAGTCCCTGATTTGGGGGAGGATACCACTGTGCACAGAATTTTTTCAAGCAAGCGCTTATTGTGGATTTGATCTCTGAATCTCTACAGGCATTAAAGCGTAATCAAGAGCTGCCTGTGACTGCAGAATGTTCCCTCATGAGTGCCCAGAGGCCACAATCCACCTATTTTATTTCTGATCATCCTGACCTCATTTGGATTCTTACAGACATCAAAAAGACTTCTGAGGATCCCTTGCACTGTGCCGTGGCATGGCTTTATTCCCTGGTAGATGCTGTTAACAAGTGTTTTGCTTCCCTGAAGGTGGATTCCTCGGTGGAGCAGGTCACCAAGCGCACTTCTCTCTCCTGTGTAGATTTTGTCCTTAAGCGTCTGTTTTTAATTTGGTGGCCGCTTATGTTCAGGCGGTGTCAGCTTCTTTGTGGCCCGGGCATGCCGTTCCAAGCTGCACCATGATCCTGATGCTGTGATGCTTCATGACTTAGATTTTATAATTTCAGAAGTGGATTATTATATGGCTGATGCCTTGTATAAAACAACTCCAATTGCTCAAAAATACTAAATCCAAAGACCCACTACTCAAATATATCAATATAAATACAGTCTTTGTGGATATAATCTTTCGTTATTCTTAGAGAAGGTTTAGAAGACTTATATAGACTTCAGTGGTACCTTCTGTATGTATTAGACTTTTTATCATACAGAGAATTGGCACCCAAATTCATCATCGGTCTCAAAATATACTTTTTTTTATATACATATTATTTCTACTTTCAATATTTTCTATTAGGAAAGATACTCATATTTAGTTTAGGCGGGTGGGAGCAGGCACTCCAACATAGGACTATGTTTCGCCCATACAGGGCTTTATCAAGGAAAATCCCCCTTAAGCCAAACGACTCATGCTCCATGCGTCCGTTCGGAAAAAGTCTAATACATACAGAAGGTATCACTGAGCTCTACATAAGTCTTCTATACCTTCTCTAAGAATAAAGAAAGATTGTATCCACAAAGACTGTATTTATATTGATGCCTTGTATGACATTTTAAAAGTCTTTGCTAAGCTTTCCACCTATTCTGTTTCGGCTCATAGGATGCTCTAGATCTGGCAGTAGTCTAGCGATTCTTCTTCTAAAACGACCATGAGTCGGTTGCCCTTTAAGGGACAGCTGCTGTTGGGCCAGGATCTGGTTGACCTTCTGGCCAGTGTGCAGAATCACAGGCCCAAGTCACTGCCTGTGAATAGATTCCGCCCTTACTGGGGTTCGGGTATCCTAATTTTTGTCCCGTCAGGTGCTCTGATCCGTACTCGGGCTCTTCCATAGGACAACGGTCCTCTTCATCTGCCAGACTGCGCTTCAGTGGGTCTTGACATCAGCTGTCCACGGGGAGTCATCTGGCAGCTTCTGCAAAAGAGGGAACTTTGGAGGAAGTTGTACATTAGAATTGCGGCCAGCTTTTGCTAAGACTGCTACATCGTCTTTAAGTGCTAGTTTTAATACTTCACATATTGGTTTCTGATCGCTTTGGAAGACTAGTACACAAAGCATTTTTCAGGTTTCAGACTCCTGAGGCAGGCTCATTTGGGGCTGAAACACGATCGTGTTGAGTCTTGATATATAATAAAAGTGATTGGGCACCAGAGTCTCCGTCGCTGTTTGTTTCCTACTTTCCAAGCCTTGGGAAGTTGGCATCTCCTGTTCTTCTAAAGGCTTCTGTAAAAGAAACAGCTCTGATGTCAGGCCGGTGTCTCCTCCCCTGCACATCAGGGGGCCCTTTCTGGTGGAATGGCAGGCCATTACCTCTAACCTCTGGGTCCTGAAGTTTCTCAGGAATAGCTACAAACTGGAGTTACTCTGTCCTCCGACCAAGTATTTTCTGGATTCACCTGTGGGCCGCCCCAAGAAGGTGGTTCAGGTGCAGGCCAGAACACAGACTTCTGGATTTTGTGGCCATAGAACCCATACAAGAGTGAGACTCGGACTCTGGGAGATGCTCGATATACTTCATTGTTCAAAAGAAAGGATCCGACGATTGGAGACCGATACTGGACCTCAAGGCAGTCAATGTGGCGCCAAAAGTGCCTCGCTTCTGCATGGAGATGGTGCGCTCAGTGATAGCATTGGTGACGCTGGGGAAGTTTCTAGCCTCCCTGGATCTGACGGAAACATATCTCCACATTTCCATTTTCTCAGACCACTGGAAGTATCTGTGGTTCCATGTCTTGGGGCAGTATTTCCAGTTTGTGGCGATGCCATTTGGATTGGCAGTGGCACCCAAGACCTTCACCAAAGCATCTGTATCTGGACAACTGGTTGATCAGAGCTCCCTCGCTGTCCATGGGGCATCAGGCTGTTCAGCAGGTGATGCAGTTGCTGCAGCACTTGAGTTGGGTAATCAACTTCAGGAAGAATCACCTCGAGCTGACACAGGATCTGGAATACCTGGGAGTCCAGTTTCACAAAGGCCAGAAAAAAGTGTTCTGCCTGTCTCTTATCAGGACAAGCTTCGTCAGGTTGTCGGGGATCTTCTGGCCTCTGCGGTTCCAATGGCATGGCAGTAGCTTCTGGTAACAATCGATGTAGTCCCTTGGGCCAGAGCTCATCTGCGGCAAGATGCTCTACTTTCATGCTGAAATCCCCAGCAAGATCAGTTACATGTACTGGACGACTGTGGTATGGAACAGACTTGCATGGTGGTTGCGACCCCTCTTGCTTTTCAGGGGCCTTTCCCTCTGGATTTCAGATTGGGTGATTCTGTCTAGGGATGCGAGCTTAAAAATCTGTGGAGCGGTGTGTATGGCTGTCCCTGTTCAGGGCCAATGGGCGCCCTCAGTGTGCAAGTAGTCCATCAATCACCTGGAGCTTTGGGCGATTCGGCTGCCTCTTAGCCACTTTGAGGGTTGTATCTGTCATCAAACCGTCCTTATCTTCTCGGACAATGCCACGGCAGTGGCTTATGTTAGTCGAAAGGGGGAGGACACAAGGAGTCCCTCCCTGAGCATGGAGGCTCAGCTTCTCTTCTGGTGGGCAGAGAGACACCTTGTGGTGCTGTTAACGGTGCACGTGGCAGAAGTGGACAATGTTAAAGCAGAGAGCGGTCCCTGTCTCAAAGAACATTCAATCTCATAGCGACTGCAGTCAACAGGAAAGCAGATCGATTCTTCATTCGCCGCACTCTGGTTCAGCCCTGGCCAGGGGAAGGTTTCCTCTGTCTTCCCTCTGTGGCCCATGATAGGGTATCTGTTGAGGCGGATAGTGGCTCACAGAGGTCCGGTGATCCTGGTTACAACTGAATGGCCAAAGTAGCTGTGGTATGCCGATTTGGTTCAGCTCCTGCAGGATCGGGGGCTCTGGCTAACTTGTAATTCTTGCCTCCTCATGCAGGGTCCGATTGTGCTGCAGGATCCAGATCACTATGGTCTTAAGACATGTCTCTTGAACGCGCGGCCTTGACTAGCCAGGGCTACTCTTTGGCGGTGATTGAGATGTTGCTTCACAGCAAATAGAAGTCCACAGGAGCGGCCTGTGCGAAGGCATGGAGTTGTTGCCATGCCTGGTGCACCCTGAGTCAGGTGGAGCCACCTGTTCCATCAATTCCTCATGTACTGGAGTTTCTGTAGGATGGTCTGATGAAAGGCCTAGCGATAGCTTTGCTCTGGTTGCAGATTGCTTGTCTTTCGTGTATGGGCCTTCTCTCTTTGAGGGGCTCATTGACAGTTCATCCATATGTGGCTTGTTTCCTGCGGGGCGCTCTATGACTTCGGCCTCCATTGTGCCTACCCTGTCCCACTTGGAATCTTACTCTGGTTCTCCACTCTTTGGCTCGTCCACCATAAGAGCCTTTGGAGCAGGCATTCTTTATGGATCTTATTATCAAGGCAGTCTTCATGGTGGCTATTACCTCAGCCCATGGAGTTTCAGAGCTTCAGGCTCTCTCCTGCCGGGATTCCTTTATGCATATGTATTGCAGATTCTGGTGTGATGCTGTGCACTGTTCCTTTCTTTCTTCCAGAAGCGGTTTCCCCTTTTCACATGAATTGGGAAGTCCAACTTCCTTGTGTTTTGCTTCCTCTGGTTCGAGGGAGCAGGACTGGGTATTGCAGTCATTGGACATACCCAGGTTTTTTTTGTGGTATCTGGAAGTCACCAATGAGTTTCTCCTCTCTGATCACCTCTGTTCTAGCAGATCTGCTCGCAAGGGTAGGTCTACTTCTAAGGCCACCATTTCCAGATGGATTCATATGGCTGTTTCCACGGCTTGCATGGCAGCTGGAAAGAAACCTCACACACACACCTCACAGTGTGGGTTTATTCTACAAGAAGTGTTTTCTTTGCATACGTTCACCAAGTTTTACAGGTTTGACTTGACAGCCAAGCAGGATGCTGCTTTTGGTGCCTCTGTTTTGGCAGTGCTGATCAGTCACACCCTGACTCTCTGGGACTACGTCCCACTGATCCCTGAATAACAAAAGATTAGGTTCTTACCTTTGCTAATCTTCTTTCTTTCTTATAAGTCCGCACTTTATTCCGGGAACCAGCCCTGTATTTTCCTGATTGTCTGCCTTTCAAGTACTGGTAAGCTGGATTTCTAATTTCTGACCAGACTTTATAGAGTACCATCTGTTTGGGTTTCGCACTCAGTTTTGGGGGTCCCTAGTTAGGGCACCCCCTTCTGTCATTGCATGCTATTTCTACTTATAGCATTGTTACTATTGTTTGATATCCTGATTCAATTATGTTTACTTGTTGCTGTTTTACATTTCTAATTATGAGCAGAATACATTTTTTTGTCGGGGAGTGTCCCCGTTCCCCTCTCTCTTGTTATAGATATTCCTGGATGCTTTGCTACTGACTGATGTTTACAAAACCAGTAACAGTGATGAGGTATAAGAGGGAGGGGTTTAAGTCTCTGAAGTTTGAGGCTTCCTACAAAGTCTTTGCAGGTAGATGGAAATAACCCACTGGTCCTGGAATAAAGTGTGGATTAACAAGAAAGAAACTTAGCAAAGGTAAGAACCTACTCTTTCGTTATACACTTCTGTTCTACAGCAATAAGAAATGACCAACTCTACCAAAAAATACAAATGTACCTAGAATGGTGACAGAGTGTCTGTAACATGGGAAATGTGGCATCAATTTCCATGTTTGGTTTATGCTGTTTGGACGAGCAGGAGTTGAGAGTTCTGCGAGAATTCATAGCCCCTCAGCATAGAGGGTGTCCTAGCTATGGCACAACGGTGACACCTTATGGCCAGTCTGGAAAGAACTGCACTTGTGTGGAACCTGATTCAGGGTTATCACTGAACTGTGACTGCACATGTACTGATTCTTGTTCCAGAGGTTCTGAACCCAGTCTTCGGGACACACCCATATAGTCAAGTATTCACGATATCCACAATGAATATGCATGAAATAAATTTCCATGCACTGCTTCTATGGTATGTAAATCTATCTTTAGCATATTCATTGTGGACTGGGTTGAGAACCCTTGTTTTAGACTAAATGTGAGGGTTACAGAGTGAGAGAAAGTCCCTAGTAGTTGTAAATAAAAATTCACACTACTGCGTCTCAGTCAGATGGATTATAGATGTGTAATCTGTAGCTTTTTCAGGCCTGCTGAATCCTTTCATCTGGCCCATTACAACTTTTTCATCACAGGTTTTGAGGTTGTAGAGTGGTACCTCGGTTTGCGAGTAACCCGGTTTGCAAGTGTTTTGCAAGACGAGCAAAACACTCAGCAAACTTTTGACTCGCAAACCGAGCACTGCCCCGACGAGCACTTACAGGGGATTCCTCTTCTGGCCAGTCTTCTACATCGGGTGCCTTCCGCAGGTTGGAGGACCTCTGTCTGGGCCTCGCGGCCGGGTGCTGTCCCTTCTGTGCATTGCATGTGATGTGCACAGCGTCAATCATCGGTGTCGTGCGGGTGGGGCAGCGCTCGGCTGTGTGGGCTCGGGTAGAGGCTCTCCAGCATGCGAGGGGCATCCGACGTGGAGGGCTGGCCGGCGGATGGAGGAAGCATCCCTCTGAAGGCACTGCGAGGTTCTCCGGCGGCTGGCATCCCCCCCTCCCCCCCACCGAAGCGGCAATGTGGGGTTCTCCGGCGGCTGCAATCCCCCCCGAAGCGGCACTGTTGGGTTATTCTTTCGATGACGGACAGAGGAGGCAGACGGAGGAGACGGCGCTGCAGCACCCGACCCCGACAGGTACAGACCCCAGGTTCTGGAACCAATCGTTGCTGTTGCCACTATTGTCTATGGGGAACTTTGTTTTGATAAACGAGCATTTTGGATTACGAGCATGCTCCTGGAACGGAGACAGTTTCACCCCATTTCCAGATCCCTTCTCCTTGCCATGTTGTCTCCCCCCCACCCACCCAACCCGTCTTCCTTCTCACAATAATCACTAAGATCACTGTCAGAGGTAAGTCTAAAGACCAAATCTGTAAGGGTACTTATTAAAGCAGTTGCAGCTTATCAGATGGCAAGTAAACCATCTCTGTACAACCCTTAGATTTTTACTTTATGCAGGCTATTTCTTCACTCAACTTGTATTTAAACTCTGGAATTCTTTGCTGGAAAATGTGGTTAAAGCTTTGCATAGTTTAAATAAAGGTTTGGACAAGTTCCTAAAAGTCCAGTCCATAAACCATAATTAAGATGGACTTGAAAAAATCTACTACTTATTCCTGGGATAAGTAGCAAAAAAATTTGTTTTACTCTTTTGGGATCTTGCCTGGATTCACCACTGTTCGTGACCTGGATTCACCACTGTTGGAAACAGGATACTGAGCTTGTTGGACATTCGATCTGTCCCAGTATGTGAATGCTTATGATGTTGCTACTTAAGAAACTTAAGTTAAATCAAGCTCATGGGACCTCAGTATTCCTGACCAGCTAATGAAAACTTCTTTTAAGTCACTAAATACCTGCCACTTGATGTACGAGGGGCTGCTGAAAAGTTCTCAGCCCAACCAACAATGCTGGGGCAGTCTCCATCAAAGGCTATACACTCAGTCCAGTGATTTTCCACTTTTTTGCTCTGTTGGAAAAATACAGAATGAAAATGTGGAAAATCACTGGATTAAGAGGGAAGTTCTAGAAACGGCACCTAAACTTAGGTATTGGTAAGTGCATTATCAGCGCCTAAGTTAATTCAGAAACACTGTTTGAAATGGCAATTAATGTTAAATTTAAAGCGCCTGCCGGCACCTAAACAGAAGGAGCTGGAATCGCACCTAACGTCATTATAGGCATGGCTAATTCCGGAAATGGCATTAGATGCCATAAAGCACCTACGTAGGCTTGAGAGAATCGGTAAAGAAATAGTACAGCCAGTAGAAGAAAATTATTGCTGCTAGACCAATACCCTGATGCAGCAAGAGTAACAGTAACTCTGCAAAATGCAGGCCATGTCGGTTGATTATAGTGCAATAGCAGTCACTGTCAAATAGTAAGGACGGATTAATAAGGACCGTGGATTGTAAGCAGCAAAGAGATAAAAGAACAATCAAGACAACACCTGAAAGCCTCAGAGATAAAAGTACCTTATACTCATGCTTATGTAATGTTTCAAGTGATAGAATTTTGACGAGTTATGAGGTTACAAAGTTTGATAAATCTGATAAATTATGAGATTACAAAGCTACCAATTCTCTCCATCATGGACAGCTCTTTGGCTAATTGATTAGAACTAATACAATAGAAACGATTGGGTGCTGTGTGTCTGTATGAATAATGAGATATTAACAAAAGAATATTAAACTTTATAAAAACTAAAATAAATAAAAAGAAGATAAGATAAATAAGCACAATAAAATAAAATACAAACAAAAGAACTAAGGGGGTTTTGCCTGTGACGTGAGCAGGAGCAAGTGAATTAGTCACGTAAACACTCAAATTGGGTATATAGCTCCATATTCTGAGGCTTTTTTTCACCCCCAAGAAGTTAATGATATGTAAAAGGAACTGATATCTATATCGCTTAGTGATTGAGCCCCATGATTTAATACCAGTGGGAGATTTTAGGATTTTGTGCTGCCATCTAACTTATCAATCACTTGAGTCCACTGCAGTGGAGAAGGTTGTTTTCATGCTGCAGTCAACACCACTCTCACTGCTGTCAGTCCCACCATATAAAACTTATCTTCAGTGTCCTCCACTCCTCCCAACGGAAGTTTCAAGCGAGCATTCATCAATTTGACAGTTAATGGTTTATCCAAAATTTGGGACAACATCTGTGCTATTTTAATCCAAAACTTTCTAAACTGCCTCCCCCCCCCCCCACACACACATGCAGGTACATACTAGAGAATGAGACAGTGAATGTTACCCGGGGCAATGGGAGGAAAAAAAGTGCTCACTGTGGGTACGGGGACAAGGCCATCCACCGCCCCATGGAGCGGTGAATGGCCTTGTCTCCGCCGTTAAGGGAGGGATGGTTCACGACCCCCACCCCCCTCCTTTCTACCTACCGGCTGCATCTATCTCCCTCCCCCCCTTACCTTCGTGGCACGTTACTGTAATTTGTGCAAGCCGCCGGAACCTGCCTGAAGTCGCGGGCAGAAGCTTCTCCTCTGACACAACTGGCTCTTGTACATGTAAGTACGAGAATGCAGTAAAGCGCACCGCTCACAGGTGAATGCCCCCTTTGTAGTTATGCATGAGAACATTTAGACACCCAGTCCAAGAATCGCACCTCAGTGCTCTTTTGCACCTCCTGCTGTTTCATTTCCATTTTGATGCTTAACTGCTCTTACTGCTGTTTTTGCACATAAAGTTAGGTGATTACTTGGTGCTTAACTTATGGTGAAATATTTGGAATTATCCTGTAAATATCTTGTCCTGTAAAGCTTTTGGCATTTCACTTATTTTATATACATTAGCAGGAAATATATATGTGCCCACTTTAGCCTGAGGTCACTACTCCCTATCTGTATGCTGGAAATTGATGGTACTGTGAGTGTGAATTTCTAGCATAGATTTTCTTTAACAATGAAGTTTTTCATGCTTCTTTAACAGGATGCTGAGATGATAAATAAAAAGGATGGTGGCAAGAAAAATACTCTCAGTGCGCATTTCAGTGGAAAAATGGTTGTGGAAGAATCTTCATCTGCTGCTCTCTCATCCTCCTCACTGCTAGCTAAAATAAAAGCAAGAAACGGCCTTCTTCAACAGAGGACTGACAGTGGGGAAGGGGCTAACCCGCAGCAGATTACCATGCCTAAGCCTCTAGATACAGAGCATGATGAATTGTTAGTAGATATTCGAAACTTCCTGGCATTCCAGGTCCAAATAGAAGGGCAGGCCACTACTCGAGAGTTGCTGGAAGAATTTAAACCTAAGCTGTCAGCTTCTCAGACATGTGTTTTCCGAGAACTCTTACGGAACCTTTGTACTTTCACCAGAGGAGTCAATAGAGAAGGTGTTTGGAAATTAAAGCCAGAGTATCACTGACATCCTATTTTTAGAGTAGTAGTATTTTCATTCCAATCTGTTTGGAAGGACAATTGTGTTTGTGTCCAGTAAGAGGGTAATTTTCCAAGTCATTCCCATGTTTATCAAATTTTACACCATACGCGTAGGTGAAAGATCATGCCTGGAGCCATTTCACATATACTTTTATTTACTTATCGGGAAGCATTCCTGGCCCTGAGGTGAGAGTAGGATTTGGAATTGCACGCATACTTTTAATATTCCAAAAATATGTATATGATTTTACTAAGAGAAAGTATCTGCACAGAGTAGCAGGTGTAAATATGTGTAGGTACTCTTCCTGGGCTTATTTCCCAAGTTAAAGTACAGGCCTACTACTATTTCAGAAATTTTGCAAAGTTTATAAAGTGAAAAGTACAAAAATATTTTCACCAGCATAGGCAGTTTTAAAACTGCTTCCTAAATATGAATTTGGGCAAAATGATCTAACATCATATTTGAAAACAGTTAAAATTAAGTTACTTTCTGTCTCATACTGAAATAGGATTCCAGACTCTTAACTCAATACTTTTTAAGATTATAAATGGAATCCTTGCTTAGGCCACTACTTCTTATTCCAAGGGCTAGAAGAACTACATCCCACTTTCTCAGGTACTTGGGATATGTTCAGGGAAGAAAGAAAAAAAAAAGTGACAACATTGATAAGGGGTCTTGGTGATTCTCTTCTGCCTGGGGAAACAACTATACTGTGGATATGCTTACTTCAAAGAGATGTATGTGTATGAAATTATGTAAATCTGTGTATGGAATTTACTATTTGGCTTTGGTAATGGTATCAAAGTTAGTGTTTTCAGTTCTAATTTTCAAATTATCTCAGGTAAAACGGTTTCCAAGATATGGATGTTCTAGTTTGTGAGGAACTGGTGTTATGTAAGAATTGAATGAACACTTGTTCTTTAGCAGCTATTAAGTGATATTACTTGGAAATTGAATATAGCAGGTCTGCAGATTGTGCACACAAAGACATGAATTTTATCACAAGTACAAAACATTTTTAGGTTAGATAGGAAAATTACTAGCCCTACCAAACATGCATATCTGTCTATTACAAAGTCCTCTTTGGGAACAAACTTGTAGAACGCAGACAAGATCAGGGGTCTCCAAACTAGCCCTCAGAGCTCATTATTCTGGCACCCTCTTTTTGTGGCTAAATCCAGGCCATAGAGGCGGTCTTTGGTTGTTTGTTTGGGTGGTTTTTGTTTTTTGTTTTTTTTGGGGGGGGGTTATTATTATTTCAGGCCCAACAGCAACATCAAAGCTGGCATTCAGGGATTTTGACCCAAACTTACAATTGTATAGAGCCACCAGCAGAGAGGCCAGGTTCTACCAATGAGAATGAAGAGTCAGTTGATCATGCTGGTTTGAAGAGCTGCCAGCAGGGTTTCCCAGACCTCCCCAGTGGATGAAAAGCCAAATGATCATGCCGTTGTGATATGCAAGGGAGGGAGGGAAAAGAAAAGAATGATTGAGGAGAAAGGGGTGAGAGTAATGGGAAAGCAAAAAGAGAAGAGTGTGACGGAATAGGCTGAGAGAATGCAATTGATGAGAAATGAAACGAGGAGAGAAGGGAGTGGGGCAAGAGGGAGTTAGCCAAATATTGTCTGCCACAACCTTGGGTTCTTGTCCCCTGTCTCTCCCCTTTCACATCATTTGAAATAAAGAACAAAATACATGTTTGCCTTTTCTCCATTCAGCAAACTTACCCTGCCCATTGCACTTAGTGATTTCAAAGGTCCAGTATGACCCTCATTCTGAAAAGTTTGGACCTGTAAAATAAGTATTAGTGTGTGCAATTAGATTTAGAGAGATAACTAGAGGAGGAGGAAGGAAGGCTTGCTAACAATATGAATGAAGTATGGAATATACTTATGTAATATTTTATTGCAGTAAGAAATGGAGAGTGTTGTTTATCAGATTCTGTCACAAGATATTGCCAGTTTTTATTAAACCTATGTCTTTCCTTGGTGCTTACAGAGAAGGAATAACCTGCAGTCACTGTTTATATAATTTATAGATCTGTAGCTTACATACATCACTGGGTTTTTGGGTTTGTTTAGGATTTTTTATTTTTTTGGGGGGGGGAGGGACCATGCCTTTCCACAGTGTTGGACTTTACCTTTATGAATTTTTTCAAAATACCAGAATCACAAAGAAGTCCATATCTTATATCTTCATCCTCAACAAAGTTTACTAATTTTATATGTCTTATATGTCCTCTGTGGTTTTATCCTGATGTATCCTAGCTACCTTTTTGTTGGTCCTGCGGTTTTTGGAGAGACATTTTTATAGTGGGCCTACATTATGAAACAAATGAAATATAGGCTTTAAAAATAAATATTTATAGTTTTTCTTCCACATATACAAATTTTTTGTGTTAATTTGGGTGAGTTTTGAAACTAAATGGATCTGTAATAACTTTGAATGGATAAAATATTCTAGGGTGGTCAGTTGACTATTAGAAAAGTATCTGACTAGTACTGAACCAATGAGCTTTTGTCTTTCGGGGGTATTTTTGTTTTTGGGGGTTTTTTTTCATCTTGAGTCCTATCGGGAACAGATGTTATACCCAATGAGCAACTAGTTGTGGTCCAACTTATACACCTCTTTAAAGGAAAGAAGTCTACCTTAACAACTACTGCATATCAAATTTTCAAATTAAACAAGTTGGGAAAGCATGCAGAACATGCCTCATGGAATTCTTTGTAACACCTATGCACGTTAATAAATATGTGTGTGTGTTTCCTGTGTGATCAGAAGAGTTGAGCAGGGAAGGTAACTTGAAAGGTGCAATTCCTTACATCACTATGTTAAAATGAATTGGTGTATGTTTACTGAAGCTATTGGCATTTTTTTAAAAGGATTCACCCCCCCAGCAGGACCGCTCGCACCCCCACCCCGAACGACCGCTCGCACGCGCTCCCACCCGCACCCGCATCCACGATCGGAGCAAGAGGGAGCCCAAGCCCTCTTGCCCGGCCGACTCCCCGACGTCCGATACATCCCCCCCCCCCCGGCAGGACCACTCGCACCCCCACCCCGAAGGACCGCCGACTTCCCGACAATATCGGGCCAGAAGGGAGCCCAAACCCTCCTGGCCACGGCGACCCCCTAACCCCACCCCGCACTACATTACGGGCAGGAGGGATCCCAGGCCCTCCTGCCCTCGACACAAACCCCCGTCCCCCCCAAGAACCTCCGACTGCCCCCCAGCCGACCCGCGATCGCCCTGGCGACCCCCACGACCCCCCCACCCCCCTTCCCCGTACCTTTGGTAGTTGGCCGGACAGACGGGAGCCAAACCCGCCTGTCCGGCAGGCAGCCAACGAAGGAATGAGGCCGGATTGGCCCATCCATCCTAAAGCTCCGCCTACTGGTGGGGCCTAAGGCGCGTGGGCCAATCAGAATAGGCCCTGGAGCCTTAGGTCCCACCTGGGGGCGCGGCCTGAGGCACATGGGCCCAACCCGACCATGTGCCTCAGGCCGCGCCCCCAGGTGGGACCTAAGGCTCCAGGGCCTATTCTGATTGGCCCACGCGCCTTAGGCCCCACCAGTAGGCGGAGCTTTAGGATGGATGGGCCAATCCGGCCTCATTCCTTCGTTGGCTGCCTGCCGGACAGGCGGGTTTGGCTCCCGTCTGTCCGGCCAACTACCAAAGGTACGGGGAAGGGGGGTGGGGGGGTCGTGGGGGTCGCCAGGGGGGTCGCGGGTCGGCTGGGGGGGCGGTCGGAGGTTCTTGGGGGGGGCGGTCGTTGGGGGGGAGGGGGGTTTGCGTCGAGGGCAGGAGGGCCTGGGATCCCTCCTGCCCGTAATGTAGTGCGGGGTGGGGTTAGGGGGTCGCCGTGGCCAGGAGGGTTTGGGCTCCCTTCTGGCCCAACTACCAAAGGTACGGGGAAGGGGGTGGGGGGTCGTGGGGGTCGCCAGGGGGGTCGCGGGTCGGCTGGGGGGGCGGTCGGAGGTTCTTGGGGGGGCGGTTGTTGGGGGGAGGGGGGTTTGCGTCGAGGGCAGGAGGGCCTGGGATCCCTCCTGCCCGTAATGTAGTGCGGGGTGGGGTTAGGGGGTCGCCGTGGCCAGGAGGATTTGGGCTCCCTCCTGGCCCGATATTGTTGGGGGAGTCGGCGGTCCTTCGGGGGGAGGGATGTATCGGACGTCGGGGGGGGCATCAGGCTTTCAGGATGGGGACAGACCTTCAAGGGGGGACAGTGCACGGAAGTCAGGGGGGGTGAACGGAGAGTCGGGACAGCGCACGGAAAGTCAGGGCGGGCGAAAGGAGCGTCGGGCAGCATACGCGGTATACCCGTGAGCGCGGTATACCAAAGTTTTTGTACATATCATCGTGATTTCTGCGCGCTATACCCGTGTGCGCGTTTTATACGGGTGCGCGTTATTTGCATGAAAATACAGTAATATACTACTTTATCCTAAAGCAAAAAAAAAAAAAAGGTAATAAATACAATTTTTTTTTCTACCTTTGTTGTCTGGTTTTTGCTTTCCTCATCGTCTCCTCATTCAATTCCTTCCATCCACTGTCTGCCTTCTCTCTGCGTCTTCCATTTGCTCTGTTACCGTGCTTCTCCCTTCCATTTCTCCCTCCACCGCCCCAATTGGGCTGGCACCCATCTTCTTCCCTCCGTTCCCCCCATAGTCTGGCATCTGTGTCTTCTTCCCTTCTAGCGTCTTCTCCCCACTTTCTGTTCCCCATTTCCCTTCCAGCGTCTTCTCACTCTCTTCCCTATTTTTCTTTCAGCGTCTTTTCCTTTTCACCACCACCCTTCATTCTCGCCACCTCCTTCAGCATCTGTTCCATTCCATCGCCCTTCAGCACCCCTTGCACAGTCCGAGCATCTCCATCCCTCTTACCTTCTGGCATGTTTTACTTTACAGTGTTCAAGCCACCGGAGCCTGCCTGAAGTCGCGTTCATCTGTGGATGGAAGCTTCTCCTCTGACGCAACTTTCGGTTACATCAGAGAAGCTTCCGCACGCAGGCACATGCGACTTCAGGCAGGCTCCGGCGGCTTGAACACTATAAAATAAAACATGCCAGAAGGTGAGGGAGGGAGATAGATGCGGCTGGTAGGTAGGAAGGAGGGAGGGGGGGAGGGGGCCGCGCGTGATCAGTGACCACGAGTAGTGCGTACTCTTCCTTAACTGCGGAGACGAGGCCATTCACCGCTCCATGGGGCAGTGGATGGCCTTGTCCCCGTACCTGCATTGAGCACTTCCCCCCAAACCATTTTAGCGGGTTACCAGCGGCTAGCCAAGGGTAACAGCCACCGTGTCATTCTCTAGTTCATTTCTCTTTTGTCCCCTCACAGAAACTTTTTCCAGATCATCCTCTCTTCTGGTGACTAGAACTGTCTTCCACTACCTTTCTATTAACTTGATCCTACCTGCATTCTTCTGATAGTTACAATAAAAACAGGCAAGGCAAGTGCCAAGACATTATCTATCCTTCTACCTTCTGGATATTAATATAAAACTCTGTGCAGAGCATCATATCACAGGAACCCCTAAATATGTGAAGAGTTTGTCAATGGCTTAATCTGGCCTAGCCCATGATAACAAATATAGCAATCCCAAAATTTAACTACAAAATATTACTCACCAGAGATGGGTTACACTCCCCCGATAACCATTTCACAAACCAAAAGCCTCAAAAATTTCAATGCAGCAGTAAACAACTTCAATACTGTTTAAAGTCCAAGCTGCTTATGTACTATGTACTGGCAAAAAACTCCACCACCACTGAAATGTAATTATCAACAGGGTAATATACCCATCATTGTGCACAGGCAAAGCAAAACAAGTTTTACTTAGCTTGGGACCATGGTCTGAAACGCCGTGCCGTGTCTCAACCTCCACATGCTGTTTCTTGTGCTGATCAGTAAGCTGTTTGGGAACCTATTTTAAGCAGATTTTCCTGTATTCCAAGTCATCATGCATTATGGCAAATGCAGATCCGTAGCTGATATCCAAATTTGCAGCCAATTGAGACACCATTATCAGTCAATCTTCTATAATCAAGGCATCCGCCCTGTCAATGTGCTCTTGTGTGTGCAGTGTTGATGGGCGACCAGAATGACCTTTGTTAGTTACACCTGTTCTACCCACTTAAAATCTTTTTACCCATTCATAAACCTTTCATTGATTCATGGTGCTATGTCCATAATGAGTCAATATCCGAGGGTGTATTTCCACACTTTTCACTCCCTCTGATCAAAGAAAGTGCACTACTGCATGTTGTTCTTCGATGGTGCAATCTTGCAATGGAAAATCCATGTTTCTGACCTTGTGGCTGCCACATGACTAAGGGCAATGTTGCTGCACTGTGCGTGGACGAACTATCCAACAGATAGTGTACGAGTACATATGTTGCAGTTTGCTTGCTCTGTTCCTGTTATCACGTAATTTAACAATTGCTTTTAATTTTTGATTTGCCCTCTTATATGTCCATTTGCCTGTGTGGAAGAAACAAACAGGAGTTGAGACCACTGTACAGTTCTCTCCTTGTGTCCTTAGATGGCATAACCTCACTTGTGTGTCTGATTTTTTTCTATTACTACTACTGCCTTGTCAACTGAAAAAAAAAAAAAAACTTACATAGACAAATTGATGAATTTATTGAACTGGCAAAAGATAATGACACCTGAAACAAAAAAAAATATGAAATTAAAGAGAATGTTGACTAAAGTGTGCTAAGCAATTGACATGTACTAAATCTCAGATTAACATTCATGGATTGAATGGAAATAGGTTATGACCATCACTGACAACACATTGGCTATTACCACATTTTGGCAGGGCTACTAATAGCATAGGTGCATTTTACCTTCTCTCAAGAGGTGATGGTTAAGTGCAGCTGTGTTAGCAGCAGCAGCTATCATGGCTGCTGTAACAAAAAAACAAAAGAAAAGGTTCATGGCACCCAAACCCTATCCCCCATCATCAGAACCCCACCTGATCTGCATCTCCTGATGGATCTCACCCAATCAGCACTCACCAAGACTGATCCCCTTACCCAATCAGTATTTCTCAAAAAATAAAAGATGTTGATGGTTCCCAAACCAATTTAAATAAATTGTTGTGCCCCAACATGTCAGCATTCATTTTCTCATATCTATAGCTTGAACATAAATTTGCCCACCAAAAAGGAAAATTGAGGCGATCATAATTTTTCCAATTACAAGTTACCATCTGCATGGCTATCCCGGTCATAATTAGAAAAAGCCGGCATTGAGCTTGCAGCCGTTGCTGCTTGAGAACAGCCCTCGCGACCCTGAACCAGCCCGACGAGACACTTCAGCACAGAGGCTGTCTGCCCTGCCTGCCTCAAACAACCGACGCTGTTCTTCTGCTCTTACTGCTGGGCCGGGCGTGCGAGCTTGCTCCGCCCCCCAACCCCTGCCGGGAAATTTAAATCAGGCTGCTGCTCGAGCACAGAAACCAGCTTGCAGCCGTTGCTGCTTGAGAACAGCCCTCGCGACCCTGAACCAGCCCGACGAGACACTTCAGCACAGAGGCTGTCTGCCCTGCCTGCCTCAAACAACCGACGCTGTTCTTCTGCTCTTACTGCTGGGCCGGGCGTGCGAGCTTGCTCCGCCCCCCAACCCCTGCCGGGAAATTTAAATCAGGCTGCTGCTCGAGCACAGAAACCAGCTTGCAGCCGTTGCTGCTTGAGAACAGCCCTCGCGACCCTGAACCAGCCCGACGAGACACTTCAGCACAGAGGCTGTCTGCCCTGCCTGCCTCAAACAACCGACGCTGTTCTTCTGCTCTTACTGCTGGGCCGGGCGTGCGAGCTTGCTCCGCCCCCCAACCCCTGCCGGGAAATTTAAATCAGGCTGCCAAACGGCGCATAGCCGTTCGGCGCGCCGGCTAAGGCGCACGGCAAAGGCGCGTGCGCCTTAGCTCGCGCCTTTGCGAAGCGGCTGAGCGAAGCACAAATCAATCCATCTTATACTCTAACCACAAGAACTGATCCTTGAAAACTTCACAACAAATGAGGAAACCTCTTGCATACAACAAACTTTAACCGACGCCTCAATCCAAACCAACTTCACTAAGGGGCGTGGCCTGACTGCCACAGAGACCACACACATGAAATAACTGCTCCTCTTCACCCACACTCGAAGCTGATTAAAAAGTGCTTAATTAAAAAAAAAAAAAAAAAAACACAAAACCTTTGCAAATTCACTATAATATAACTGCCTAAGTCCATATGTCACCTCCAAAATCGACGAAAAACGAAAATGCTCCACCCGCATCGATCGGAGGGAAGAAGCTGAAACCTGATCTAAACACGCCAGAGAAAATGGCACCGAAGAACGATGAGACTTCACTAGACCTGCTCCTGAAAGAAATAAGAGCAAATAGGGGCATAATACAGGAACAAGTTGAAGAAATCAAACTTTTAAGAGGTGAGATTGAGGCAATTAATTCCCAATTTGTGGATGTCCGACACCGTTTGGACGCCCTGGAGGAAAAAACATCTGTCATATCTTCACTACAAGAAACGATAACTAAGCATGACAATCTGATTACTAATTTACAAAGAAACTTTGAAGACCTTTCTAATCGCAGCAGAAGATCCAATTTAAGGATCATTGGGCTGCCTGAATCATCGGAGGGATCTGATATGGTTTCTTTTCTTGCTACTTTCTTGCCTGCTACCCTGGGTCTTGTCTTTTCACCTCCTCTGGAAATAGAGCGAGCTCACCGCGTACCGTCTCACCTTTCTTCATACGCCTCCTCTCCCAGACCCATAGTGGCTAAACTGCTCAGATTTCAACAAACGCTCCAAATTCTAACAGCAGCTAAATCTAAATCTCAATTGCTACACCAAGGCAAGAAATTCTTCATTGTTCCAGATCTAGCTAAAACTACAGCCTTAAAAAGAAAAGCATTTCTCTCCCACCGGCAGGAACTTAAAGATATCGGAGCCAAATATGGTCTTATGTACCCAGCCAGGATGAAAGTAACTTATAACAACCATACTACATCATACACTGATCCTGAGGAACTGGCTGCATTCCTGGATTCTTTGAAAATGCACTGACACATTGAACTCTCAATATATTGGTTTACCTTTGTGTTCACTTGTTATAATCTATTTGAATATATAATTCATTGTTTTTATGAATAAGCACACCACTTTTAGGTTTCTTAAATCGAATGGGTGTGGAGTTAAGTAAGTTGCTCCATATGAGTTGTTTCTCCGTGCTCACAAGAGCACCCTTAAACTATATTATTTTATACATGATAGTAAGGTCTCTTCTCTTTCTGACCTTACAATATGCTGTCACTAATAGTATACTAGCTCTTATTCCTATGCTTTCTTTCTTTCTTTCACTTCCTTCTGGCAGTAGTGTCTACCTGGTATCCTGGTTTTACTATTGGCTATTTCCTTATAAAGGTGATGTTTACTATGTCTTACCACTGTATACAATAGATTATGACTGATTTACATATCATCTCTTTTAATGTGAATGGTTTGAACCATCCTATTAAAAGGAAGAAGATAGCTAACTATTTGTTAAAAAAACATCCCGATGTGATCTATTTACAGGAAACTCATCTCCCACCTGCTGCCGCCTCTAAATTTGAGTTGAAGGGATATTCCACTCATATGTATTCCTCTGCGACTCAGAGGAAGAAAAATGGAACATCAATACTTTTCAGTGATAAATTATCCCCTATTATTCATTCGGTTAAAACAGACTCCGATGGAAGGTGGTGTTTGGTACATGCTGCGTTGCACTCTGTGGATTTTATGTTCCTTAATATTTACGCTCCTGTTTTGGATCATCCTGATTTTTTCAAAGATCTTCAGCTGGCGTTAGTTGAATATGACTCCTGTTCTCTAATATTGGGTGGAGATTTTAATCAAATTCAAGATATCTATATAGATCGATCATCCTCTTGTAGACCCTCAAAATCCAAATCTTTTACAGCTCTGCATGCTTTAAAAGAAACCTTTTCTCTTGTAGATCCATGGCGTTTATTGTATCCCAAAGGTAGAGAATATTCACATTTTTCACCACCACATAATACTTATTCAAGAATTGACTTCTTTCTTCTCTCCTCCTCTCTCATTCATGAAGTGACAAATACTTTCATACACCCAATAACTCTTACAGACCATGCAGCTATTTCATTACATTTATCTATCTCTGCCCCACGTAATGAATCTCCCTCTTGGCGACTTAACAATACTCTGCTTTTAGATGAGGTAATAGTGGAAAAAATCAAATCTTTTACTACGGAATTTTTTGAAATCAACACCAAAGATCCAGAAATCTGTCCTTCTATTGTTTGGGAAGCTTACAAAGCTTCACTCAGAGGTGAATTGATCAAACTTGCCTCCTGGAAAAAAAAACAATCCATCCAAAAAGAAAAAGAACTGGAAACCTCTATTAAAAATTTAGAATTACAACATATGTCCACCCATTTACAAGATCCATCCATGTTCCAACGTATTCAAAAATTAAAATATGAATATAATACTCTAGTCTCATGTACAGCCCGGCGTGACATTTTCATTTCCAATTCTGGACACTACATGGGAGATAATCTAATAGGTCGCCCTTTGGCTAGGTATCTTAAAACTAAAACAAAACGCTTACACATCTCAGCTGTTCAAGACTCATCAGGACAATTAGCCAGAACCAGATCTCTGATTTCTTCCCAATTTGAAAAATTTTACACTACCCTATATCAATCTGAGTTTTCAGCCTCTGAAACGGATTTAGATTCGTTTCTATCCTCAATAGCTCATCCGACTCTATCGGAATCTATTAAAGTAAAACTGGATACTCCTATAACTATATCTGAAATTGAAAATGCTATAACCTCTCTACCCACTGGGAAAGCTCCGGGCCCAGATGGCTTTACTAACGAGTTCTTCAAATGTTTTCGAACCCTATTGACTCCTCAACTCCTTACATATTATGATTTCCTCCACTCCACTCCGGACAAGCAATTTAATTTCACTGAGGCTACGATTGTAGTTATTCCCAAGCCAGACAAAGATGCTACTCTGGTTAAAAATTTTCGTCCTATCTCTCTTCTCAATTTGGACTACAAAATTATGGCTAAATTACTTGCACTAAGACTCACCACAGTGATCCCATCTCTCATACATGGAGATCAAACTGGATTCATCAAACATAGATACATAGGAGATAACCTTCGTTTATTTCATCATATCAATGCTCACGCCAAAACAATGTCTGATCCTGTGATTGGTCTAGCCATTGATGCCGAGAAGGCATTTGACCGAGTGGAGTGGCCTTTCTTATTTCGAATACTGAAATGGTACAACTTTGGTTCTTTTTTTACAGACTGGATAGAAACATTATACAGACAACCCACGGCTCGTATTCTGATTAACAATTCTCTCTCTAATAGATTTTCCCTCCATAGAGGTACCCGTCAAGGTTGTCCCCTCTCACCATTACTATTTGATTTAACATTGGAACCTCTATTGTCAGCTATCCGACAATGTTCCTTAATTAAAGGTGTTCCCTTGTCCAGTAGAGATATTAAACTAGCAGCTTATGCTGACGATGTTCTTCTCTTTCTCAAGGATCCTCTTGTCTCTATACCGCATTTTATCCACATCGTCTCTCAATTCTCTCAAATATCTGGATATTCTGTTAATTGGGAGAAATCAGAGATCTTTCCGCTAAATGATCACATTTCCTCCTCAGATCTAGCTCATTTTCCTTTTCCATGGTCACAAGGAGCTGTAAAATATTTGGGGATTTTAATACATAAAGACCCTTTACTTGCTCAGAATCTCAATATATCTAAAATCAAAAACTTAGTTTTAAGTACTACATCTCGTTGGTCCCCGCTTTATTTGTCCTGGTGGGGTAGAATAGTCTCCATTAAAATGACCTTAGCCCCACAAATTAATTATACTCTATCTATGCTTCCCCTTCTCTGCCATAAGTCACTCTTTCATTGGCTTAATACGAAAATTTCTGAATTTATTTGGAACAAGAAAAAACCTCGTATTGCTCTCGCCAAGCTGAAAGCCTCTAAGATTAAAGGTGGTTTAAATTTACCTGATTTTTATTATTATTACATCGCATCCTTAGCCAAATACGGAGCTCATTGGATTGCTGATTCTTATCCACAGGATCAACCAGCATGGTTTGAAATGGAATGCTTTTTATGTGCACCACTACACATCTCCTGCTTCCTTACAGTGTCGATACCTAGACACTTGAGAAAATATTCTTTGCTAAGTGCAACGCAACATGCTTTTCAACTACTAGATGCAGCTGCTGAGATCTCTGTTGCTGAAGGCCCACTCATGTCTCTTTGGAATAATCCTAAAATTCAAAATAAGGGTAGATCTCTTTCATGGAAGAGGTGGCAGCGGGCGGGTGTGTGGTTTGTTCATCAATTAATCTCCTCCACTTCATTTGTCCCATTTGATACCTTCTGTTCTGTAAACTCACTCCCATCCTCTACATATCCTCAATGGCTTACGCTTACTGGAATTCTATCTAATGTTCAAATCCGCCTTGACTTTATGACCTCTCAACAAACTATTCGTCACTGGTCTACTTTGGCTTTACTGAAAGGTAAGGCGATATCTTTTTTTTATAGTATCTTAAGAGACCACACCTTCACCTTTACACCTCAATCTATGAACCATTGGGGTTCTATCCTAACGACCACACTTTCTGAAATAGACTGGGAACTCTTCTGGTCATCTACAAACCGTCCTCTATTATCCGCAAGAGTTTCACAATCAATGTTCTTTGTTATGTGGAATGCTATATGGACTCCATTTCGAATGTGGAAAGCGAAACTGAAACAAGATCCTACTTGCTGGAACTGTTTGAAAGAGCCTGGAACTCTTGATCACATGCTTCTTCACTGCACTATGGTTCATTCCTTTTGGATTCGTATATGGGACACTATAAAATCTATTACCAAATGTTCAGAAGATATTTCCATGGACATTATAATCCTTCGTTCTCAACATCCTTGTTTTGCACTATCAAACTGTCCTCCTAAACTCATTGACACCATGTTTGTGACAGCTCTTATGCACATTTTGAAAAATTGGAAGTCATCCACACTACTAGATTACACCTTTTGGTGGAACTCATTGAGCATGTACCACAAATTCGAATCATATGCATATGAAAAGAATATGATATCCCGTTTCTCTACAAATTTGGTGCGAAATAAATCACCTTGGTCATTCTTAGATTCATATGTTCACTCTGCCTCGTAGACACTTCTGCCACTCTCTCTCTCTCTCTCTTTCTCTATCTCTCTTTTTGTAATTTTTCTTTTTTTTTTTTTTTTTTTTCTCCTTTCTTTTATTTCATTATCTCTGCTTCATCTATCCTTTCTATTTCTTTTCTTAGCAGTTTCAAATACATTGAATTCTTCTTACTAGTCTGTTATATGCAAATGAATGCAATTATGGTTTCTCTTGTTTATACATCACTATTTTTTTTTTATTCAATCTTTATGTACTTGAACTGCTTTTTGTATATTATTTATAATATTCAATAAAATTATTGAAATAAAAAAAAAAAGAAAAAGCCGGCATTTATAGCAGTCCATGGGGGGCTTAATTTGCAATAATGTTCCACATATGACTGCCTCATATGTCAATGGAATTGATTCCAGTATGATAGTAATCTGTCCCCATATTGACTTCCAAAATTTGAGTATCAAAGGACAATAGAGCAACAGATGATCCAATGTCCAGATGACAGTGCCAGCATCTATTAGATTTAGAACTGTCTAACTTTTGTAACCTAATAGGGGTCCAAAAAGATCTATGTAACAAGGAAAACCAAAATAGCCTGTAGCCAAGTAGCCTGAAAAGCTATGGAAACATTTTTTGAAATAGCTTTTCAGTGATTTTGGCTACTCTGGCATGTTAATTGGACCGAGCTATGTTTTATCACAGACCTGTCATCTGTGAACATATACGCCACAGTGACCCCTGATGTAGGCGTTCCGCAGATGCTGAAACACAGTGCTGTGTCGGGTCCACAGCTTCTTCTTATGTCCTTTTCTGAAATAAGTTGGTCTTACATCAGTGATCTTCAGTGGAGTGATCATTGTCCATTCCCACTTCCTTTTGTGCTATTTTATACCCGTGGGTTCTCTGTCCTGTTGGACTTTTTTGATGTTGACTTTATCTTACTTGACCCAGGAGTAGAAAAAGATAAATAGGAAATTGGGTGTTTAGATTCCTTTTTTAAGGTACTTCCTGAGTGTGCCTTTTCTCTCTGCACAAGTCTGGGCTGTGAACTGGACTTATGTCTATTAGGGACCTGAGTTAGCTTAGATGCTATTTTATCCACATCTGACTTCTCTAGGTCTCCCTTGGTGCTCACAGGGACTTCCCTGTGAAAAGATATATGCAGTATAAATACACACACATATACACATACTTGTATATACCTTGTGTGTGAAGAACATAAATTAAAACAATATAATATATGGTCTATTCTCTGTTTTATCCTAGTACAGGGATTCCTAAATCTGTTTTCCAGCAACTCCAACAAGTTTGGTATTTGAGAATACATTTTTATTTTTTTCCTTTAATTATATGTCATATTTCTACATAATCACTCTCATTTTCAACACACTTCTCACACCATTGCACCAACTTCTTTATTTCATTGGAAAAAATGTATTTGGTTGTGACTTCAGCCAGGAATGTACCTTTTTTTTTTTTTAACCTTGTCATCACTTCCAAATCTTCGTCCTCTCAAAGCTTCCTTCAAGGGTCCAAACATATGATAATCAGAGGGAGCAAAATCAGGGCAATATGGAGGATGCTGTAAGATCTGAAATCTCAATCTCCAAATGGTGGCAAGAGTTGCAGTGGCCATTTGAGGGCATGTATTATTATGAAGGAGAAGAACACCTTTAGATAGTCCTCAGTGATGGCCCCATATTTTTGGCTTCTGCTCCTCCGACGACATTGCACTGTATCGGGCATTATTCACTGTTTCACCCTTTTCCTGATAGTGCCCCAAAATTGGTTAATTCATATTCCAGAAGAGAGTGAACAGGACCTTTCCAGTGGAGGGTTGAGACTTGAACAGCTTCATGACTGGAGATGATGTATAATACTATTGGGAAGACAGCCTCTTGCTTTCAGGTTCATAGTGATGCACCTAGGTTTTATCTTCTGTAACAATACGTGCCATTGAGCCTTCATTGTTATTCTGTGTCAAAAAGGCTGTGGAAGTCTGCACATGAATAATCTTGTGCTCATCAGTCAGCTTCCTAGACACCCACCATGCACACAACTTGCGATACTTGAGACCTTCGTGACAATGGTATGTGAATCCAATATTGACATTAAGAACTTCTAAAGCAGGGCTGCCCAAGTCCGGTCCTTGACATCTACTGGTAGGACAGGTTTTCTGGATATCCACGATAAACATGCATGAGAAAGATTTGCATACCAAGAAGGCAGTACAGGCAAATCTCTCTCATGCATGTTCATTGAGGATATCCAGAAAACCTGGCCTACCAGTAGATCTCGAGGACCGGACTTGGGCAGCCCTGTTCTAAAGAAATGTGCCTGTTTTCACGAATAATGACGTTAGCGTGACCCCACCTCCCCCCTTCTCATCAGTGACGGCCGTGCTGGGATGACTGGAGCATTCCTCATAAGAGATTGATGTTTGCCCATTTTTAAACGCATCTACCCACTCGTATAGTCTTCTCTCTCCAATGCAGGCATCTCCTTACTGTTGCAGCATTCTTCTATGACTTTCACGAGGTTTTACACTCTCCAACCACAAAAATCTAATGACTGCTCGCTGCTCCTCTGCCAAGCAAGCAGCTAATAGCACCTCAATTTTGTATATGGTGCCCTATCGATTAAGCATGTCATGCTATCTGTTGGGCAGGTCAACACTTCCTCTAAGAATGAATCTTCCCTGTTTCATGAAATACTGTCAATTTGCTGTTACTTTTTGAAAAGGTTTTGTAAATATATATATATTTATATTTCTTTTATGTTCCATTTTTTAAAGATTTTGTTTAGTTGTGTAATGTATTTTGATTCTATTTCATGAACTTGTCATTCAGATTTTATATGATAGGTGTGATAAAATGGTTTTAAATAAATAAACCAGAATATACAAAACCAGCTTTGGGGAGTTTTTTTAGACAAAATCTATGCAGATATACATAACCTATTGAGGATATCCTGAAAATCAGACTTGTTGGCTCTCTAGCAAAAGATTGAGAACTGCTGTTAAACCCACATTAATAGATTAGTGTTTCAGTTGTTCACTGTAAATTAGTTAAGCTTATCAAGGAAAATACCTAAAGAGGTTCAGGAATGGGAAACAATGGCTTCAGTAAAAATGAAAGGGATCATGTCATACTGTACACTGATATTTGTTTTAATATATATTCTAAAATATCAGTGGGATGATCAGGGGTGGGGTAGGGGCTTATGAGGGCAGAGAATGACACAGGGACAAAGTTTGTCCCCACGAGTTCTGTTTCTGTCCCTGCCTCATCCCCATAAGCTCTGTCTGATCCCATCCACCCAAGCCTTAAATAGTTATGATTTTATATTTAATTTTCTGTACAATTTTCATTTTATAAATCACAAATACAGAACAGGGGTCAACAAAATCCTTGTCTACCCTCTCCTCTCCCCTCACAAATATCCCCTCCACTATTGAGACGACTGAACGTTACATCAAGGAGGGACACATTGGCAGATGGAAGGCCTCAGTGCAGGCCTCTGAAGATTCTCCTTCATGAAATGACTGAGGCTCTGGCTCCTGAAGGTAAAATAGGCAAGAGGGCAGCTGGAGAGGAGATGCCAACCCAGGCACAATTATTTTGTTACTGTCGGAGAAAGGCACTTTGCCACTCCTGCAGGGCAGACGAAGGCCTTGCCCCTGTTCCCGTGGTAAACCAGCAACAATTTTTCTTGTTCCTGCAGATTTCCTGTGATTTGCCTCTGGAACCTGCTCCTGTGTCATTCTCTATATGAGAGCTCTGGAGACATTTAACTGGGGCCCATATAAGATGAACGGGTGAATCTAGGACAGCTCAAAAGCTGTCCTAAATTTGCCTGCACATCTATTTTTCTTTCTAAAAAAATAAAATGGCCCCTCACTCCCCTCACAAATATCTCCTCTCTCTCTCCCCCCACCCCACCTACCAAAATCAGAGTACCCCCGAGCCTAAATACCTGATGGTCCAGTAGGGGTCTTCAGTGACAAGCATATAGCCCCCTTGCAGTGCCTTTTCAAAATGGCTGCCGTGACCTTCATGGCAGCTTGTGGTACTTCCTGTAGCACTGCATGCTGCCACAAGAGTTTGCAACAGCCATTTTCAAGGCAGCAGTGAGGGGGCTGCATTCCTGCTCTCAAAGACCCCAACTGGACCACCAAGTATGTAGGAAGGCCTGGGGGAGCCTTCTTACAAATGGGAGGGGGTGAGAAGAGATATTTATGGAGGGGGTCACATTTTTAAAAAAAACAAGGAAAAATACTTATGCAGGCCTTGGCCTGATCAGCTGGGGCCCACATAACTCTTTGTGCAGGCCAGGCTGAATGTCGATTGGGTCTGCATAAGCTCCAAATTATGCCCCAATATTCAGTTCTGGGCTACATCTAGGCACTGGCAGTGAATATTAGAGTATAATTTAGCCGATGACAGCTTTTAAAACAATGCTGACTGCTACTGGCTGAATATCAAGGGGTCTATATGTAATTCACACACATTACACAACCTAGCATAGCCCTTATATAAGGTGACCATACGTCCAGTTTTTAACGGGATCGTCCCATTTTCAGATCCTCTGTCCCGTTGTTCCCACACACAGCTTCGGGACACCGAAATGTCCTGTTTTCAGGGAAAGCGTTCCGAAGCTGTGCACAAGGACAACGGGACAGGCGATCGCTTCCTGTCCCTCCCTGCAAAAGAAAAGAAAAAAAAACCCTTCCTTTCCCCCAGTCCGTTGCTGTCTTACCTCCCTGCTGTTGCTGCTAATCACCTACAAGAAGTCTTCTTTCCGACGTCAATTCTGATGTCATATAGGATGTTCTGAGTCAGCCAATCGCTGCCTGGCTGACCCAGAACGTCCTCTCTGATGTCAGAATTGACATCAGAAAGAAGACTTCTTGTTGGCAATTAGCATCAGCAGCAGTAGCAGGGAGGTAAGACAGCAGTGGCGGTGGACCGGGGGAAAGGAAGGAGGGAAACTTTTTTTCCCGTGACAGAGAGGGAAGGAGGTAGGCAGGCAAGCAGGCTGGCTTTGGCATGGCAGGGAGGAAGGCTGGCTTCGGGGATGGGGGTGGGACAAACTGGAATGCAGTGAGGGGACATGGGTAGGAGGCACTGGGGGCACTAGACATAGGAAGGAGGCACTGGGGCACTAAGGACATGGGAAGGAGGCAATGGGGCACTAAGGACATGGGAAGGATGCACTGGGGGCACTAAGAACAGGAAGGAGGCACTGGGGCACTAAGGACATAGGAAGTGGCACTAACGACATGGGAAGGAGGCACTGGGGGCACTAAGGACATGGGAAGGAGGCACTGGGGCACTAAGGACATGGGAAGGATGCACTGGGGGCACTAAGAACAGGAAGGAGGCACTGGGGCACTAAGGACATAGGAAGTGGCACTAACGACATGGGAAGGAGGCACTGGGGGCACTAAGGACATGGGAAGGAGGCACTGGGGGCATTAAGGACATAGGAAGGGGCACTAAGGACATGGGAAGGAGGCACTGGGGGCACTAGGGACATAGGAAGGAGGCACTGGGGGCACTAAGGACATGGGAAGGAGGCACTGGGGGTACTAAGGAAACAGGATGGAGGCACTGGGGACACTAAGGACATGGGAAGGAAGGAGGGAGGGAATAGAAAGGGACAATTGTTGGGCCTGAGTGCAGAAAGAAAGAAATGAAAGAAAGGATACACAGTCTGAGGGAAACGCAACCAGAGACTCATGAAATCACCAGACAACAAAGGTAAGAAAAATGATTTTATTTTCAATTTAGGGCTCCTTTTACGAAGCCGCATTAGCGGTTTAACACGAGTAATAGCACGTGCTAATTTGCCGGCCACGCTAGCCGCTTCCACCTCCTCTTGAGCAGGTGGTAGTTTTTTGGCTAGCGCGGAGGTTAGCACGTGCTAAAAATGAGCGTGCAATAAAGCCACTAACGCAGCTTCATAAAAGGAGCCCTTAGTGATCAAAATGTGTCAGTTTTGAGAATTTATATCTGCTGTCTATATTTTGCACTATATTTGTCTATTTTTCTATAGTTACTGAGGTGACATTGCATATTTTTAAGGCATCTGCTTTGACATCTTTGAAACCTATTAACATTTTCTCTGCGTATAGTGTGCTTTGTAGTTTTTAAAAAAAATTTTAATGGTTACCATTATGAATTAATAAAATATTATGTGTACATGAAAAATGAATGGAAGAAATTGGGAGTGGGGCTAGGGCGGAATTGGGGGTGGGACTGGCAATTAATAGATGTCCCCTTTTGATGAAAAAATAAATGGTCACTTTACCCTTATCTTTCATAAGCACAAAACCACAGAACAATCTTTCCTTTTTTTTACTGTCATAATCACAAAGTACAAAATAGCCTTTCTTAGTCTCACACTGTCATAAATGCCTTCACAAATAGTTGTATTTTCAGTAATTTCTTAAAATTTTTTATCTTGAGGCCCAAAGAATGTATTTCTTATTCAATAAGACAATCACTGTGGGGAAATAAAGACGTGAAAACTATAGGAGAACCCTGGCAACTGAAAGTACTGGGAGCTGCAAACTTTTCATTTTGCAAAGAATGACTAGCTAAAAGAAAAAGGAATAGGTCAGAGAGGAGAGTTCTAAACAGTCCACTAAATAGATATTTCTAACAGGTTCTAATTCTGATCATCTGTTACCAGGCCCAGGGGGTGATGAAAAGTTTCATTTACTTTAGGGGAGGGAAAGAGTGGTCTGGAACCTGATACTACCCTTGAGTTGTCATGCAGAGGCTCCAAATTAAGAAGATTTTCAATCAAAATTGGATTAGCCCCCTATATTCACTAAGCCCAGGCATATTTAACTAGTAGGCTCTTTGTACAGGCCCTGGCTCTTCCTCAATGGAAGGTGATAGAAGAATAACAACAGAAGAAAGGGTGTGATTCAGTCCCATGAATAGCATCTGTGTGATTTAAGTACGTAGACCTTGTTTTAAAATTTTTATCTGGTCATTACCATGGATTTTGGAGAGGTAGAAGAAAGAGCAAACAAGCCTTCAATTTTCATTTGCGTCACAAATCTGCGTTCTGAGTTTGCTTTTAACTGAGGGATTGGGCTGGAAATCCAAGATAAGAGACTGGTTGCTTCTAAAGAAACTGGGTGTCTGCAAAATTGTATGATGAAAACAATGTATTTTAAAACTCACTTTTGAAGCATTTTGCTCTTTTGTTTTATTTTATTGCAAAATAGTAGGCAATATTTAATTTTTACAATTGTAATATGCTTCCTTTAAAAAAAAAAAACCCAAAGACAGCAAATAAGCTTACAGCCTTTCATACAGTGACAATACTGTGAACCTGTCAAGCTAAGCAAGAAACTGGTTTAGTACTCAGAGGTTGTAAATTTCCATCATTGATGGTAACTTTCTCAGATGTAAATCCTGTATTAATAACTAAAGGTCCCTTCTATCAAGCTGTGCTAGAGGATTTTAGCGTGAGCTGGCGCGGTAAATGCTCTGACGCTCATGGAATTCTTATGAGGGTCAGAGCACTTATCTCACCAGCCCGTGCTAAAAGTTTGATAAGAGGGGGGGAATAAGTGTTAGCCCATGGAGAAATAATATTTTGGAACTTTACCAAAGGTTTTCCTTTTATTTTTAGTTCTTTAACTTCCAAAGAAACCTTTTCAGAATAAGTACCCAAATTATGATGATCAGAATAATCTTTTAAAGAGAACAAGTGGTGTTCTCCTCTATCCTTTTCTTCCTGTGAAACTTAATTCTGGCCCAAATTCATTGCATTCTGTCAAGCAAGGAGACCTATAGGCAGAAAGAAGAAATGGCAACAGTTTTCCTACTTCGCCTGTAATAATGCAATCAGCTGATACTGTTTATTCAGCCTTACTCGTTTATTAACGTTTTGTTCTCTCTGTCAGTCACCAATAATAGATTTGCAAGGCTTTATATAGACAGCATGGATGGGCTTCTCCATAGTTGACCCTAGAAGCTGCTGACTGTCCATGCTTGTTACTGTATTTTCCAGTTGCTGCTCTGAGCCATACTTAACATGCTGAGGATCATCTCTCTGACTTGGACATTCGTTCTTTGCATCCATATTGGCTCCTTTAGAATACACCTGGATGAGCTGGGGACAGGCATCTTTAAGAGTTCCTCGTCTTCAGCCATAATTTCAGAGGCGATCCACAGGCTTCACGAGGTGTTTGCTATTGGGAAGCTCCCTCAAAATGTCCAGCCCCGAAGGAAGCCTCCCCAGTTCATGGTAGATCTTTTCAATTCAGTAGCAGATCTGGATGGGATCACCAAGGCACCCCAGCTCCTACAGGGCAATGTGGTGCGCAGCTTTGAAGATAAAGGTAAGGTGCCTCCAGCTTCCAATATTTATGCTGCATTTCTCATTTGAGAAACAATCTGCTAATGATTTTTTACTGATATTATTTCTGTAAAATCTACTGACCATCCCTTCCCCCACACTAAATATGTACACTTTGGGGCACCTGTAATATCTTTGGAAGTTGTTTTATTGCACAGGAACATTAGTATTTTGATTGTTTTGTGTAGGTGCTGCTGTTTCTAATTGAACTAAGCCATCTTCCAGTTTTAGTTTGCTAATCAAGCAGATAATCTGTCCCATTGTAATATTTAGGTGCACTGTTCCCTCTAAGCCAGCGGTTCTCAACCTGGGGTGCAACAGAGTGGCTTGTGTCCCTTAGTGACGAGTCACAAGCCATCACTCAGCCAGCTGCCACTGTGCCTTGAGCAGTGGTAGTAGGTTGTTGTGATATTACTTTTGTAGGGGGTGTGAACATTTCCTGGGGGTGTGGGGTTTAGAAAAGGTTGGGAACCACTGCTCTTATCTCAGTAGGAGTCCTACAACTGCATTGCTACCAGTAAAAGGGGTGGGGGCGGGTGTGCTTCAATATAGTGCTTTCAATTGTTAGGGACAGGCAGGTTCTCTGGAGTCCTGCAGAACTTGCCTGATCCTCACAATTGAAAAAGTGATAGTGAAACAGCACCCCCCTCTCACTGGCAGGATTGTAGATGGACAACTACTGCTCTGCTTAGAGGGAACAATGGTTAGGGGTCTTTTTACTAAAGTGTGCAAACAAATATAGCACGCTCAAATGCTTTGCAGTCCATTGTATACCTGTGGACTGCTTAGCATTTAATGCACATTTAATTCATAACCTATATAACAAAACCAGATCCGTCCCAAGCTCCACCTACAATATGATCTACTCCCTAACAAATCAAAAAGGCTCAAACCACTCCTTATGTACCGCCTAACATCAAGACAATTCTCATATAATAAACCTTATGTATTCTGTATTATCATGACAATTCGTATGTAATCCGCCTTGAGCCGCAAGGTAATGGTGGAATAGAAATCACTAATGTAATGTAATGTAATTAGCATGCACTAAATCTGTTAATACACCTTCGTAAAAGGACCTCTTAGCATTGGTATTAAAGTGATTTCTGAGTCTTAACTAAATCAGATTAGTTCTCCTAAAAGAAAAGTCCATAAGCTACTATTAAGATGGGCTTGGGAAAATCCCTTCTGATTCCTAGGATAAGCAGCATGAAATCTGTTTTATTTCTTAGTAGGGTTACCATATTTTTCTCTACCCCACCTGGTTCCGCCTCCAGCCCTGCCCCATTCTGCCCCAAGCCCTGCCGCCACAAAGCCCCTCTTCTTCCAGGCGACATCAAGCTGCATCTGGAGGACCTGGAGCATGCACAGATGTGTGTGACTTAATCCGTGCATGCTCAGAGGCTCCAGATGCAGCCGGAGCTCATCGGGGCTTTCCAAAACCTGACCAAATGTGAGGTTTTAGAAAATCCTTAAAAAGAGGACACATCTGGGTTTTCCCAAATGTCTGGTAACCCTACTTCTTGGTATCTTGCCAGGTACTTCTTACCTGGGTTTTCCACTGTTAGAAACAGGATACAGAGCATGATGGACCTTCGGACTGTCCCAGCATGGCGACTCTTATGTTCTTATTCTTTGATGATCTAATCATGTTTTCATGAGTTCCTTGAATGCAATTTCCAAGTATCAAAAATAACTCTCAATAATTTTTCCTTCCCTCCCAGTCCATTTGGATCAATCTTATTTTTATTTCAACATATCTTCAGTTGGAAAACATGAAAAAATACTGAAAGCAGATCTACGAGTTTTTAAACTGAAACAGAACTCTGGATCAGGAAAGTCATCTAGATATCACATTTGCAGAGTAAGTGAGATTCTGTCTGGACACTGCTTAGGAGATCTGATCTGTAAGGATTACTTTGTTACCTTGCTGTTTGGGCACATCCACTGCCAAATTCTTATTGTTTCTGTTCAAGGTAGATGTTTATGAGCTTCTGGACAGTGGATCAAAACCCTGGCGAGGAAATTTGATTGCCTCAAGGCTGTTACCCCTGCATCTGCAAGGATGGGAAGTGTTTAACGTCACACAGACAGTGAGTTGCAAGGTTTTGGATATCTGCGGATGTCAATGTTGAAGTAGTTTTCTTGTGTTTACAATGAAACACATAGAAAAAGGTTGTACTGAAAGGGACTAAGGATTGACATGATTGTAGATCTCAGAACTGTAATGCAATCATAGTGGTACTTGTGCGCCTGACCATAAGACACACCCTAGATTTAGAGGAGGAAAACAAGAAAAAATACATTCTGAACCAAATTCTCTCTGCCAGGCTCTGCACCCAAACCCACACTCCTTGCCAAACTCTTCAACCTGTCCCCCCTCCCTGCCAGGCTCTTTACCCTGTCCCCCCTCTGGTGGTCTAGTGGTAAACCAGGACAGGGCAGGCAGGGACAAGGCAGGCAGGCAGGCTTCTCCCCCTCCCCCACCAGGCAGGCAGCAGGTAGACCCCAGCCTCTCTTCCTCCCTCCCTACCCCCCAGACAGGCAGGCAGGAGGCCCCGGGTTCTCCCTCCTTATTTTTAATTCAGCAAGGCAGGGCCTTCCCCCCCCTGCCCCACGCCCCCAAACGTACCTTTTTTTTAACTTCTGGCACCTTCCTTCGCTGGACGCTGTGCCTTCCCTCGCTGAGAGCAGTGCACAAGGCTGGCTGGCTTCCTTGTCCCCGCTGTTTCCCCCGAGAATGGCTGACACAGCTGCTTCCTCTTCTGTTCTCTTGTGGCATAGCAGCGCGGGACTAGGCAAGCAGCCTGGTTCGCAATTATGCCGCAAGAAAACTGAAGAGGAGGCAGCCGTGTCAGCCATCAGTTCTCAGGGGACCAGGTGGGGACCAGGCAGCCAGCATTGTGCACCGCTCTCAGCGAGGTAATATAGGGGGGGGGCCCACTTTGGGTATTACAACAATCAGGACTATCTTCAATAACACACACACCCTCCTCGACGAGATAACAACAAATCCCCCAATAGGAGAAGCCATTGCTGCAGACAGGACCTGGACTGAATTCCCTGCGGTAAACTGGACAGACATGAATCGACTGTACAAAAAATACAGTCATGCCTCATGCGACCTGAACTATTGTCCCGCGTATCTAATAACCAACGTAACCCCCAAATTTAGGGCCAGCCTCATGCAATGGATCCAAATTACACTCACTGAAGGTCAATTCCCACAGCACCTAGGAGAAATCATAATCACTCCAATTGTGAAGGAACACAAAGGCCTTATAGATAACCCCGCTAGCTATAGACCCATCGCCTCAATACCAATATACGTCAAACTTATAGAAGGACTAGTTGCACAATTCATCACAAATTACCTGGAAGACCTCAATCTTCTCCACCCCTCTCAATCGGGATTCAGATCCAACCACAGCACGGAGACTTTACTAATAACCCTACTAGACAGAGCCCGACAGCACCTCAGCAAAGGCAGAAGGATGCTGATAATTCAACTCGATCTATTTGCAGCATTCGATCTGGTCGACCACACCATCCTACTACAGACACTAGAAGCCATAGGGATCTCAGGCAGGGTATACAATTGGTTCGAAGGATTCCTTAAATACAGATCTTATAGAGTAAAGTCAAACAATCTTAAATCAGAACCATGGTCCAACCCCTGTGGAGTTTCTCAAGGATCACCACTCTCACCTACTCTCTTCAACCTCTTCTTATCCTCCCTTGGGTCTACCCTAGACAATCTGAATATAACTTCATTCAGCTACGCTGATGACATCACCATACTCCTACCCTTTGATGTTCCTGACCCAACTTCTACAGAAAAATTGTAAAAAACCCTTCAAGCAGTGGAAAAATGGATGGCAGATCACAAATCGAAGCTTAACACTGACAAAACAAAATTTCTACTGCTTGAAAAGGATAAGAATCCCTCCATCACAGAACTAGAAAGAAACGCCTCCAAATACCCTATACAACCTACCCTAAAACTCCTAGGAGTAACAATAGACAGATGCTGCACAATGCAGGCCCAAATCAACAAGACCACCCAGAAAGCATTTCTAACCATGCGCAATTTAAGAAAAGTCAGAAAATTCTTCGACAAAGAGCAATATAGGCTAGTAGTCCAATCCCTAGTACTAGGTCTATTGGACTACTGCAACATACTCTATCTGCCTTGCCCTGCAACAATGATAAAACAACTACAGACAATCCAAAACACTGCACTCAGATTAATCTACTCACTGAGAAAATTTGACCACGTCACCGCGGCCTACTGGACTCACACTGGTTGCCAATGCAAGCACGAATTCAATTCAAACTATACTGTCTATTATTCAAAGCAATAAATGGCACAGCCCCCAATTACCTAAACAACCGCCTGTATCAAAATGCCACCACTAGGCAAAGAAAAACTAAGACCCCTTTTACCTACCCCCCACTCAAAGGCACCCAGCGCAAGAAGATATTTGACAGTCTGCTGGCGACGCATGCAGCGAAACTGGACCACACTATCTCCAACCTGCTGATAACAACAAACGACTACAAATATTTTCGCAAAGAAATCAAAACCCACCTATTCAAAAAATTTATACAGATGGCTTAACCCCAACCAGACCCCCCTCAACGCAACTCCCCCCTCCTCCCCCCTTCATCAGTTCCCTTCTCTTTAGCCTCAAGCATGTCAACTGCTTCCCTAATGGTATATATACTGGATCTGCACTATTTCCTATTTGTACAGCATCTTGTAGCTCTTGAAATATACAGCTCCATTATTCTTGTAACTTCTCCTGGAAATGACCAGAACTCTCTCTGTAATTATCCTGGAAATGTCCAGTTGTCTCTTTTGTAATCCGCCCAGAACTGCAAGGTTGAGGCGGAATAGAAATCAGTAATGTAATGTAATGTATTCGCTCCATAAGATGCACCCTTATTTCCACCCACTTTTTTGAGGGAAAAAAGTGTGTCTAATGGAGCAAAATATACGGTAATTTTTAATTTTTAAAAAATATTTTTTTAAAAAAATACTTTATTACATACATTTTTGGTCTTATTTATACCTTTACTCATATTTTTTTATTTTTTTTTGGTCCCAATTTTTTAAAATTATCCAATCGATATTCAAAGTGATTTAGATGAGCAGGAGAAGCTCCTGCCTGCTTAAATTGTACTCAGTGTGCTGCCTGCTGCTCTTCAGTAGGGCTGGAAAGAGGTGTTCCAAAGCTAGAGTTGGAGAGAAGCTGGTACGTAGCTATGCAGGTGCCAGCGATATTCAGTGATGGTGCCCACATAGCTTAGTGATGACCACACGAATAGCAGTCCAACTATACATCTTAACTATACAGATACCAGCACTAAATATTGTCTGGCACTTATATAGCTGTCAGTCAGGCCAAAACTCATCTCTTCCCTCCAGCCCTTCCCCCACAAGTATTTGTGACCCTCACACTCCCCAAACCAGTTATGATCTCCCTCCCATCCACAGCAGCTCTACTCCCAATGCAGCTTTGGTCTCCTCTCCCCAAAGCAACTCTGACCTCCTTCTCCTGCCACTCTGAAGCATTTCAGACCTCCTACCCCTCTCCTATAGCAGCTCTGTTCCCCTATCCCTCCAAGCCCCAGAAGACCTCTCAGGTTTACTTACTGGTCCTTAGAGCAGGAGCAAACCCCTCTTGTTCCTTCTCTTCATAGTGCTAAATCAAAAATGGCATCTACAACCTCTAGTGGTAGTCTTGCGGATGGATCTGATTTGGGAGGGACAGAAAGGGATTCAGAGCTACTTCAGGGGGAGCAGGAGGGCAGAGACGCTAAGGGTGGCCCATTCCAAAGCTGGAGGTTTACTACCGCAGTGCTGGAGACTGAAGGCCAATGACTGAGGATTTCCTACTGGGCCCCAGCCATATCTAAAACTAGATCTGGAAGATGCACAATCCAAAAACAAATATATTCCAATTTATAAATAAAAAATAAAATTATTTTTTCTATCTTTGTTGTCTGGTCATTTGATTTTCTTACTTTGTTGGTCTCAGTCTCTGGTTTCTGCTTTCCTGTTTCTTCTCTTATCAGAGTCTCTTCATCCATTTGGCACTTCTTTTCTCTGCATGTCAACCATCCATCTTCTGCCTACATCCCTATCTGACCCAGCATCACCCCGGTGTCCTTGTCCCTATCTTCCTGCCATGTTGAGCATGGCATGTTGAGCCTATCTCCATGTCCCTATCCTTGTCCTGTCCAATATAACTCTCCTGTGTCAAGACCACTTTGATGTGCCATCCCATGTGCCAGCATCTCCTTCTCTCTTCCTTCCTGTTTCTTCCCTCCCCTACCAGACCAGCATCTCTCCCTGTCTCTTCTCTCCCTTTGTCCCCACCCAGGATACAGCAAGCATCCTGCTTACTCTCCCCACCTAGGGTTACCATATTTGTGAAAATAAAAAGAGGACACATGATCCTGCCCGCACACCACTCACAACACCACCTACACTCCACCCATTTTCTTTGTCCCTCTTCCCATCCTCTGTACACTTTTAGTGCTGCTCTCTCTCCCCCTTTCTCCACCCTTCCCTTCTGTGGGTGCTTTTTTCTTTCTCTCTCTCCTTTCAATCCCCAATTCCCCACCCCCTTAGGGTGCCAACTCCCTCTTGCCATCGGGTGGCCCACTGCGGATCTGACCCTCAATGCCAAGAGCTACCTCCCCATCCCCATCTCCAAACTTTGAAAAAAAAAAAAAAATTGGCAGGAAGGATACCTACTCCCTCCTGCCACCAAGTGGACCCCATTGAACCAACCCTCCCATACCAGTACCCCCTTCCCCACTCTCTGTCCTTTAAAAAATCAACAGGAGGGATTCCCACTCCCTCCTGCCTCAGCCACTCGGCCCCCACCCCCACACCTTATAATAATAATAATAATTTATTCTTATATACCGCCAAAGCCATGATAGTTTGAGGCTTACAACAAGATGTGCTGGACAATCAGCGAAGTGGTCACAATATAAAGTCATCGAATACCAAGCCATGATAGTTTGAGGAGTTTACAAGAGGTGCTGGACAATCAGCGAAGTGGTCACTATACAAAGTCATTGAATACAAGCTTACAGAATGGAAGAAGTGAAAAACTATAAAATTCTTAGGTTACAAATCGATTAAACAAATTAGTTTTTACTGATTTTCTAAAAGTGAAGTAGGATGAGGAATGCGGGATAATGTTACCCAGCCAATCGTTCCATTTACCTGCCTGGAAGGCAAGAGTTCTGTCCAGGAATCTTTTGTAGTGGCAGGCCTTTATTGTCGGATAGGTGAACAGATGAATTCCTCGTGTGGGCCTAATAGAACTATCTAGATTAAATTGAGAAACCAAGTACGTGGGGGCCAGACCAAATATTGATTTAAAACAAAGGCAAAAAAATTTAAACAAAACTCGTGCTTCTAGGGTCAGCCAGGGCTAAAAACTAATAATAAAAGTTAAAGTAAAAAAAAGATTGCGGCTCCGATGGGCATGCACAGACTATCTACAGATGATCTGCGCATACGTGGGGATCGCAGAAAAGCTATCCCAGCTGGCAGATGGGGTTGTTCCTCCAATCACCCCCATCTGCATATTTTATTTTGTTGAATATGTCGGACCTGCCCGGATCGGGCCCGATCTGACAGGTTGGTGAATCTGTCCCTTAGTGCATCCAGGCCCCCCTGTTCTTTTAGTCTATTAACAATTAACCACAAATCTTTTAAATTTGTTTTCCTATTTTAAATAACTAGTTAAAGTTTACTATGTAAAATTTGCTTTTAAAAAGCTATTGCTTTTCCCACTAACGATGGCAGTAATCACATTTGAAACACTGTTTTGGTCTACTCTAATTGTTCTGCAACATGAACATTATCTCACTTATCCTAATCTAATCCCATTGATCTACAGATAGTCTCATTTGCAGCTTCACTCCCTTCTCTCACATTTATCCAGTCACAAATTACACACCAGTACTTTTACGTCACATCCATTCTACATGAATGGAAATCCTTTATACATAGGAATCTTTCATCTACTTAACCTTTTCCTATCGTAATAAATTTTCGTTACGCTGGTTCTAATCGTAATTATTTTAGCAAAGTTTTGTATTATTCACCATTATAATTTACGGCTATTGTAAACATAATGTAAATAAGTCATAAGTCTGTAAATTCAAATATTTTGTGTTCCTGGCTCTTTATTAGTACGTCATTTTTGGAATGTCCCGTCATCCGGGACACACGATAGGAAAAGGTTAACCCACGTGTGGCACTTTGTAGCCCCAGAACTTTAGGAGGAAATGAAAACATGGATACTCGTAGTTCCCGGCATGCTATAATTCTACTGCCATGGCAAGAACAGCAGACACATCTCCTGACTGCAGAATTAGAGCAAAACGTCTACTGGCACTTCAGTCCTGGATCACTGTAAAACTTACTCCTTTCTGCCTGCCTATCTCTACTACATTTTCCAACCCTCAGTGTATCATTCTTGTGCCTCGGCTCTCCTCGTTCTCATCGGCTTTGCCACTGTGAGCACTAAGGATATGCATGGAAAATTATTTTCATTTGGTTGTTTTATTTCACTTGCCCTCAGGTCTTTAATTTATTTCATTTGCCAATTTGTTTTTGTTTGGGTTTTTTTTTCCATTTAATTTGTAGTTTTCTATTAAAGTGAAGGGTAAAAATTGGTCAGGTCTGGTGTGATTGGCTCTTGAATCAGTTGGAGAACTGGTGACCAACTGAGCAAGAAGGGCAGAAATCCAAGGCATAATTTTTTTTTTTTTTTGGGGGGGGGGGGGGGCAAAAACAGAAACCACAAGGAACATACTCTGAGGAATCTGAATTTTCCCCTTTTTCCTGGAGCTAGAAGTAATTTCTTTTTCAGCCTTTGCCCTTTGTCATCTTCCTAACTGTTTTTTACACCACCAGACAACATGGTAGGCATGAGGGACTTTCTGCAGGTGGGGACAGGGTGCTTCTGGAGAGGCAGCAGTGCTTGGAGTGGGGTTGGGGGCACAGAAAGAGATTGGTTTCTGCTGTGGGGAAGGCAGGAAGGAAGGAACGAGGGTACCACAGACCAAGCTCCTGGCCTCAACTGAGAAGCTATGTAACTGTTGGGGTGCTGGAACTTGCAAATCTGCAATTTCTTCACCAATTCTGTCTCCAGACACCCCTCATGGTCAGATTTTATGGTTAGTACTAATATTCAGAGACACTGCCAAGTTAAGTGCTGCTGAGAATTGGCAGCATGATTTAAGTGGCAGAAGCTTCTCCTTCCTGCTTAAATCACTTTGAATTCATCACTGGGACACTTCATCACTGGGACACTTCATCACTGGGACACTTCATCATCTGGACACTTCATCACCGGGACACTTCATCACTAGGACATTTCATCACCGGGACACTTCATCACCGGAATATTTCATTATCTGGACACTTCAGCACCTGGACAAAAATATTCCATCGTTCAGTGAAAGGAACAAAACAGCATCAAGAGGGGGACAAATTGGAACATGCAGTGACACAAATAGACCAAAGCAACAAGGGGTGGACAGGATTAAGAAAGGCACATTAAGCATGTCCCTGGTTGGGGGAGCTGCTAGATATGTTTTAATCTAATTTTGAAAAACAAACAGGAGAAACCGCCTTCACGCCAGTGAAAAGCAAGAAACAACAACGAAGGTGACCAATTGGTGCTCACTCCCTTTTATTTTGTGACAGACTTGACACAATTGCGTTTCGGCCCAAAAAGGGCCTGCCTCAGGAGTCTTGCTGTTAAATCATGATAGATAAGATATACAGATTCATATACTCATATTATTCATTGAGTTGACATTGAAATTTTAAAACACCCCTGCTTGAGATGATAGCATATGCTGCTAACCGGCGATCGTATGGGTGGGCGGCCTTCTGGCAGGAGGGGTTGGGCACCCTCCTGCCAGTGATCGGGAGGCGTTGGAGGGCATCCTCTGGCAGGAGGGGTTGGAAACCCTCCTGCTGGCAATCAGTGCCGTCGGGGGCATCCTTTGGCTGGAGGGGTTGGGCACCCTCCTGCCAGCGTTTGGGAGGTGTCAGGGAGCATCCATTGTCAGGAGGGGTTGGGCATCCTCATGCCGGTGATCGGGAGGTGTTGGGGGCATCCTCCGGCAGGAAGGGTTGGGCACCCTCTTGCCAGCGATTGTCGGGGATGGGGGGACAGGCGGCCGTAGCCTCTATACTTATTATGGCAGGGAGATCCATTGCCATGAGAAGTGTAGCAGCCGCATCTACTGTAACCCGATTCTGTAACCGGTGTCTGTAACATGGACATCGGTTACAGAATCGGGGTTAGTGTACGCCCAGTTCTGTACGAGATGCCCCTCCCTGGAGTCCTATACAGAATCCTGGCCTAAATCCGTATCTGTTCATCTTCTAGTCATCTGGTTCATGAAGAGTTTGTGTCACACCAAACCGCCTATCAAAGTAACTCCAGTAGTGTGGGACCTTAATGTCATCCTTGCTGTCCTCATGAAACCTCCATGTGAACTTCTTCATTTCTACTCTAGTTCTTTTCCTGGAAAGCAATTTTCCTCATTGCACTCACTTCTGCCAGAAGAGCGAGTAAACTTCAGGTCCAACTTACACCAGATTTTATCATGACAGGACAATTCTATAAACCCATCTGAAATTCTTCCATAAAGTATAAACACAGAAACATGACAGCAGATAAAGACCAAATGGCCCATCCAATTTGCCCATTTGCTGCATCCACTATCTCCTCCTCTCCCTAAGAGATCCCACATGCCTGTGTCACTCTTCCTTGAATTCAGACACAATCTCAGAATTCCACCTAAATTAGTCTATAGTTCTTCCAGTCTTCTCCCTAAGCCACATACTCATCCTTGTGAGGTGGCACTCCATATCTTGAACTGCAAGCGTGCTTTAGTTTTTTATTTCAATTGTACCAAACCTCAAAGGAAATCTGCCCAGCTTTTTGTATCTTTTGATCCTAACAGATTAGGGATTCCCATCATCAAACATGCCATCTCTGCTTGGCTGGCTAATTGTAACTCCTTCATGTATGTTCAGGCTGGACTTCAGTGGTATGTTACTGCCCATAATGAATGAGCCATAGCTGACCCAGTAGATCATTTTCATTCTGCCTCTATTGAGGAAATTTGCAAAGCAGTGACATGGTCTTCTGTTCACACCTTCACCATTTACTACAGTTTGGAGAACAATTCCAGATGGGATAGCCAGTTTGGACTAGCAGTTCTGCAAAATCTTTTTAATATTTGAATGCCAACTCTGCCCTCCAGCCCCTTTTTTCTTCCTGGCTCATTTTTAATTAATTACCAACTTGAATTTCACATAGCAGCTAAAGAATCCCATATGTGAGAATATTATGCCTGCTTATCCTCAGAGAAAGCAAAATTACTTACCTGTAGCAGATGTTCTCTGAGGACAGCAGTATTTATGCCAACTTGAATTTCACATAGCAGCTAAAGAATCCCATATGTGAGAATATTATGCCTGCTTGTCCTCAGAGAAAGCAAAATTACTTACCTGTAGCAGATGTTCTCTGAGGACAGCAGTATTTATGCCAACTGAAACCTGATGTAAATCTGGTGCCCAACTTCTGGCATATTGGGGTGGAAATGGAGCTGAGTTGCGCACTAGGGTATTTAGTTACTGAGGGTTATAGAATAGCACATAGGCAGATGTGCATGCAGATCCCAATTATTACCAATTAACTGCAATAATTTATTACCATCAATTAATTGCTAGTTAATAGCTCATTACCTAGTTAAGTTGCGCACACATCTTGCATCTATGCTTAATTTTCAGCATCAAAATCTCAGTTCCATGTATGGAATCTGTGGAATAATGCCAAATGATCAGAGGAAATAATCAGTGGCACTCTGGTTAGTAGCACCTGTTAACTGAATGCCTTTTTAATATCAGCCACTTATCTGTTTCTGCTTACAGCAGGGGTGTCAAAGTCGCTCCTCGAGGGCCGCAATCCAGTCGGGTTTTCAGGATTTCCCCAATGAATATGCATGAGATCTAGTTGCATGCACTGCTTTCATTGTATGCTAATAGATCTCATGCATATTCATGGAAGAAATCCTGAAAACCCGACTGGATTGCGGCCCTCGAGGAGGGACTTTGACACCCCTGGCTTACAGCCAATTGGGACATGCTTTAGCTATGAGATTAGTTAAATGGTGAAGTATTTTTTTCAACAGAGAATGACCACCCAACTAACTGTATGTCCAAACTGTGGAAAAAACCACTGGCTTTCTTGCTCTAAAGAACTCAAATAAAAGGAATGCATCGATTTTTCATCTAGTACTTTGGGGAGGGGGTAGCAGGGTCATGGCTGGTTTGGTTTAGATGAGGGGGGAGGAAATGAGTGCTTGATGACAGCTAATTGAACAGGATAGATATTCACAACAATCTTTTCTCACTGTATTTTAATTTAATTATTATATGTAACTGTTGTTTTGAAATTTGAAAATAATTTGTGCCTAGGTTTCCAGGTGGGCTCAGGATAGTGGTTCTAACCATGGATTTCTAATCATTACAACTCTACCATCTGGAAACTCATTGGAGTTCAGTTTCATGAGTTTTGCTAACAATCAAGATAAACTGGACAATAAGAAATCTTTCCTGGTTCTCTTCACCGATGATGGCAGGCGAGCTTCATTCAAGAATGTTCTGGCTTCTTCTGCAGGTACTCAACATTTTGAGGGGCATAGAGAGGGTGGATAGGGACAGATTCTTCAGACTGAAGGGGACAGCAAATACGAGGGGGCATTCTGAGAAACTGAAGGGAGACAGGTTCAAAACAAATGCAAGGAAGTTTTTTTTCACCCAAAGGGTCGTGGACACTTGGAATGCGCTACCGGAGGAAGTGATCAGGCAGAGTACGGTACAAGGATTCAAACAGGGATTGGATGGATTCCTGAGGGATAAAGGGATCGTGGGATACTGAGGGAGGAGCTGGGATGTAACACAAGTATAGGAAGTTAACCAGGTAATGAGTATAAACCAACCAGGTCGTGCATGTGCAAGACCGGAGGGCTAGGACTTCGATAGGAAGGCAGGACTTAAATGGGAAACCAAGGTGGCAAGGGAGCCCCTTCTGATGATTCAGACAGGTCTTGACCTGTTTGGGCCGCCGCGGGAGCGGACTGCTGGGCAGGATGGACCTGTGGTCTGACCCGGCAGAGGCACTGCTTATGTTCTTATGTTCTTAACTCTTCTAGTGATGCATTCTCAACTTATTTTGTTTCCTTCTTTTCTAAGCAGAAGTGTAGGGGGTCAATATTCAACATGATTTAACTGGCTAGAAACAGCTCCTGATTAGTTAAATTGCCTATATGGGGCTAATCGGTTAGCGCTGGTATATTGAAAGCTTCTATACAGCTTCTAATGACTGGGTAAGTCAATTCAGAGCGGTTTACCTGAGCTTCTGCACAGATGTTATAATACAGAGTCAGAGTGTTTCTTTGATGGTTTTTGGTATAGCACCCTTTGGTTTAGGTTTATTTAGGAATTGTGGTATGGTGCATTTACATATCTTTTGCATTTACCCCCTCTTTTACGAAGCCACGTTAGCGTATGCCACGCGGTAAAGGTCCCGAAACCCATAGAGATTTAAGGGGCTTCGGGGTTGTTGCCATGCGGCTTTGTAAAAGAGGGGGTTAGTCTTTTGACTGAGTCTACAGTATTTACGCACTTGCCATTGTTGCCTATTGCAGGGGTGTCCAACCTTTTGGTTTTGCTGGGCCGCATTGGCCGTAAAAAATGTTTCTGGGGCCACAAAAACATGCAAATGCTGCAGCAAGACAGAGGAAGGAGCCGGCAAGACAGTAAATACCTGGGGGCAGCAGAAGAAAACACTGCATCGCCCTCGATCGGGGCCGCACAAAATACTTCACTGGGCTGCATGTGGCCCTCGGGCCGCAGGTTGGACACCCCTGGCCTATTGTATATTTATAGTATACTAAGTTTACACCATCCTACTATGTTAACCCTTTCAACTAAATAAATGTATTTACCGTATTTTCACGCAAATAACACGCACCCGTATAAAACGCGCACACGAATATAGCGCGCAGAAATCACGATGATTTGCACAAAAACTTTGATATACCGCGCTCACGGGTATACCGCGCATGCTGCCCGACGCTCCTTTCGCCCGCCCTGACTTTCCGTGCGCTGTCCCGACTCTCCGTTCACCCCCCCTGACTTCCGTGCACTGTCCCCCCTTGAAGGTCTGTCCCCATCCTGAAAGCCTGATGCCCCCCCCCCGACGTCCGATACATCCCTCCCCCCCCCCGAAGGACAGCCGACTCCCCAACAATATCGGGCCAGGAGGGAGCCCAAATCCTCCTGGCCACGGCGACCCCCTAACCCCACCCCGCACTACATTACGGGCAGGAGGGATCCCAGGCCCTCCTGCCCTCGACGCAAACCCCCCTCCCCCCCAAGAACCTCCGACCGCCTCCCAGCCGACCCGCGATCCCCCTGGCGACCCCCACGACCCCCCCACCCCCCTTACACCGCCGACTTCCCGACTTCCCGACAACACCGCCGACTTCCCGACAATATCGGGCCAGAAGGGAGCCCAAACCCTCCTGGCCACGGCGACCCCCTAACCCCACACCGCACTACATTACGGGCAGGAGGGATCCCAGGCCCTCCTGCCCTCGACGCAAACCCCCCTCCCCCCCAAGAACCTCCGACCGCCTCCCAGCCGACCCGCGATCCCCCTGGCGACCCCCACGACCCCCCCCCCCCCCCTTCCCCGTACCTTTGGTAGTTGGGCCAGAAGGGAGCCCAAACCCTCCTGGCCACGGCGACCCCCTAACCCCACCCCGCACTACATTACGGGCAGGAGGGATCCCAGGCCCTCCTGCCCTCGACGCAAACCCCCCTCCCCCCCAAGAACCTCCGACCGCCCCCCAGCCGACCCGCGATCCCCCTGGCGACCCCCACGACCCCCCCACCCCCTTCCCCGTACCTTTAGTAGTTGGCCGGACAGACGGGAGCCAAACCCGCCTGTCCGGCAGGCAGCCAACGAAGGAATGAGGCCGGATTGGCCCATCCATCCTAAAGCTCCGCCTACTGGTGGGGCCTAAGGCGCGTGGGCCAATCAGAATAGGCCCTGGAGCCTTAGGTCCCACCTGGGGGCGCGGCCTGAGGCACATGGTCGGGTTGGGCCCATGTGCCTCAGGCCGCGCCCCCAGGTGGGACCTAAGGCTCCAGGGCCTATTCTGATTGGCCCACGCGCCTTAGGCCCCACCAGTAGGCGGAGCTTTAGGATGGATGGGCCAATCCGGCCTCATTCCTTCGTTGGCTGCCTGCCGGACAGGCGGGTTTGGCTCCCGTCTGTCCGGCCAACTACTAAAGGTACGGGGAAGGGGGGTGGGGGGGTCGTGGGGGTCGCCAGGGGGATCGCGGGTCGGCTGGGGGGCGGTCGGAGGTTCTTGGGGGGGAGGGGGGTTTGCGTCGAGGGCAGGAGGGCCTGGGATCCCTCCTGCCCGTAATGTAGTGCGGGGTGGGGTTAGGGGGTCGCCGTGGCCAGGAGGGTTTGGGCTCCCTTCTGGCCCAACTACCAAAGGTACGGGGAAGGGGGGTGGGGGGGTCGTGGGGGTCGCCAGGGGGATCGCGGGTCGGCTGGGAGGCGGTCGGAGGTTCTTGGGGGGGAGGGGGGTTTGCGTCGAGGGCAGGAGGGCCTGGGATCCCTCCTGCCCGTAATGTAGTGCGGTGTGGGGTTAGGGGGTCGCCGTGGCCAGGAGGGTTTGGGCTCCCTTCTGGCCCGATATTGTCGGGAAGTCGGCGGTCGTTCGGGGTGGGGGTGCGAGTGGTCCTGCCGGGGGGGGGGGGATGTATCGGACGTCGGGGAGTCGGCCGGGCAAGAGGGCTTGGGCTCCCTCTTGCTCCGATCGTGGATGCGGGTGTGGGTGGGAGCGCGTGCGAGCGGTCGTTCGGGGTGGGGGTGCGAGTGGTCCTGCCGGGGGGGGGGGGGATGTATCGGACGTCGGGGAGTCGGCCGGGCAAGAGGGCTTGGGCTCCCTCTTGCTCCGATCGTGGATGCGGGTGCGGATGGGAGCGCGTGCGAGCGGTCGTTCGGGGTGGGGGTGCGAGCGGTCCTGCTGGGGGGGTGAATCGGGCGTCGGGCGGGGTGGGAACTATGTTTTAAAACTTTGGTATACCGCGCTCACGCATATAACGCGCGAGGGGTATGCGCGGTAGGTAAAAACGCGTATAACGCGCGCGTTATATGCGTGAAAATACGGTATATGCATCCTAAATTCGCTCTAGAAAAGGTATTATATTATATTTTCCTCTTATGTAGCTTCCTCCCATGTTGGTTCACGGTTTCAGGGTGAAGTAGTCTGAAAAAAGGATAGTCTTTATCCGTTTCTTGAATGTTCCGGTGTCCTTTTCTAGTTTTAATTCTTGCCCTGGTGCTTTTCTCCTTGATGTCTTTGAAGGAGGGCTTGAGGTGAAAATAACTGGTTAGCGCCAAACTCAAAATTAGTTATTTGGAGGCATTCAAGAGGCAGAGTCAGCACTTGACTTGTTAAGTGCTGATATTCAGAACTTAGGCCCCCTTTTATCAAGCTGCGGTAGAGCATTATAGTGTGGACTGGTGAGGTAATTGCTCCAATGCTTATTCAATTCCTATGAGCGTCAGAGCATTTACCTCGCCAGCCTGTGCTAAAATGCTCTATTGCAGCTTAAAAAAATGGGGGCCTTAATGGGCCACGTCAATTGCATATCTAGGGCTGTATAAAATCTAGTCCTTATGAACTGGATAATGAAGATGTTCTTTAAAAATAGAACCAAAGAGTTTCTGGGTCAGAAAGTACAGATCTTTCCAGATGTTACCAAAGAGACTCGAAAACGGAGAAGGCAGTTCTTGTTACTAAAATCTGGAGTAATATCAGAGGGAGGAAAATTTTTTCTTAGGTTCCCTTGTAAATGTATTGGTCATTATGGTTCAGATAAATATATTTTCTTTGATCCGACACACCTAACAAAGGGCAGGATTCACTAAACCTCCAAACCGTGCACGATCCGTTTCCTATTGATGCCGGCTGACTGATTCAGTAAAGGCCTGCATGCAAATGGGGACAATCGTTAGCACGCCCCCTACCCATGGCCAGAGCGATCCTCGCTCATGCGCACACCCTGACAGTAGTGACAGGAGAAGCAGCCTCCTGTCACTGCTGTCAGGGCTCAGCCCAGCCCAGATCTCTCTTGCCTGCTCCTGAATTCTCCTGCTCTCTGCCGCCGTTTCCTGCAGTGCAAGCCTGTGGTTTTAAAGCGGGCCTGCACTGTGGAGAACGGCGGCAGAGAGCAAGAGAATCCGGGAGCAGGCAAGAGAGATCTGCCAGACCCACCCCCAAACCCCGATCTTTCCTGCCTGCCCTGCTCTACTGTGCCCCCCCTTCCCCATGGAGAAAAAAGCAGAAGGGATACCAACTCCCTCCTGCCATCATATTTTGGTTTTTTTTAATGCTGCATGCAGCATGGCCCTCGGCCCCCCTTGCCTCCTCCAACCGACAAGGCCCTCACCCTCCCGTCTCCCCCCCCCCCCCCCGCCGACCGGCATGACCCACCCCGGCTGTAAAAAGTTGTGAGCAGGAGGGGTGCTCAGTCGCGCCTGATCCTGGTCAGGCCTGGCGGTCAGGCCCGGCCCACCCACCCCAGTACCTGTAAAATAGTTGGGAGCAGGAGGGGTGCCCGGTCCCTCCTGCTCTTTGGGCAAGGCCCCCCAACATCTTTGGGAACAGAAGGGGTGCCCGGACCCTCCTCCTGCTCCTATGCTGCTCCAAAATCTTCGGGAGCAGGAGTAAACTCTCATGCACGGGGAGAGGCCAAAAGTTCTGATTGGCTGAGGTGCCTGAGGCTCCTCCCTTTGGAGGGGCTGGGGCACCTCAGCCAATCAGGGACTTCCTTGGGGAAGAGTCTAAGGAAGTCCCTGATTGGCCATTGCATTTGCCTCATGAGAATTGCTACCACAGCTTTGTATAACGGGCCCTTTATTGTGGTAACCTATAACTAGTTAAGTGCTGAATATCACACTTAACCGGTTATGTGTTAGCTGGCTCTGCAAACCCAGAAATTTAATACCAGTGCATGGTTGTGACCCAGTATTGAATTTCTGGGTTTAGCACCGGTGGCATTCAGTAAATATTGATTGTTGCCAGTTGGATATCAGGCCTGTAATATTTTTGGCAGTCTACCTAACAAAATTTTTCACTTATATTTATTTACTGAAGTAGAACAGAATTTTTACATTTTGCTTCTCATTCCTCTTATTACAAGTCTTTGACTCCAGGAATAGCTAATCATAGGTTTTTGATTATGATTAGAAGGATATAAGCAGAAATATATACATGCCTTTTACATGAGGATGGTTTGAAAAGTTTAGTAAAATAAAAAAATTAAAGCAAGTTTCCAGTTTTTATGTAAGCTATTTTTCCTACAATATGAAAAAACTGGAAACTTGCTGGACTAAGTGTATAGCTTTCTTACCAAACTTTTCAAACCACTCTTGTATGCTTAAAATTATGTATTATATTTTGTATAAGAAATATGTTACAATAATTTTATTTGAAGTAGTGGAGAATTTTACGTGATGAACTGTGATGGAATTGATTGCTTCATGTCCAGAATTTTTAATTTTTATATTTATTGAATTTAGAATTTTAAACCAAGGAAAATAACCTTATACAGTAAATCTGAGATTAGTAAAGTAATTACTGCTTCCCACATCTCTTGCAGAGTCAGAGAGAGGGAGCGGCAATTAAATCAAATTATGCTAAATCAGTGCAAGTCCACAGTATAAGAGGACCCAATATGCAAAGAAGAAACAAAGGCACCCAAATAGATTATAATGTCATCTCAGTAGGTTTATTTATTAAAGTTAAGTTAAAAGCAGATTTAAACTTATCTTTTCTGGGGTTGGTAAGCCCTTAAATGTCACTCCCTTGGGTTCCAGAAGACTTCCCATCTTCAGTCCTTCAATTTGGGGGATGGAAATGCTGTTGCTCCACAAGATGTCTCCACAGTGCTCTCTGGAGTTCCAAAGTATTGCTGCTCTCCTCCACCCCTGTTTTTCCTTCCTGGGATGCCAGGCCTATGATACAAATGGGGGGAGCTAGTTGTGCATGGCTGCAGCAGCAGGAAGCATGCCTCTAGGCTAAGGATTTTAGGCCCAAAGGTTGGTCTAAGTCACCTCCTTCAGCTTCTGACCTAAATGTGTCTAGTGACGGAGCATTCAAGTATCTCACGGGCTGCATCGAGGTGGAAGAAGATATCTTCTTTTTTCAAGGGTCCCGCGGCAACAAGGGGGCATCCGTGGAAAATCAGGGGCGGGAAACTGCACGGGGACACCAGGAAATTCTTTTTCACTGAAAGGGTGGTTGATCGCTGGAATAGTCTTCCACTTCAGGTTATTGAGGCCAGCAACGTGCCTGATTTTAAGGCCAAATGGGATAGACACGTGGGATCTATTCACAGAGAAAGGTAGGGGAGGGTCATTGGGGTGGGCAGACTAGATGGGCCATCTGCCATCTATTTCTATGTTTCTATGTTTCCAATGCGAGTCACAAATGAATAAATGGATCTGGCTATAGTTTATTTGTATCCCACCTTTCCCAAAGCGGGTCACAATATAATACATACAAAATCCATCATAGCAACACATATGCAGAAGCAATCACAAACAATAAAATAACCCAATAAGCGACCAGTGCCACCTCACTCAATTCAAAGTTCAAAATTCAGGTTCCATGCTTCATTTTGCAAAAAAGGTGTCTTTCCAATAATTTTTTTTTAAATTCTGCAAATTTTTCTGCTGATGGATGCTAATTTTACTATTGAAATTTTGATTGTCATAGAATTTTAGGGAAAAAAAATCCTCTTTTAATTCTTTTCTATTCTATTCTTGAATGGAGTTCTTTTCTTAATTGATATCTTGTAAACCGCTTGGATCCTTTTTTGGCTGTTATGCAGTATATAAAGTTTTTAATAAACATAAACATACATGAAAATATACTGTTCCTAGACACCTTCAATCTCAGTTCCTTAATTGTTGAAATATATAAATCCAAACAATCTGCAGAATGCAACTGATGGGGTGGAATATGTGGCAGAATGCTATAAGGGCAACCTCAGGTTGAGTCCTCTTGCCTGCTTGTCTGCACTTGTGTTAAATGACATTTTAGTGAAATCGCCATAAGCTGCATAATGATGAGATACAAACCATGCAAATACATGAAAAACACCTCATTATTAACACTTGCAAAGTTTAAATTTGGCTGTTTTTGCTTCAAGGTACTGTCCGGTTTAGCACCCAAATATTGACTTTTTCTCTTTCTCAACCAATAGACATAAGAGAAGCTCACACCTGAAGTTTGGCTCACCACCGGTTAGAGCAGGGATCTCAAAGTCCCTCCTTCAGGGCCGCAATCCAGTCGGATTTTCAGGATTTCCCCAATGGATATGCATTGAAAGCAGTGAATGCACATAGATCTCATGCATATTCATTGAGGAAATCCTGAAAACCCGACTGGATTGCGGCCCTCAAGGAGGGACTTTGAGATCCCTGGGTTAGAGTATGTAAATTTAAAAAAACATCATCAACATCTTTTCTCTTATCAAGCTGCATTATGGGTAAAAGATCTGGAACAATTACTTATGTATGCTAATAACTATGGGGAATTTAGGAAACACCTAAAAACATATCTGTTCCTGAAGTACTTAGGTAGCTGAACTGCACAATCTCCCACAATAATTGTTCTCTAGAATTGTTAGTCACTAATCTCTAATTTTGTTAGTTCTACTCAATTTGTAGCATTTTTAATCATTGTAAACCGCATAGAACTTCACGGTCCTGCGGTATATAAACTGTTATTATTATTATGCAAATAGAATAAAAAACAGCTTGCATTAACACTTTAAGCCGCATTACTGTTTGCTGCCTGAGTGCATCGGATGCTAATATGTGGTCTGATGCACCCAGGCACAATCTTAAAGAGCTAGGCTTTACAAAATGAACAATGCTCCTGACCCTCCTCATGAAGATCCCCCATTCCACTGTAGGCCTCCTTAAGACCTACCTCTATCAATCCCTGGTTGGCTAGGGTGTTTGAAGCAAGATTAATTTCCAGTTGCTCCTATCCCTGCTGGCACTGGTTTAAAATGGAACCAGCAGCCCCTAGCTGTAGTGTCATTGAGGGGGGGTCTCTAAAAGGGAGGAGGGAGGGAGCGCTGTTCATTTTGAAAAGCTCTAGCTCTTTTAAGAAGTCTCTCTGGGAGCACTAGGTCACATGTTAACAGCCTCATACCCCCAGGGAACTGAATAACGCAGATTGCAGTCCTAATTGCAAGTTGTGTTATTCATTTAGCACAGAAGTCACTAGCCTGCAGTATTGAGTTACCACAGGTTAGTGACTCCTGCAGTAAAAAAAAAAAAAAAAAGAAGAATATTTTACCAAAGCTTATTAACTTTCCACCTTGCATGAATGTTTTTGCTGACATTACCTCTTTCTCTGTATGCTGTAGCATCTTTTATTTCACAATGCCCACCTTCCATTTGTTGTCTGTACAGTTAATCAAACATATTTTGCTAAATAAATGTGTCATCAATAGAGATCTCAAGTCTTTTTAATGTAACTCTTAAAGCTAAATGAATCAAAATTTAGCTAGGTTAACATTTTTTTCCAATGAGTAAGGAGTACTAAAACATCCCTGTTTTCTAGGGGGAAAGTAATTGAACAACAAATGTTTTGCTTCTTCAACACTTTCGGGTGTATCTTACAGATTTTTGACTGCTGATCATGAAATCACATTTAAAATTACAAATCAATAATAATAATAATCAATTTATATACCGCAGAGCCGTAAAGTTCTATGTGGTTTACAAAAAATTAAAAAGATTACAATTAAGAGATGAAATTAGAAATAATACTATAATGATCTAGGTAGTTCTAGTCTAATCTTTGGTTTATATACCGGGTCATCTCCCAATGGAGCTCGACTCGGTTCACATATAATTAAGACTAGAGTACATAGCAGAAAACATAAGAGAAGGAAGAACTAACTAAAGTACATAAGAAAAGCATAAGAAAAGTAACTATAATATTATCATTTCGTTGAGGCTGTATAGTTAAACCATTTAAAAATTGTGAGAACAACAAAGTTTTCAGGAATTTACGAAATAATTGCAGCTGTCCTAAAAGTCTAATGGAATCAGGAAGTTCATTCCAGATCTCTACAAACTTGAAGCAGATTTAATTCCCTTAAAGAAAGGGAAGGCTAACTTATATCTTTGTGTGTTTCTCAAATGGTAAAGTCTAAGGGTATTCCAACATAAGGGGACAAAAGGATCAAATATTCCATAGAGAAGCTTGAAGATTATGCATGCGCATTTAAACTGGATCCTAAAGTGAACTGGGAGCCAGTGAAGCTTTATCAACAAAGGGGAAACATGATCATACTTTTTTTCCCCAAAAATGAGCTTAGCTGCAGTATTCTGTATTAACTGAAGTCGTTTTAGACTGCTCTGCTTAATGCCCAGATAAACTGAGTTACAATAATCTAGCTGAGAAAGCACAGTGGATTGGACCAATACTGAGAAATGTTCTTGATGGAATAGTGATCTGACCTTCCTCAACATGTGCAAACTAAAAAACCACTTTTTTGTCAAGGAATTTATCTGTTCATGAAATGTAAGTGATGAGCCCAAGATGACACCCAGGACTGTAGATGAAAAATCTATATGTAATGTGATACCTGTTTTTAATGTAACAGAGGAAGGGAGATTTTCTAATTTTGGCCCAATCCAAAGCAATTTGGTTTTGGCAGCGTTCAGTTTCATTTGAATAGACAAAGCCCACAGTTGAAGTTTAGAAATGCAACAGTCTATACTAGGGACCAGGTGTTTTTTTTTTTATTATTCTTTATTGACTTTTAATTAAAAACAGTGTCATACAAATGAAAGAACAGTAGGTATTACATACATTACACTAATATCTGTACAGGTAACATGTATATCATTCAATAATTTCAGTTTCTTACATATAATAATAGCATAATATATCCTAATATATAATACAAATGAAAAATAAAGTTACCCAAATGTCGCTATCAATATTTTACTCCCTCCCTTCCAATCCCCCACCTCCCTGGATGTGTAAAAATAAATGAACCAAAGGAGAGATATAGTAAATATACAATATTATATTTTTACAAATTTAGTCAGTGGGCTCCAAACTTTATTAAAAACCTCAGTAAATCCATTACACTCTGTGTTAATATGTTAATATCTGTACGTAGTGCACACATTCACCCACCAAAAGTATAGGGACCAGGTTGTTAAGATCAGGATCAACTTCTAATAAAATGAAAATATCGTCTGCATAGGTATATATATATATAGTCTCTGCTGATGAAAAGCAAAAATTTTTCAGAGAAGTCATATATACATTAAACAAGATTGGCGACAGCGGAGAGCCCCTGTGGTACCCCACAGCTGGATTTCCAAGTGGAGGAAGTCTCACCCTCCAAATATACCTTATAAGATTGCAATGAGGAATTTATTAAACCAATTCAGTATAACTTTGTTTAAACCAACATCTGATAACATACGAATCAGGATGTCATAATGAACGACATCAAACGTAGCTGACAGATCAAATTGCAACAATACCACACATTTATTTTATATCTGTAAATTTTGAATCTTTGAGATTAACGATAACAGGAGAGTCTCCGTACTAAAGTTTGGTCTAAGCCCATGTTGAAATGGTAACAAAATAGAAAATTTATCCAAGTAGTTGGAAAGTTGGCTAGAAAGAGTTGACTCCATCATTTTTGTCAAAAGGGGTATACTTGCGATTGGACGATAATGAGAGGGAACTGTAGGGTCCAGATTGGTGCTTTTCAATAACGGTCAAAGTTATGTTCCCCTTACTCAATGAAAAGTAACCATTTTCAAGAAAATGATTTAATAATGAAGTCAGCCATATACCGTAATAGTTGTAAAAGAGTATCTCCGAAAAGATAAGAAAGAAATGGATCCAATTTACAACTGCATTTTTTTCAACTTTTCACATAATTTTGAAACATAAGTTTCTGAGACAGGATCAAAGGTGTTCCAAAAATAATCCATTGGAATTACCGTCGGCCTATTGGGGCTTAAAAGGAAGTTGTCAGGGTTTACAACCGAAAATGTATCTCTAATGAGTGTAATTTTACTATTAAAAAATTTTGCTTACTCCTCTGCAGTTGGAATACAGTTTTGTTTTGAATTTGTGCTCACTAAGTTTAATGAACGCCAGAGTTCATTCCATACCAATTAGTTGCCTAAATGTTTCAGGAACAAATATGTCTTTAAATGTCTACTAAATTCCACATAGGAATCAGATAGCATAATCAGATGTTCCATACAGTTTTAACAAAAAAGTACATTTTTATAATTTCTAGTTATACTTTCAGGCTAATGCAATTAATCCATAGCTTAATTCTTAATATCGACCTATTGCTCACGTTATTTCCAGACATGCATTCAGGGCAGGTTGCAAAATGTCCATGGAAATGATGTTCTTCTGCTGAGCTGCTGTGATCAGTGACTGTTATTTCAAGTTGGGGCCATGGAGTGCCATATGTTTTCCATTAGGCCCATGTGCCTAAGGCCCTGCCCACTGGAGGGGCCTAAGGCTACTGAGCCAATTCCGGTTGGCCCAGGCGCCTCAGGGGGTTTGAGGCGCCTGTGCCAATCAGGCCCTAAGGCCCGCCATTCTGAGGATGGCGGACTTGCCGGACGGACAGGCTTGGGACCCGTCCGTCCGTCCAACTTTTTTCAGGTACAGAGGGGGGTGTCGGGGGTTGTGGAGGGTGTCGCAGGGTCGACAGTGGGGTCTCGCGGGTCGATGGGCGGGGGGAGGTTTTCAGCAGTCATGGGGGGGCTGCATTGGGCCAGGAGGGCCTGGGATCCCTCTTGCCCTGATCTTAGTGAGGGTGGGGGTAAGGGGGTCACCTGGTCAGGAGGGGTTGGGCTCCATCCTGCCTGTTCTTGTAGGGGGGGGGGGTCGCTGGGGCAGGAGGACTTGGGCTCCCTCCTGCCTGATCGTGTAAGGAGGGGGTCGCCTGGGCATGAGGGCTTGGGCTCCCTCCTGCCTGGATCGTTGTGGGGGGGGGGTGTCACAGGGCAGGAAGGGTTGAACTTCCTCCTGCCCGGATCGTTGTTGTGGGTAGGGAGGATTGCTGGGCAGGAGGGCTTGGGCTCCCTCCTGCCCGGATTGTTGCCGGGAGGGGGGGGGGATTGCCGGGCAGCGCAGTTTAGTAAAAGGAGCCCCTAGTCCTGTTGCTACTCACTGTTTATGTTTTAAAAATTTTGAAGTGTTGTGAAATTTGAGTATACATTTAAGCATTCAGCACTTCTACTTAGCACCCTAAAAGATTGGTGGTGTTCTGAAAATTCTGCTTTGTTAAAGGCCAATGTTAATCTGAAATATGTTGAAACTTGTGCAATGACCTTTTGTTGTGCTGGGGTGAAATTATGGAATTCGCTGGTAGGGCAATTGAGAAAATGTGCTGATAGAGGAGCTTTAAAGAAAGCTCCTCAAAACACAATTGTTTATTAATGCTTTTTTTATAGGGTCTGACTTGGCCTGTTCGAGAAATTATTATGAATTTAAATTTTGATGATTTGTCTCGCTTTTGCACTGTTTTTAGGTATTATGTATGTGGATATACTGTAAACCACCTAGGAACAAGATTGAATAGAAATTTTAAAAAATAAAATATAAAGAAAGAAAGAAATCTTCAAAGAGGCCAATTTAAGAGCATAACACTCAAAGGTGCCCTTTTACTAAGCTGCAGTAAACATTAATGCTTGTTTGCTGCAGGATAAATTCCACTACTGCAGGGCACGCTCAGGCATCTCGCAGTAGTTTTAGAATCAGTAGGTTTTATTTTTTAGTGTGGGGAGTGTCACAAATCTGTCCCCGCAAGATATCAGTATCCCCGCCCCATCGTTGTGAGTTCTATCCCTGTCCCTGTCCCATTCTTACGTGCTCTGCAAAACTGCACAAGCCTCAAACACCTGATTTTAATGTGTTCGAGGCTTGTGCTGATGAGGCAGAGATTGCAGGAATGGGACAGGGACAGAGAGATCCCGCAGGGATGGGGAAAATTTGCCCCCGTGTCATTCTCTAGTGGAGAGCAGGTGCGCCTTGTGCTAACTAGTTAGTGCAGCTGTGTCACCACATGTTAACAGATTAACGCATGGTTAGCGTCTCACCATACAATTTGGAAATTAGCCTGTGGCCATTAATAAGATATATGGGAAATGCAGCCATTATATAAGAACATAAGAAGCGCCTTCACCGGATCAGTCCATCTAGTCCGGCGACCCGCACACGCAGAGGCCAAACTAGGTGCTCCTTGTTGGAGACCCTGATTTCCCGTATCCCTCGATGTGATTTGCAAGAAGGTGTGCATCCAACTTGCGCTTGAAACCCAGAACGGTAGTCTCCGTCACAACCTCCTCCGGGAGCGCATTCCAAGCGTCCACCACTCTCTGTGCGAAACAGAACTTCCTGACATTTGTCCTGGACCTGCTGCCCCTACAAGTGGCCTCAATGTGAGGGGGAAACCGGTGCTCTAAAAACAGTGCTGGCTACTTTTTACACAGCTTAGGGCTCCTTTTACTAAGGTGCGCTAGCGTTTTTAGCGCATGCAGGATATTAGCACGCGCTAAACCCGCGCTACGCTTCTAGAACTAATGCCAGGTCAATTTAGCACACGCTATTCCGCGCATTAAGGCCCTAATGCACCTTTGTAAAAGGAGCCCTTAGTAAAAGGTCCCCAAAGTTAGAAGCTTAAATTCTTTAAATATTGGGCTAGATTTTTTTTAAAACAAATTCTTTTTATGAGTCATTAACATTATTTTAACTCATAGTTTGTTTTTGGTTTTTTGAGCAAAGCTTTTTAAGCTAATCCATTTCTCTTCAGATTCCCTTCACAATTTTCTTCTTCAGGATCTTCCAATATAAAGAATGCAGTAGAAGGCAAAGGAGTCTTGACAGAAAAAGAGAGAAAAAGTTAACAGTGATCTGGGTATCAAAGCTTCTGTAGTTCAACAAGTAACAACCATTGACCAATGGTCTTTATTTATGTTAACATTATGCTATATTCCTCATTTATTTTATTTAATCATTTATATGCCACTTATATCCTCACGTGGTTTACATTCAGGTACTTTATCATATTTCCCTATCTGTCCCGGTGGGCTCAAACTCTATCTAGTGTACCTGGGGCAACAAGGGGATTAAGTGACTTGCCCAGGGTCAGAAGGAGCAGTGAGGGATTTGAACCCACAACTTCAGGGTGCTAAGGCTGTAGTTCTAACCACAGTTTTTGTTTTTGTTTTCATCGTTCTAACCACTGCACCACACATTGACCTTGAAAATCAACTTGATTCTCTCTATTTCATTTTTAGAGATTCGGGCATCTCCTGATGAAGATCCTTCTTTCCTATTGCTGGATGAAAACACTGTTCCATCAGTCATAGGAATTAACAAAAGCAGGACAATTCGTGGTGTACCAGTCTATGTTCAAGGTCAAATGATGCCATGCAAGAGGAGCCCACTTTATGTTGATTTTGAGGAGATTGGTTGGACAGGGTGGATAATTTCTCCTAAAAGATACAATGCCTATTATTGCAAAGGTGCTTGTCTCTTTCCTTTGGGGCAAGGTCTAGGAGCCACTAACCATGCTACTGTCCAGTCTATTGTTAATGCATTAAAGCTATCCAAAGATATAAGCACACCCTGCTGTGTGCCAAATAAACTGCATTCAATCAACCTGCTATATTTTGATGAGGAGGAGAATGTAGTACTCAAACAATATGATGATATGGTTGCTGTGAGCTGTGGCTGTCACTAAGAACACCCCGGCTCTCAGTTTTGATATTGCTTAGTCTTGTCCAACCCATAGTTACCTAACCTCTGACTCTGCCACTTCCCAAAGGCATGTTGAAAGAAACAGGTTTTTTTAAGGATTTAATCTTAAAAATGATAACTCAGCGTGAATATCAATCGGGAGATCATTCCAGAGTTTAAGAGCCACAAAACAACTAACTAGTATAGTTGTGGAAAGTGTGGGCCCACCAAAACCCACCCAAAACCTTCTGCACCAACATATAGGTGACAGCTGCAGGTGTAAGGGCTATTGTGGTATACAGTTGGGTTCAATAGGTTTTGGGTGAGTTTTGGAGGTATCATCACACAATGTAAGGGGGTTATGGTGACATGTGTACCTGGAACCATTTATGTGAAGGTCACTGTAGTCAGGGCCGGATTACCCAATAGGCCAACTAGGCACGTGCCTAGGGCCCGAAATAGTCAGGGGGGCCCGCTGAAGGACGACTTACCATGCCATTTTTTTTCAGACGGCAATGGGCCCCCCCTCTTCCCTCCCTGCATGGCAATTGGCCCCCACCTAATGACAACATCGGCCTCCCCCTACATTGCCCTCCCCCTATGGCAATGCAGTCAATGAAGCTCCAAGAAGGTACCGCGATGACTGCATCTGCCGGTCCATCCCCTTCCGACATCATTTACTTCTTTCGGCAGAAGCAGTCATCGTGAGACCTTTGAGCTGTGTTGGCTGCATTGCCGTCTGTCGATGCCGGGGGGAGGGCCGGCATTGTTGTCATCACCGTACCCATTGCTGGGGGGGGGGTGGCATTGTTGTCGTCGTTGGGTGGGGGGCCCGTTGCCGTGCAGGGAGGGAAGAGGGTGGCCGTTGAATCCGGCAGTTGGCTGCATTGGTTTCTGTGGATGCTGGGGGCATTGTTGTTGTCATCATCAATGCCGGGTGGGGGCCCGATGCCGTAGGGGGGGGGGCGCATTGCCATTGCTGTGTGGAAAGGGTGGTGGAGGGAGAGAAAGGGGGCATATGCTGATGGAATTGGTGTGTAGGGAAAAGGGGGAGACATAAGGGGGATGGATACTGGATGGATTTAGGTTGTAGGGGAAGAAAGGGGCTAATGTTGATGGAATTGGTGTGCAAGGAAAGGGGGAAAACAAGGGGGGAAAGGATACTGGATGGATTTAGGCTGGAGGGAAAGAAAGGGGGCAGATGCTGATGGAAGTGGGGGAAGAGAGAGGAGAGTGAAATACTAGACCATGGGGGTGTGGGTGTGGGGAAGGGAAGAAGAGGACAGGAGAGAGATGCCAGATCATTGGAGGAGGGAATGGAAGATGATGGATGCCAGACCAATGGGGGTGAAGGGAAAGATGGAAGGGGGAGGCATACAATTTCTGGAAGTGGCATAGGACAGGGTAGTTGGGAAGAAAAACATAACATAAGAACATAAGCAGTGCCTCCGCCGGGTCAGACCATAGGTCCATCCTGCCCAGCAGTCCGCTCCCGCGGCGGCCCGAACAGGTCACGGCCTGTCTGAGTCACCAGAAGGGGCCCCCTTGCCACCTTGGTTTCCCATTGAGTCCTATCTTCCCATCGAAGTCCTAACCCTCCGGTCTTGCACATGCACGACCTGGTTGGATTTCTATACTTATTACCTAGTTAGCTTTCTATACCTGTGTTACATCCCAGCACCTCTCTCAGTATCCCACGATCCCCCAATCCCTCAGGAATCCGTCCAATCCCTGTTTGAATCCTTGTACTGTACTCTGCCTGATCACTTCCTCCGGTAGCGCATTCCAAGTGTCCACGACCCTTTGTGTGAAAAAAAACTTCCTTGCATTTGTTCTGAACCTATCTCCCTTCAGTTTTTCCGAATGCCCCCTCGTGCCTGTTGACCCTTTCAGCCTGAAGAATCTGTCCCTATCCACCCTCTCTATGCCCCTCATGATCTTGAAGGTCTCTATCATATCTCCCCTGAGCCTCCTCTTTTCCAGAGAGAAGAGCCCCAGCCTATCCAACCTCTCGGCGTACGGGCAGTGTTCCAGCCCTCTTACCAGTTTTGTTGCTCTCCTTTGGACTCTCTCAAGTACCGCCATGTCCTTCTTGAGGTACGGCGACCAATATTGAACGCAGTATTCCAGATGCGGACGCACCATCGCTCGATACAATGGCATGATGACTTCCCGCGTCCTGGTTGTTATGCCCCTCTTTATGATGCCCAGCATCCTGTTGGCTTTTTTCGAGGCTGCTGCGCACTGTGCAGATGGCTTCAGTGATGCATCCACCAGCACACCCAAGTCTCTCTCAAGACTGCTGTCTCCCAACAATGCCCCTCCCAATTTGTAGTTGAACAACGGGTTCTTTTTCCCTATATGCATGACCTTGCATTTTTCCACGTTAAAGCGCATTTGCCATTTGTTTGCCCAGTCTTCCAGCTTGTCCAGGTCCCTTTGCAGGTCCTCACACTCCTCCCTAGACCTAACTCTGCCGCACAGTTTGGTATCGTCTGCAAATTTTATAACCTCGCACTTTGCCTCCTTTTCCAGGTCATTGATAAATATGTTGAAAAGTAACGGCCCCAGCACCGATCCTTGTGGCACACCGCTCGTGACTCCCCGCCAGTCAGAGTATGGTCCCTTTACTCCGACCCTCTGCAGTCTACCCGACAACCAGTTCTCGATCCATCTGTGCACATCCCCTCCCACCCCGTGGTTCCACAGCTTCCTAAGCAGCCTTTCATGTGGCACCTTGTCGAAAGCCTTTTGAAAATCAAGGTAAATGATGTCTATAGGTTCCCCATTGTCCACCCGACTGCTTATTCCCTCAAAGAAGTACAGAAGGTTCGTTAAGCATGACCTTCCCTTACAGAATCCATGCTGGCTTGTTCTCAGTAGGCCATATCTCTCGATGTGCTCGCAAATACCGTCCTTGATCATAGCTTCCACCATCTTCCCTATAATTGAAGTCAGGCTCACCGGCCTGTAGTTCCCGGGGTCACCCCTCGATCCCTTCTTGAAGATAGGTGTGACATTCGCCAATTTCCAGTCCTCTGGTACCTCTCCAGTTTTCAAGGATAGGTTGCAAACATGCTGGATTGTGCCCACTATTTCTTGTCCTAGTTCTTTCAGAACCCTTGGGTGGATCCCGTCCGGGCCCGGCGATTTGCCGCATTTTAACCTGTCTATCTGCCTGAGGACATCCTCCTTACTTACCTCTATGTGTTCTAATTTTTCAGCCTGTTCCCCACTCATGAGCTCCTCCGAGTCCGGTATATTAGATGTGTCTTCTCTCGTGAAAACCGACGAGAAGAACGTGTTCAACCTCTCAGCTACCTCTTTATCCTCCTTAATCACTCCCTTCCTATCCCCATCGTCCAACGGCCCCACCTCCTCTCTCGCTGGTCGCTTCCCCTTTACGTAACTGAAGAATGCCTTGAAGTTTTTCGCCTCCCTGGCCAGCCCCTCTTCGTATTTCCCTTTTGCTTTTCTAACTTCTCGGTGGCATTCCTTTTGGCATTTCCTGTGCGCCTGGTGATTTTCCTCCGTTGGGTCCTTTTTCCATCTCCGGAAGGACACTTTCTTGTCGTTTATTACCCTCTTTACTTCTGCTGAGATCCAAACTGGGTCCTTTGACCGCTTGTTCTTGCTGCCTTTCCTGAAACTTGGGACGTACATTCTTTGTGCTTCCTGCAGGGTGTCCCTGAATAGGGTCCAGGCGCTTCCTACAGTCTCCATCCTAAGGATGTTTTTGAGCTTCCTCCCCACCATTTCCCTCATAGCAACATAGTTCCCTTTCCTGAAGTTGAGCGCAGTTGTTGCGGTCCTCCTTACTGTGGGTGTCCCCCTTTTTAATGTGAATCGGATCGCGTTGTGGTCACTGTTGCCTAGTGGTCCTCCCACTTCTACCCCTTTTGCAGGCCCCTCTAATCCGTTTAGGATGAGGTCAAGAGTAGCACTCCCTCGCGTCGGTTCCCTGACTAGTTGCTCCATGAAGCAGTCCCTCACAGCTTCTACAAATCCCGTTTCCCTAGTGCAGTTGGAGTGACCCGTACTCCAGTCAATCCCCGGGTAGTTGAAGTCCCCCATCACTGTTACACTTCCAGTCCTGCATTCTTGTCTCAGTTCAGCTTCCAAGTCGTGTCCGATTTCCTCCGGCGTACCAGGTGGGCGATAGTACAGCCCCAGTTTTATGCCTGCACCCTTGTTTCCCGGCAATTTGACCCATAGCGATTCCAGCCCCTCTGCCTTCGTTGCCATATCCATCCCGACCGAGTAGATAGAGTCCTTTATATATAGTGCTATGCCTCCTCCCTTCTTGTGGGTCCTGTCTCTCCTGTAGAGCTTGTACCCCGGCAGCGCCACATCCCATTGATTCTCCTCTGTCCACCATGTTTCTGTAATTCCAATTATATCCAGGTCTTCCCCCTTGGCCACGACCTCTAGTTCATCCATCTTGGCCATGAGGCTTCTTGCATTTGCATATAAGCACCGCAGGTCCCGTCGTTTTTCCTCCACCTCTGCATTCACCTCTGCATTCACCTGGGCCGCCTCTCCTGTTCCCTGTACTTCTGTTTTGCCCTTTGCCTTTACCCTCATAGCTTTCAGCTTCCCCACATTTCTGCCACCCCACTTCCCCGCTTTTCCTCTGGGTTTTCTTGCCCCCTCCTGGGCCCCGGCCTCTGTTCGATCCCCCTCGCCTTGTGTAGCCCCTAAAATGCCCTCAGCTTTCGTCCTCTTGCCACCCAGTCCTCCTGTGTCTCCATGCCCCTTAGTCTCCATCCAGCAAGCTCCCTTTACCTGTTGTTTCCCTCGCTGTCTGATCCTGAGATCCACTGGTCTCTCTACTTCCTCCGTGCAGTCAGCCCGTTCAGCATCTGTTCTGGATACTGTTGTCCGAAGCGTCAACATCAGATCAGCTGTCGGCTTTCCCCCTCTCCTCAGTTTAAAGCCCTCTCGATCTCCTTCCTCACATTGGTAGCCAGTAGTCTAGTTCCTTCTGTGCTCAGGTGCAGGCCGTCCCGCCGGTAGAGCTTACTCTTACCCCAGAAGGACGTCCAGTTCCTTACAAAGTGGAAGCCCTCCTCCTGGCACCATCTCCTCAACCATGCATTCACAGCCTGGATGTCTGCCTGCCTTTTTGCATCTGCTCTCGGCACAGGCAGGATCTCCGAGAATGCTATCCTCCGGCTACTCCGCTTCAGTTTTCATCCCAGAACCCTGAACTGGTCAGTCAGCGTGGCCATGCTGAAGTTCCTCCGGCTCACATCATTTGTTCCGATGTGGATTATCACCGCAGTTTCCTCTGTCTCTGCTCCGTCCAGGATCCTCTCGATCCTATCAGTGACATCCCGTGTCTTGGCCCCTGGGAGACAAGTCACTAGCCGGTCCTCCCTTCCTCCAGCTACGTGACTATCTACCTCTCTCAAGATAGAGTCTCCCACCACAATAGCGGACTTCCCTTTCCTCAGCAACCTCCTCTGTCTCAGCTCCGTGTCCTCAGTGTAATGTGGTGTCTCTCCCTCGGGGTCCCGGTGAGTCACGGTCTCCTCCTCTTGCGTGATTCCTCCGCTAGGTCCTTCCCCGGTGTCGCCTTGTGGATCCTGGGTCTCGTCTGCCGACATCTGTCTGTGCAGCTGATGGTCCTGTTCCTCCACCTTCCTCCTATAGGCCTCCTCGATGAATCTCTCGAGGTCCCTCACCTGGTCCACAATGGGGTCTGCTCCATCTGTGTCCTTGGTTGACCAGTTCGTCTCCTCTGTGTTGCGCAGTCCCTCCAGTCCCTCCAGTTCCTGGACCCTGACCCTCAATCTGCCGACCTCCATCCTCAGGCTTTCCAGTTCCTGACACCGACTGCATATGTACTCCCGCCTTCCCAAGGGGAGGTAGTCATACATATTACACTCTGTGCAGTATACCGGAAAGTACCTCTGGGATCCTGGGTCCTCCATTGCTCTCGTGAAGTGCTGGTGTGCTCCTGCTGTGGGTAAGAGAGAGAGAAAAGAGAAAAGAAAGTGAATTACTTGGCGTTTCTGGCTCCCTCGCAAGGCTCGGCGAACGGCTGGGCGCCGTTGGCTCCCTTCTTCTTAAAGGAGGAGCCCGGGCCCGATGCAACCTATGACGCGGGTGGGGGGGGCGGAGCTAACTCTCGCCGCGACCCCGGTCTTGCAGCCTGCTCTGGCTGCTCTTCCTGCCTTCCCCTCTGCCTCTCCTGCACCTGCAAAGGAAACAAAAAGAAAGAAAACGCTGCCGAGGCTTGCCTCGTGCCCTGGCTCCCTTCTTCTTAAAGGAGGAGCCCGGGCCCGATGCAACCTATGACGCGGGTGGGGGGGGGCGGAGCTAACTCTCGCCGCGACCCCGGTCTTGCAGCCTGCTCTGGCTGCTCTTCCTGCCTTCCCCTCTGCCTCTCCTGCACCTGCAAAGGAAACAAAAAGAAAGAAAACGCTGCCGAGGAGAGATGATGGACCCTGGGGTGGTGGGGAAGGAGGGAGAGATGCTGGATGAAAGGGTAGTTGAGAAAAGGACAGATGGCGGATCTGGGGATGGTGGAGTCCATTGCCGAAGCTGCGGATATGGACACGAAAAAAAGGAAAAATGCCAGACCTCTGAGGGAGGGAAGGGAATTGGAAGGGGAGGACAGAGATGGAAGATGGATTGTTAGCACGGAGAAAGAAGAAAATGACAAATGGGCAGGAGACCCTGGCAAGCGAGTTATCAGAAGACAACCAGAGCTTGGGACCAACAAAAGGTAGAAAAAATAATTTTATTTTCTGTTTTGTGATTACAATATTTATTTTGTTTACATCATAGAGCTGGTGTGGGGTTGGAGATGTTGTACCCCTATATGTCTGCTAAGACTAAGCCTTAGTCACTTAGGGGTCCTTCTATTAAGGTGTACATTTAGCGTGCACAAAATCAGTTAGTGTACCTTAATAAAAGAACCCCTATGTATCTTAATTAAAAATTTGACCCGCGACTTAGCCTTTTTCCAGATTTCGGCCCCTTATGTGATTGAATTTGACACCCCTGATGTAGAGTGAGGCAGTTAGGTGATGTAAATTTGGTTATTAATATAGACTTATATTTCAGATAGTATTACTGCTTTACAATATATTTGAACGCTTTTATATACGTATTGAAAGGGTTCAGAGTTAATTTCCTGGGTAAGTAGGTGGGAAGGGAAGGAAGGGGACTTTGTTCAGAGATGTTTGGGGGTTGCATACAAGAAAAACTGTGCACTGGTATACTAATCTGTTTGTTTTGAATTAAAAAAAAGAAATATAAGTGGAAATAGAAAAGTAAATAAGAAAAGAGATAAATGGGGGTGAGGTATGGGTGGGGCATGGGCGGGGCAGGCCCAGGGGGACCCAATGTACTTGTGTGCCTAGAGGCCCTCGAAGAATTAATCCTGCCCTGACTGTAGTGCCCCACTGCTCTGCTGAGATGTCTGTGTGGCCAGTCTGCTAGCAATGCTTCCCTCCCCCATGTCCCAATGGTTGGCTTTGTCCATTATTCATTTGGTTTTTTTTTTCTTGAAAATGGTTCAAAAAGATAGACACAGGGCAAACATATCTACAAAATGGTCATTTTTGAAAAAAGAAAAAGATAAGACATTCTTCTTTGAAAATGGTCATTTTCTTTATTGGATTTTTGGATATTTTTCCTATAACATCTAAACTCAGATTTAAACGTTATATTAAAACCCCCTCCGGATAACATTTCACATTCTTAAAACAACATTTCACTGCAGTTTAAAATGGCATACCGTGGGCTGCATTAAAGCATCCTGTAGTACTTTAAACATGTGTGTACACTACCAGTGCACAATATATATATATAATTTTTTTAAAAACCAAGGAGGCACGTCTGTGCTAATCAGTTAGCACAAGATTAGCATGTGAGCCTTTACAACTTACAAAATATGTGGCAGTAAGAGCTCAAGCCCTAAATTGGGAAATGAAAAGTTGGCCATTTTCTGGCTATGGCAAAATGTGGCCTTAGTACATGGGAAAGACGCATGTAAGAGCATGCTTTGCAGCTTTGTAAAAGGACCCCCAAAGTCCATAAAGTTTTTCAAACTGAATCTAAATGACATAACCCCCCAGATTTTACATATGGCACTCAAAATTATGCATGCAAATTTGGGCATGCTCTCCATTTGAGTGCACCATTTAATTGTGGAACGAGCCAATTAGTGTCAATTGGATACTAACAAGCGAATATTGGCACTAATTGGATTTGTGCATGCATCTTGTTAAGTGCTAAGCTATAAAGATGTACAGTTCATTTTTCAGGGCCCCTTTTACAAAGCCGCGATGGCGATGCTGCTGTGGTAAATGCACTGAAGCCCATTCTATTCCTATAGGCTTCCGTGAATTACCGTGGCAGCATCGCTACCGTGGCTTTGTAAAAGAGGCTTTTAGTGTGCAACTGAAAAGGGAGCATGGAAAAAGCAAGGGCAGGTCAGGGGCATTCACTAATGATACGCACAGTATTGCATGTGAGGATTTATACCAGTTTTCAGTTTGTGGAAATCCTTGTTCCCAAAGTCCGGTGTGGATCCCGGTGCTATTCAAAAAGTGACATCCAACTTGGAATGCTGTTTATAGACTAGTGCTCAGCACGCAATTGTTTTGGTATCCATATTTGAGTATCATTTACCAAATCCAGTCCAATATTACCAAAACTCTAAAAGTGTCTGTCAAACTTTTTTTTAGCTTCAGCTCATTATACAGAGCAAATGTTTTTTTTGTGGCACAATATAATTTAGAACCACAGAACTCTGGAACAACCTCACATCCCCACTCAGAATTTCAAGCTCCCTCCAATCCTTCCGCAAACACCTGAAAACTTGGCTCTTTTCAAAAATCTAACACCTCTCGCTCTTTGATACCCTGTCCCTCTTTATCTTCCTAGCTCCTTTCCTATAACCCTTCATTGTAGCTTCTTTTCAACCTAACCCTGTAAACCGTGCCGAGCTCTACGCTTGTGGAGATGGTGCGGTATACAAACCTAAGGTTTAGTTTAGTTTAGAAATTATAAAATTGCAAAACCAACAAAAAATTAAATTTCTGACTTATTTACTTAGGGCCTGTTTTACAAAGCCGCACTACCAGCTGCTGCGCGGCAACGACCCCGAAGCCCATAGAGATTTAAAGGGCTTCGGGGCTGTTGCCACACAGCAGCCGGTAGTGTGGCTTTGTAAAACAGGCTGCTAAAGTTTTTAAAGCTACATAGGAGTAATTGTAACAACAGTGAAACTAAAGTAGATAGAAAAGAATTGCTAATCAATGAAATGGATGTGCTTGTTTTTGAGTGTAAATTAACTCAAAATGTGGCTCGATAGTTGACAAGCAAATACGTATTTCATCACCCACCATCTGCAGTTCTCTTTTATTTCATTTCTGTCAGAGCTGAAAATCCAAGTTTGCAAAGATAAGATCCAAAGGGTAACAAAGCCTTGATTGCTCTGTTGCTCAAGTTAGGATAACTACTGCATAAAAAATAAAACTAAAATTACTTGCCGTTAGTTTTCAAGGACCAATCATGTCAAAGAAAGATACTTGTCTAGACAGTTGTATTCTTATGCCCCCAGACGCTCATAACATTGACAAAATCTTGCATATACAACGTACATGTCAACTATTCTAGTGCATACTTATGAAGGGAATTTTAAAAAAATAAAGCAAAATTCTGGAATCTCTTCGTGGCACACCACTGTGCCGTGGCACATAGTTTGAGAAATAGTGCACTAGAACATAAATTTATTCTCCCATGTATCTTACAAGGCTGTGACTCACAATTGCAATATCATTGCAAGATGATGAAATGATTGGGGTTCAATTTGTTTCAGTGTCCCCCACCCAGCCATGCCCCATTTTATTTCCCTCTGTTTTGTTCTGTCATGATGACAGAGGACAAGAAGAAAATTTCCTCAGAGATCATTAGTTTTGCTGCTCCTGCCATAAATATTATCCAAGAAAAGCAGCTATTTCCAGTCACAACCCTCATCTCCAAGAGAAGGAGACTCAAAAAAATAGGTTTCTTGGACTGCAGTACACAGAAACGCAGAATATAAAAACAGCTCTGGTTATTAAGAAGACACCTGAAGTCATCCAAGAGAATATTAAATATTTTAATTTGCCGGAGCATACGATTTGTCTAATAGCAATAAGTTGTTTGGTTACAATGAAGCAGTGTTGGTTAAGCAGTATTGTAAGTGTCCTTATTCTGCCCTTATTCTATGCCATGCTGTCAGTACCCTGCTAATACAAATAAAAGATATTAAGAAGTTTTCTCATTAATGAATGTGTGGATTCATTACTGAATAAAATATGGCCTCCCAGAGTATTAGATAACATCGTATATGTGAAATATGAAGATTAAAGTTAGACTGTTGTGTAGTGTGCAGTGCTGTGCACCCATTTTAAATTATTTTCTTTCTTCCTCTACTCAACCCAGTTTCACAATGGACCATTAAACATTGATAATTAAAACAAAATATATTGGAATTGTTTATCTCTGGCTTTGTAAGGAAATGAGGTTTACAGTATTGTCTGTTACACACGAATCCTTGAGAACTTCTAATTAGAATAATTCAGTACAAGTGGCTCTTTTTATATAGAAAGGCATTTCCTGTTTGTTAATTAACTTTGCAATGATTAAAAAAAGTAACAAGTTCAGCCTTAATACACTGGTAATAACATTGCAATTGGACATACCTATATGGAGTGCATTTGTATGGAAAGCGTTGGAGAAACTATGGGACCATTTCAAACTCATGGTTATATAGAGGCTCATTTGTAAAGCACATAGACTTAGAAAGTTACGTATGTTACTATATAACTTTGTAAAGTCTATGTGCGTTGAAAATGAGCAACACAAGGAAACAGCGATGGAGACAAACAAACTGGATGGTGAAAGTCAAGTTCAAATGTCTTTATTGTAGAAACCAATGGATGATATTAAAAAGACTCGACATGGATCGTGTTTTGGCCCCTAAGGCCTGCATCAGGAGTTTATGAAATAAAAACATAAAAGTATAAAAACATTCAATAGACAAATTGGACTAAATAGAACTGGACAACATGAAGTATGTGTAACATACTATACAAATAAGACATCGTATATACAAAAGAGGTATATAAAATGTTATGCATAAATATAATGGTTCATAATTGAAACAGAATAAACTAAATGATAAAAAAAGACTGAATAAAATTGAATGTAGAATTAACATTAAAATTGAATGCAAAAATACAAAAAAGATAAGCAATGTATTCAAATACTGAGCACCATAATTAGTCTCTTAATGTCAGCATTCAAAATTAATCTTTGCATTCCCTAAACCAAACCATACCTTCCAAAATAAACATATGATCATTTGTTAATCCAGTGGCAAAACATTGGCCACAGCTTCATTAATCTAATTAAGAAGGAAGTTAACATTACCATATGTCAAAATACCCTAGGAAGATGAAGGTAGTTTTCAATCTACGCATTGAGATAAGTGCAGTAGTGAGCTTATGCATCATTGATGCTTTTGCAAGTTTGTAAATGGTTTTAGAAAATAAATTCTCCATGATATAAAGATGTTTTGTGCCTTTGTAAACTTTGCTGTGATTTTGGCATTTGGAATAAGGGCTGGTCTGTCACTAGGGCCCCAATTCTATAAATGGAGCCTAAAAATTAGGACCAGTGAAATGTAGTGCATAGGAGCTGTTAGTCTTCAGTTAGCTGCGTTTATAGAATTGTGCTTAGTTGTGCCTAAATTGAACTTAGGTGCTGGTAGGTGTCAAAATCTTAGGTGCTCCCTATTTATTCCAAGGGTTTCTTGGCCTAAATATTGGTACCTATCCAATTTAGGTGCTTACATGGAAAACACACCCAAGATCCACCCTTAACCATGCCCAGTTTCTGGACGGTGCCTTGGGCTAGTTGTCTACCGATTTAGGTGCCTAACTAGCAATTAATTTTAATTTAAGCCAATTATTGAGCAATTGAGCTTAATAGTGCTAATTAAGCTAAATAACTTAGGCCTAAATTGTCTAGGTGTGCCAATTTAGGTACTTAACTTTATGTGTCTTTTATAAAATCCTGACCTAGAATGTGAAGTGTGAAGCCCTATAGGTTGCTTTAAACTGGGAGAAAAGAGAAAAAAGCAGCAAACCAATCACCAATGGTAAAATAAAACATCTGATAAATAGCAGGAGATCGACCTCAAGGTCTAAACTGAAATGAAAAGAAAAAGACACATGTGAAATATACATGGGCACCAAGAGATATATTTAAATAAAACACCTTGTCCTTCTTTTCAGCCACTTAGAAACTTAATTACCTCTGTTTTTTGACCTCCCTGTGTCTGTGGTCTTCTTCTCCCTCTGTTTCAGCATGTAGGTAGATCAAGTCTATCCAGCTTTTGGGTGAACTGCAATCTGTAATAGGTGGCAAGAAAGATGATATGGGCTCCTGCATGTCAAGGTCCTTTTACTATTCCCTTCAATTTGGAGAGGGAGTTCCTCCTGCCCAGTGACAGCCAAGTCTGGCCTCCATAACCTTGTATTTTAAAACAGGTTCAACTTTAAGAGCTAGGATGTTTCTCCCAACATATAAATGAAGAACATACTTCCAGGGATCCTGATACAATTATACTGTGATTGTGCTTGAAATTTGCAAAATGCCCATTCACACCTATATGATACTACTTCCATTGTCCCCTTTGCACTGAACTTTGTTGAACTAATCGGTGATGGTCTTTTTTTTTTATCCTGATGATATTGATTGAGGTGTGGTTATTTATATGCTTCTGTATTTTGAGGTTCACTAGAAAAAGCAGACTAGCACTCAAAAATTGAATAAAGATCTGCATTCTATTGATAGAGAATAGAGAAAAGACTTTAAAAAAATAACTTTATTTACAGCATCAAAGAAAGCAACACTCCGTTGAACACCATAAGATTAGAGCAGTCCTCTGCTATATCTTAACATTGTGAGACAAAGATTTGCGTACTGGCACTCCCTGAAGAAGACCATTCATGTATTAGTTTATTTCTTAGGGAATCGCAGTTGACATGACTTTAGAATAAGACCTTTTGCATATTTTTCAGCTATTTGCTTGCTTTCTTTTGTGATATACAGTATCTTGGATCTCCCAGTGATAGGGGTGAGAAGATACTAAGCAAAAGTCAGAAGTCTGGAATTCCCCACCTCCCCCAAAACACAGTGTGTGAGAATGTCCTCTTTCTACTAACTTACAGAAACTCCTACAAATTTCATGTTTAATCTTTTTATGTTATTTAAAAAGTTTAATTAAACAAAGAGCCATTGCATCTACTGGGACAATGTTAATTGCCGTTCCCGAGTGCAATGCTATAAGACACAGGCTTACTAATTTTTGCAATCTGATAAGCTGAGTAGTCCTGGTACTTTTATAATAAAAGAAAAGCAGTCAATGTTTATGCTCTGAGATTTGCAGATCTCAAAGGCACAGTGACTCTCAATACACAACTAATCATAATTGTTAGGTAAGCTACTTCATAATTATAATGTTGATGAACTTGCTAGAAAATATAGCCAAATACTGTTCTCAAATCTCAAATAAACATAAAATCATTATTATTACAGAATAAGTAATCTGAGAACACTGAAATTAAGGTACTTCTCAGGACCATCTTAAAGCAGCTTCCATATAAACTGGCGAAAACAAAAACTGTGGATACAGATGTTCTGGAGATAATTTATTAAACACTGACATATAAAACCATGAAAATTCAATTAAAAAAGTACAATGATAAAAAATACTGTGATAAAAATCCAACCGGACCCTACACGGTCAATGTTTCGGCGAACACGCTTTTCTCAGGGGTCCAATGGTTTGCAAACTCACATATAAAGAATTGGACTGAAAACAGTCTATTGTCTTTAAACATGTGAGCAAAGAACACCGCAGACAAGGAACATTATTTTGCTACTTCAGCTTGTCTGCGATGTTCTTTGCTCACAGGTTTAAAGGACTGTTTTCAGTCCAATTCTTTAAATGTAAGTTTGCAAACCATTGAACCCCTGAGGAAGGCGTGTTCGCCGAAACACAGACCGTGTAGGGTCCGATTGGATTTTTATCACAGTATTTTTTATCATTGTACTTTTTAAATTGAAATTTCATGGTTTTATATGTCAGTATTTAATAAATTATCTCCAGAACATCTGTATCCACAGTTTTTGGGTTTTTTTCATTGGTGGATTGTTTTCACTGTGGATCATTGGGTCTCCCTATTTTTCTTTGTTATGCTCCATATAAACTGGCACCAGATTAAGAGAAGCCATCTTGGTCTAGGTCTAGGGCTGCATTCTGTTATCAGTTTTTAAAATAAGGATGCACAGACAGGGGATTGGGAGGGTGGTTGGTTTCCTAGTTGGAGACAGGTTACAAGAAGGTGGGTTGTGAGAAGGTAGGTTGACTGGAGGGAGATGAAAGAGAAGCAAGATGAGAGTATGGAGGAAGGAAAGACAGTGGTACCTGGTTGAAAAGGGAAAGAAGTTGACCAGAAGAGCGAAGAAAACAGATGGGGGCATGAAGCGATAGAAAACTAGAAAAAGGATATTGGTCTGTTACCAGTGCTGCTTCGGATTCCTGGTGCCTTAGGAACTAGGTCCAACACTAGCAGAACACGCCCAACAACAATAATAAACCAACAAGTCCAGTACATGCCTATAAACATAAGAAATGAACCACTTCACAGAACTCAGAAAAAGTGATTTTTCCTTTCTAGGTCCTTCATTTGTATTGCATATAGCTAGCCATACATAGAGCTAGCCAATCTGAGGCTGTTTTCCCACAGTTCTAACTTCTAGATCAGGGGTGCCCACACTTTATGGGCTTGCGAGCTACTTTTATAATGACTAAGTCAAAATGATCTACCAACAATAAAATAAAAAAACCCACAAAGCACACTGAAAGGCAGAGAAAATGTTAATTATTCATATTCCGGGTTTTTTCAAAGAGGTCACGGCAGATGACTCTATGCAATGTCACCTCAGTAACAAAATACAAAAATAGACAAATACACCCCCTCCCTTTTTACTAAACCACAATAGTAGGTTTTAGCACAGGGAGTTACGCTGAATGCCTCGTGCTGCTCTCAATGCTCATAGGCTCCCTGCGCTAAAAAACGCTATTGCGGTTTAGTAAAAGGGAGCCATAGTGCAAAATATAGACAGCAGATATAAATTCTCAAAACCGACACATTTTGATCACTAAATTGAAAATAAAATCATTTTTCCTACCTTTGCTGTTTGGTGATTTCATGAGTCTCTGGTTGCACTTTCTTCTTCTGACTGTGCATCCAATCTTTCTTCCTTTCAGCCTCCTGTATGTTTCCTCTCCTCCAGACCTCATTCTCTCCCCCAACTTTTTCTTTCTGTCTCCCTGTTCCCCCTTCTATCTGTCTCCCTATCTGCCCCCTTTCTTTCTTTCTTTCTCCATGCCCTCCCCCAAGCCACTCGGTTTGCTGCCACCGCCATCGGGGAACAGCCCCAAGCCACCGCCGTCCCAAGCTTTCCCTGCAGAAGCGTCACGCTGACCAGCATTCCGCTCCCTGACATCAATTCTGACGTAGGAGAGGAAGTTCCGGGCCAACAAGGCATTTCTCCTCATTCCATCCAGCCTGAGCCCCATCTCTCCTTGATCCAGCATTTCCCTTCTGTGTCTGTCAGAATTACCATTCCACCTATTTTCCAGCATCACTCTTCTTTGTGTCCATCTCACCTATATCCCTATCTCACCACTTTTTCATAATCTTCATTTGTCTCTGTCCTTGTCTTTACCCCATGTTCACCATTTGCTCTTTCAATGTCTTTATCTCCCCCCCCCACACACACACTTTTTCAGCATTACTTCTATGTCTCTATTTCACCTCCTCTTCATGTCCCCTCTGTATCTCCATCCTTATTCAGTAGGTCCTGCTTACTCTTTCTCTTCTTTGTGTCACTATCTCCATTTTCAGCTTTCCCCCCTTTTCCTTTGTTAATGCACCCTATAGCCAGAATCTTTCCACCCTCCTTCCACTCCGGCCCAGCCCAGTATGAAATATTTCCTTTTGTTTTCCTCCCCTCTCTCTTTCTTTCTCTCTTCTGCTCCCTCACACAGGAGTCCTGCATCTGGCCCTCTCCCTTCTACCTGCACCTGGCAAAAAACCCCTGCTCCGCGGCTCTCTTAAGCAACTCGTCAGCAGCGGTGATCAAGACAAGTTGCCGACATCGAGGCCTTCTCTCTACGAGTCCCGCCTTTGTGGAAAAAGGAAGTTGAAACAAGCGGGACTCGCAGAGGGTAGGCCCCGACATCAGAAACTTGTGTCGTTCGCTGCTGCTGAGTTGCCGAAGAGAGCCGCGGAGCAGGGTGTGTGGCCGGAAGCAGGTAGAAGGGAGAGGGCTGCTGGAAGAGGTAGAAGTTCCGGAGTATGACACCGACCCAGGCCAGGATGATTTCTTTTTCAGGCTGTTGCTGCTGCCGCCACACCCCCCCCCCCTCGAAATGACAAAAACAGCCCAATGCCCAGCGTCGCCGTCTTTGACGTTGGGGAGAGGAAGGCCGATAGGCCCGGTAGATCGGGACGGCAACACGAGTCTATCACAGAGCCCGGGATGGGCTCTGCAATCGACTCACGTTGCCTTCCTGAGCTACCGATCGATCGCGATCGACGCGTTGGGCACCCCTGTTCTAGATGATGGCAGACTAGTAGATGTCCTTTCTTCTACTTTTCTCCTCTCCCTTGTTTTATAATGTGACAATAGGGTTAGGTCTAAGTCAAAACGCATAAGTTCCGTCTGGCAACCTGTCAAACTTTTTTGGTTATGGTTGCTGGATGCCTAAGGGCTCCTTTCACTAAGCTGCGGTAGCGTTTTTAGCACTAACCCCTGCACTATGTGGAAAAACTAACGCCAGCACTATGGAGGCGTTAACGTCTAGCATGTGCGGCATTGTAGCGCGCGCTAAGTAAGCGTTAAAACCTTAGCGCACCTTAGTAAAAGGAGCCCTAGGTCTAGGGCCTCCTTTTACTAAGCTAGGCTAGCGGTTTTAGAGCATGCTGAAGATTAGCGCGTGCTAACCTCCGCGCTACATGAAAAATACTAATGCCAGCTCTATGGAGGCGTTAGCATGTAGCGCGTGCGCTAAAACCGCTAGCGCAGCTTAGTAAAAGGCGCCCTAGGTCTCCCGCCCACCTCCCACCCTATCCACTCTTCCAAAAACACCCCTTTTTGCTCTAGGCATACAGAGGCAGGGTAAAGGCCTAAGCTGGTTTCAGATGTGTCTAAAACCAGTTTTAATTATCGACCTGTCTATTTCATTGTCTAAGTACCGACTTAGGCTGGTTTTTGGACTTTTTTTATTATTATGAGTCCCATAGTGTATATGGGTTTCCTGGCCACCAGTGAATTGGATAACAGTACATTATTATCATAATTTGTTTAGGCAGATAAACATATGTACAGAGTGCTTTACAGAGCCACATATAGGTCTGCTGGATTATTGCAACTCCCTATATCTTCCTTGTCCAGCCACTATGATAAAACAACTCCAGACCATACAAAACACCGCCCTCAGATTGATCTACTCACTCAAAAAATATGATCACATAACAACTGCCTTCTTAGACTCTCACTGGCTACCCATACAAGCACAAATCCAATTCAAATTCTACTGCCTGATATTCAAAGCATTACACGGCTCTTCCCCCTCCTATCTAAATAACCGCTTAAACCAAATCTCCACCTCAAGACACAGAAGAACCTCGAACCCTTTCGCCTTCCCCCCACTCAAAGGCACACAACGCAAGAAAATGTTTGACAACCTTCTGGCAACACAAGCAGCAAAAATCAACCATTCCATCTCCAATCTTATGACAATATCAGACAACCTCAAAACATTCAGAAAAGAAATCAAAACCCTGCTTTTCAAAAAATTCATTCAAATATCTTAACCCCTCCTCTTTTACCTCCAGAAGATTCACCTACCTTCAGATAACCTTCCCCCAAATTATCCACCTTAACACCTTCCAATTAAACAAATGCCATAAATAGATTGTAACCTACCCTCTCTAACTGCATTCCATATGTATTTTTCATACAGTTCTTCACTGTCAGTTTAATTTCCATCCTATAAGTTCACATAGAATTTTTCTTTTTTCAACCATCTTTATTTTCTCTTCTTTATTAATTTCCAGGTACTTTAGTTAGATTGTGAGCCTTCGGGACAGTAAGGGAATTTTTTAAATACCTTCTTACTTCTCATTTATAATCTTAATGTATATTTTCTTCAAACCGCTTAGAACCTAAAGGATATAGCGGTATATAAGAAATAAATTACATTACATTACATTACATATTAAAGCTCAGTGCGCAATATCGAACATGCCCTTAAGTATACAGTAGGATGCACAGTATTTATGTTTTTTTATTTTAAAACCTGTTATACTTCCCAAACTAACTAGCAGAGCAGGGCAGTGTACAAACTATCAGTGAGAATGGAAATGTATAATGACAGCAACTCATACGTATTTAGATATTATTGAGCTAAAAACACAATAAAACCAAAACTAATACCTTCACTATAAAAAAAGAAAAATACATGTTTAAGGAGACTGTTGACCGAAGGAGAAAAAATGAACTTTATTATTACAGGCTTTTTCAAATAACCAGGTCTTAATAGCCATCTTAAATTCTTTAAAAGAGGAAATACTGTGAATGGTTTGTGGAAGATTTCATGTACATTCTGGCCCTGGCCACTTGGAACAATGCACTATGTGGCTCATTTTCAAAAAACAAACATCCAAATGATGGCATAAACCAGTACTTGGATGACTTACTAGTCAAAATGTCCAAGTGGACATTTTTCAAACTATTTAGATGTCTTTCTGGTAATTTGGGGGCATATTCTATAAATTTACAGTGTCTTGATTGTAGGTGGTAATAGGCGTCCTACTGCTGTCTAACCAGCCAATCGGGACGCATATTATTGTTTTTAAACATCCCGATGCAGGCTGCCTATACCATAGGTGTCTGTTGCAGTTGAGGGAGATGCGTGGCTAGGCATGGGTATGGTTTCATCCAGAAGTGGCCTTGGGAAAGCTTAGGCAGCCCTACGTATCTCTCTAGGGCCACAGTAGGTGCCTGAAATGTAGGCCAATAAAAAGCTGGTCTATATTTCAAATAGACGCAGCCACTATGCTGGTAGTGGCAAAGAAATCTCACTGCCACGATAATCTAGTAGCCATGGCAGGGAACTGCCCCTCCCCCACCCCGTGAAGACAGATGGCAGGAGGGATGCCCACTCCCTTCTGCCACCTCCTCGAAGTATCCCACTGAAACACAATTCTTCTTGCTAGAACCCCACCCACCCAGCAACTGACCAACCCCTCACCCACCCAGTGAGTACCCCTCCACCTGTCGACCCCCCACCCACCTGGCGATCCCCCTAAAGGGGAGTCCTCCCTTGTACTATGTAAACAGAAGGTCCATCTGGAGGGAGACATACACCCTTTTGCTGGAAGGCCCGCCACTGGAAAATGGTGGGCTTTCACCTTCCTGGTGCATTCTGGGATGCACCAGGGAGGAGCCTAAGGTCTCTGAAATAGCCTGGTGAGCAGTACAGTGGTCTTCATGATAAGGCGAGGAGGAAAGGCAGGAAGGGTAGATATGATAGATGTTTAAATACCTACATGACATAAGGAATAAGGAGGCATAGGATAAAGGTAATAAAGGGGATAGAGTCAGAAGTTACCTCAAAAAATACTTTTTCATGGAAATGGTAGTGAATGCATGGAATGACCTCTCAGTGGAAATGGTGGAGACAAAAAAAATGTATCTGAATTCAATAAAGCTTTGAGATAAGTACATTGGATCTCTAAGGGGAAGGAAAGGATAATAGATGACTAGGATAGGCAGACTAGGTAGGTCATATGCTCTTTATCTGCCTTCATTTTCCTCTGTTTCTCTGTTTCTAACTGTATTGTGCCAGTGGGGAATGATGCTTCAATACTGTGTTTTCAATTGCTAGGGACAGACAGGTTCCCTGGAGCCCTGCAGAACTTGCTATTCCTCATTTTTGAAAATGTGATAGTGAAACAGCACCATCCACTGGGAAGACTCTAGGTGGAGGGCTCCAGCTCAGCTTAAAGCAGTTGTTCTCAATCTTTCTTCTGTTGTAACTTACCTAACAAATAATGTTCATATGCATGACACACTGAACACTATAATTCACAGCTGAATGAAGAAAAAAACATAGATATCATTTCACTACTGCTGACCATGATGCTGGGGTGGAGGAGATGGTGTGTCATAGGCCTACAACATTTAGCTAGCTCCTCACGAATTCAGGATTTACCACATTACCGTTTCAATTTGTGTTTGTTTTCTACGGTTCTGCTCCCAACCCTTCAGCTGTGAATTCAGAACAGAAATATTTATCAAGCATTTCAGCCTTATCTTTATCACTTCCTACATATTCCTCCTCTTCACCTTTGAATCTCACAATTCCACTTTTGTACTTCTTCCTATCAGTAACATATCTAAAGAATGTCTTGTCCCTCTTTTTACCATGTCAGTTAATTTTTCTTCAAGTTGCTTTCCTGACTACTCTACCAACTTCTCCTAACTTTGCCAGATATTTTTAGCTGTCTTCCTCTTGCTGCAATCTTTTATAATTTATGAAGACTAACTTTTTTGTACCCTTTCAGCTACTACTTTTGAAAACAAAAGCAGTTTACTTTCCTTTTACTTTTGTTTACTTTCCTTACAAAATAATTTGTTGCCCTTACAATAGTTCCTATCAGTTTTGCCCACTGCTTTCCTGCTTCTTCCAGATGTTCTTATCCAGATAACAACTCCTTGACATAATCCACCATCTGAACCATTTTTATGAAGTCTAGAACCATCACTTTTGAATTAATCTTCTCTATACATATCTTACATCCAGTGGTTTAATACCTAGCAAGATTCCAGGATTTTATGCTTCTTATCCTAGGAATAAGCAATAGATTTCCCCAACCCATCTCAAGAATGGCTTATGGACTTCTCTTTTAGGAAATTATCCAAACCTTTTTTAAACCCTGCTAAGCTAACTGATTTCCTCGCATTCTCTGCCACACGTGGTGTTCTCATCAATCTTCTCTGTCAAGGGTCAAGACCAAGGCAGGGAAGGTCACATCCTGAAAATCAATGCATGGGTGTGCAGATGGTATCACTGAGAGCATTTTGGCTTCTTGGATCATGGGATGATTTTCCAATGGCTTCTGCCAGAGGATGTGGTAAGAGCGGATAGCGTAGCTGGTTTTAAGAAAGGTTTGGACAAATTCCTGGAGGAAAAGTCCACAGTCTGTTATTGAGAAAGACACGAGGGAATTCACTGCTTGCCCTGTATCAGTAGCATGGAATATTGCTACACCTTGGGTTTTGGCCAGGTACTAGTGACCTGGATTGGCCACCATGAGAATGGGCTACTGGGCTTAATGGACCATTGGTCTGACCCAGTAAGGCTATTCTTATGTTCTTATCAATCAAAGAAGGAAAGAAGTGTCTTCTGCATCAAACTGGCTAACCTACTGAAGAAAGCTTTAAACTACGATTGTTAGGGGTGGGTGATCAATATCCCTAGGTAAGTATAAACCCGCAGATAAGTGAATCATTAAATACCTCTATACACATGGGAAAAAGGAGCAATGTCTGGAAAACAGTGTCTAATAATGCCAATACTATGGAAAATAAGGTTTTGTATCTAGAGGCCATGATGAAAAAGGCTGAGTTGGATTTAGTGGCAATCGTGGTTTATGAAGAACCAGGACTGAGATTATAGTTTATACGGCTTGTAATCTGTTCAGGAAATATGGAGTAGGAAGAAAAGGAAGGGGAGTGGTGTTATATGTTAAAGGTCTTACTAAAGCCACACAATTGCAGGACCTACAGGGTAAGGAAGAGGCACTGTGGGTCAATCTGGAAAAAGGGAATGGAAATTTATCTACATTGGAGTGATATACCGTATTTTCACGCATATAACGCGCGCGTTATACGCGTTTTTACCTACCGCGCATACCCCTCGCGCGTTATATGCGTGAGCGCGGTATACAAAAGTTTTAAAACATAGTTCCCACCCCGCCCGACGCCCGATTCACCCCCCCAGCAGGACCGCTCGCACCCCCACCCCGAACGACCGCTCGCACGCGCTCCCACCCGCACCCGCATCCACGATCGGAGCAAGAGGGAGCCCAAGCCCTCTTGCCCGGCCGACTCCCCGATGTCCGATACATCCCCCCCCCCCCCGGCAGGACCACTCGCACCCCCACCCCGAAGGACCGCCGACTTCCCGACAATATCGGGCCAGAAGGGAGCCCAAACCCTCCTGGCCACGGCGACCCCCTAAACCCACCCCGCACTACATTACGGGCAGGAGGGATCCCAGGCCCTCCTGCCCTCGACGCAAACCCCCCCCCCCCCCACCGACCGCCCCCCCCAAGAACCTCCGACCGCCCCCCAGCCGACCCGCGACCCCCCTGGCGACCCCCCCTCCCCCCTTCCCCGTACCTTTGGTAGTTGGCCGGACAGACGGGAGCCAAACCCGCCTGTCCGGCAGGCAGCCAACGAAGGAATGAGGCCGGATTGGCCCATCCATCCTAAAGCTCCGCCTACTGGTGGGGCCTAAGGCGCGTGGGCCAATCAGAATAGGCCCTGGAGCCTTAGGTCCCACCTGGGGGCGCGGCCTGAGGCACATGGGCCCAACCCGACCATGTGCCTCAGGCCGCGCCCCCAGGTGGGACCTAAGGCTCCAGGGCCTATTCTGATTGGCCCACGCGCCTTAGGCCCCACCAGTAGGCGGAGCTTTAGGATGGATGGGCCAATCCGGCCTCATTCCTTCGTTGGCTGCCTGCCGGACAGGCGGGTTTGGCTCCCGTCTGTCCGGCCAACTACCAAAGGTACGGGGAAGGGGGGTGGGGGGGTCGTGGGGGTCGCCAGGGGGGTCGCGGGTCAGCTGGGGGGGCGGTCGGAGGTTCTTGGGGGGGGCGGTCGTTGGGGGGGAGGGGGGTTTGCATCGAGGGCAGGAGGGCCTGGGATCCCTCCTGCCCGTAATGTAGTGCGGGGTGGGGTTAGGGGGTCGCCGTGGCCAGGAGGATTTGGGCTCCCTCCTGGCCCGATATTGTTGGGGAGTCGGCGGTCCTTCGGGGGGAGGGATGTATCGGACGTCGGGGGGGGGCATCAGGCTTTCAGGATGGGGACAGACCTTCAAGGGGGGACAGTGCACGGAAGTCAGGGGGGGTGAACGGAGAGTCGGGACAGCGCACGGAAAGTCAGGGCGGGCGAAAGGAGCGTCGGGCAGCATGCGCGGTATACCCGTGAGCGCGGTATACCAAAGTTTTTGTACATATCATCGTGATTTCTGCGCGCTATACCCGTGTGCGCGTTTTATACGGGTGCGCGTTATTTGCGTGAAAATACGGTACAGTCCTTTTTCACAGACAGAAGAAATGTACAGTGACTTAATTGAAGGCATTAAAAATATAGCTGTAAAAGGGGAAGTATTACTAATAGGTGATTTTAAGATGGCAGATGTTGATTGGGGCATCCCTGCCGTGGGGTCTTCTAGAAGTAGGGAGATCCTGGATTCTCCACAAGGAGAGCTGTTCCCGCAGTTTGTAATGGAATGCATGTGGGATGGAGTCATACCAGACAGTGATTATGAATGGGGTAGTCATTTCAAATGTTTTAGTGGGTGATCACCTGACATTCAGTAAATTTCCCCTAAACTCCGTGATAACTTAGAAATCTGCATTAGCAAACCACGTGCCAACCAAGAAATTTTTATTTTACCACAGAGGGAACATGCTTGAGGGGCAGAGAGAATGGATGTTTCTATGCTAATCAATTAGCGCAGCGATTCTCAAAAAGCCACTGAAGATTAGTAGCCAGCAGGCACCTAGATTGCACCTACCAGCAACTAACTTAAGGGTTTTAATTGGTTCTAAATGGTGCAATACCTAAACAAAAAATTAGGCGATGCTAGGTGGCCTCCCAAACTAGCATCACCTAGTGACATCGAAGCCTGGAACTGGGTGTGTTTAGGTGCAGTGCTGGGCTTTGGCTTCATTAGGCAGCACTAGCTACAATTCAGGAAGGTTCATAGACAACGGCGCGAAAGACAAAAGCGCGCGCCGACAATTGAGCACAGCGCGTGCCGCCGCACCGCTCTAAATTACAGTTTTTAGGGGCTCCGACGGGGGTTTTTGTTGGGGAACCCCCCCCAGTTTACTTAATAGACATCGCGCCGGCATTATGGGGGGCTTGGGGGGTTGTAACCCTCCACATTTTACTGTAAACTGAACTTTTTCCCTAAAAACAGGGAAAAAGTAAAGTTTTCAGTAAAATGTGGGGGGTTACAACCCCCCACACCCCCCACAATGCCCCCACAATGCGGCGCGATGTCTATTATGTAAAGTGGGGGGGGTTCCCCCCCACGCCCCCCCATCGGAGCCCTAAAAACAGTAATTTAGAGCGGTGTGGCGGCGCGCGCTGTGCTCAATTGTCTGGGCGCGCCTTTGTCCCGGCACGCTTTTGACCTGACACCATTCAGGAAGGACCCTAGGCACCGGATATGTAGGCCCTTAAAATCCTGGCCTACATTTCTGGCACCTAGAGTCCTTGGAAGCCATGATTCTGTAAGCGGAGCCTATCGGTGATTGACATGTAGCAAGAACCTGTTTTGTAGATGCCTACTTTAGCAGGTGCCACTTACAGAATCCGGGCCTTTAAAATAGGTGAAAGAAAAGGCTCATACACTAATTTTTTAAAATAACTGCACGACCATTAATTCAGAAAATTGACAACTGGCTGTGGTAGAAATAACCTTAACACATGAGAAAGAGCTGCATAAGGGCACGCTAAGGCCAATTTGTACCACAGCTTTGTTAAAGGAGCCCATATAGTCTCATTCCTTATACAGAAATATAAATTGCTTCTGCTGAGATCCTATTTTAAAAAGAAAGATGCTGTCTTTTGTGGCCACGGTATTCAGGTGCTCCCAGCTGTGGCATATGTCATGGAAGTTCTCAGAAAGTCATTCTTGCATTCAGGATCTTGTGTGCTGACAGCAGAGGGGCTTTCTTGAAAAAAAAAATATTTTTTTTGCAAATGTCTTATGACTTTTTAGAGGCACAAAAAGCATCCTTTAAAATTGCCTCACTGGTTGCACACAGAAAAATATGCATAATATCTCATGCTCAGGAGTGGCGTTAGGGAGGAGCATGGGTAGAAGCTCAATTTGTTTTTTTGTTTATAAAACATACACCTATGGAAGCATGAATATTTATATCTCTTTCTGAACAGGAGGAAATATATGTGGGTTAGTGAAGTAATTTTATAAAGCCATACTTGGCAGAAATTCAGTAAATGGTGCCCAAAGATAGGCAAAGGGAAGATCCACACTAAAGGCCCCTTTTAAAAAGCCACAGTAGCAAGTCCTGGAGCGGCAAATGCGACACAGACCCATAGGAATTAAAAGGGTTGACTCACATTTACTATGCCAGGAATCACAACTTCGGCTTTATAGAAGGAGTCCTAAGATAGTATTCTGTAAAGGTCACTCCATACAGATTACCTTTTGCAGAATACACTTCTCCATCCAAATTCATGAGTTTAGGACTCACAACTTCAATTATTTCTGAGTTTCTAAACACTGACACACCGATGCCTCCCTCCCACCTATCAGACTTCTCCACACCTTACCTGGTGGTCTAGCGGTAAAGCAGGGTAGCAACGATCTTCCTATGCTCTTGCCCCGTATAGAGCCATCAACAAAAATGGCTGCTATGAGTTCCTATGGTCTCACGAGACTACAGCAGGAATTCACAGCAACCATTTTTGCTGACGGCTCTGCACGGGGCAAGAGCATAGGAAGATCACTCCTGACCCGCTTCACCACTAGACAACTAGGCAAGGTGTGGAGACGTCTGGGAGGTGGGGGTAAGTCAGAGTCGGCCCTAAAGTTATTCACAATTTTTCCATATTAACGGGCCAGCTCTGTTCCTAACTTCTGCGAATTTGGAGGGAGAAGTGTATTAGGTTATCATGGATGTTATGCCAAAATTTGGGTGACCTACTGTATATAGAATCCAAGGGACAATGTAGGCAACTGCATCTCTTAACAGCGGGACCTGGAGTGACCCACTTCTAAGTAACACTTTACCCCTTTCCAAAATACCTTCCACCTATCTCAATGAGACAATACGCCTTGTTGGTAGTACCTGGCCGCAGCCCTGTTTATTGAATATAAAACATATTCATATAACATTTTATCATAAATAATTATATATAAATTAACAGCCATAAACAACACATTAACAATAACCCATAACAATGGTATCACCATTGTGACCTTGATCCCGAGCTACCATTAAATGTAATTGGCCCCCGACCCCGCCATCTAAGCAAGGGTCCGAGGGGTGGCATGTCCCACACATGCCCCATTATCCAGGGTCATCCGACCCACCAGGCACAGCTCCCAGCCGGCCCACCGCTCATCCCTTGATGAGCCCATTAGCCAGTAGCTCGGGATACCGCCACTACACCAACCCTACACCCCCCAAGACTGTTAGGGTCCTCCGAGAGCCTAGCCTTTTCTCCCTTCCCACCCACAATCCACTTCGGCTGCGACGCCTCTAGTGGACCGCCCCCCCTCGGGCACGCTACCCCCGACCCCTCCTCTAGCCTAGCTAGTCCCGTGGGCAACACAGCGGGCCACCCAGTCCCGCGTTAATGTCGCCCATCGAGACCAGCTCTCGGGCTTTTTATTATAAAAGAGGCTTGAAATAGGTGCTTACTGGGCCTTCATATATAGGTGATCTGTTACAAAATTACCCTTCATATGAATAAATTCTAGTAATTTTTTATCTACAAGTACCATGTTTAATTTAAATGATGAGTCTGAACAGGTACCAGAGAACCCAAAAGAAGACTGAAGATTTTAAGCTAATTTAAGTTCTGGATTTCCCACAACAAACTTTAAAGCTGCCCATTAGTTTTGTAAATTTCTTTTAAGCAATCCTTGCAGAATCAGAAATTTTCCTGTAGGCATAACATCCTACACTGTAGTTATAAGAAAGAGAAGACTGGGATTTAAAACATACAGTATATTCTTAAGAATGTAGTATTTTTATGCCAGGAGCTTTTGTAAATAAAATTTTACTTATGAAGATGTACACATTTGTGAGATAGTTGTTCTAATTCACCCATGTCAACCTTGTACTTGTTGCTTTTGACAACACAGCCGGAAAAGTTATGATGCTGTTGCGTACCACATACAGCTCCTTTTACAAAGGTACGCTAGTGGTTTAACGTGCGTAATAGCGCACGCTAAACTGCCAGACGCGCTAGCCGCTACACCTCCTTTCAAGCAGGCGGTAGTTTTTGGCCAGCGTGGGGGTTAACGCATGATGAAAAGTCACGCGCGTTAACCCCGCTAGCGCGGCGTAATAAAAGGACCTCAAAGTTGCAGTAGTGAGTCCCAATGCAGCAAATGTGATACAACCCGTAGGAATTGAATGCTATGTGGTTTTGTAAAAGGCACCCTTGGTGGAGGAGCAGATCCTGAGTGGTTTTCCCCTCCACAAGTGTTCTGGGTAAACAACCTCACCACAGGTTCCAAAGGTTTTCAAATTCTTGAAATCATATTTTGATTTAATATTCAATTTCAGGAAAGGTGATTCCATTAAGTATGTTGTAGCAAATAATTATCCTGACTTTATCGGTGATCAACAACTAACTTTTTATAGTACTAAATTTAGGAGTCTATGTGTAGATCCATTTAGAACAGGGGTGTCCAACCTTTTGGCTTCCCTGGGCCACATTGGCTGGAAAAAAATGTTCCTGGGGCCGCGCAAACGCTGCAGCAAGACAGAGGAGGGAGCCGGCAAGACGGTAAACACCCGGGGGCAGCAGAGGAAGATACTGCATCGCCTTCAACCGAAGCCACAAAAAATACTTCATGGGGCCGCAGGTTGGACACCCCTGATTTAGAACGTAATCAATTCACATTCATAGATCTGCTGGTGCTAGTGTGTATTTTAACTTTTTGACCTGTACCACCTTTCAGGGTGAACTTTTACCTGAAAGAACTGATACCATATAAATGTCAAGGTATACTATAAGTCTAGACAATCCATACTTATCCAACAGGAACTAGGCTCTCTAAATATACAAATGTGAATGTGGACCATGGATGACTACCATTGCAATTCACTTTATGTAAAAAAAAACAACTCTCCAAATAGTAAACAAATATGTAATAGATATAACTAGAAACCCAAACAAAAACAACGAACCATGGGATTAATCCCCTGCAAAGCCTTTTCTGACGGCTGGGTGAAATAAATAATTATTTTAAGAAACCTCTATGCATTTCTCATTCAAATGATTGTAATAAACCGTTCGTAATAGGAAACAAACTTTAAATGAGCACTTAAATCATATTTAAACCCGATGTATCATGCAAGCAGTTGGATTATTTTTCACGTTACATTCTTCATTAAAGCAATCACTGTTAAATCAGAGGGACATAAAGCAACAAAGGATTTATCCCCTCATTAAACTGATGATCCAGAGATGAAGCCAATTAACATTATGAGTCTGGTGGACATCAAGTGTAAAGAGGTTACAGAAAATGAAACGCAGTCACCTTGGTCTTTAGATAGAGAAAGTGCACTTTTTACATTATAAATTATAAGAGTGTCCAAGCGGGACAAATCGGCACATTTTGCTAATTGGAAAATACATTTTATTGCAGATGAGTAAAGGCAAAATAACCTTTTAGTTACTAGCTTTTACTGGTCGGGAAACACAATAGAACCTGAAATACAGCCGATGTTTCCTGTAATACACATTCAACTTTTCAAACAGAAATCTATGCCTTATTAAGTTACTTTTTTATGTTTAGTAATGGAAAAAAAAACTTAAAAATCTTTGTTCAGGTGAAGCTTAGAAAGCAACACAAATGTATCTTTCATACCTCAGATGCAGATAAAAACATGTAGCTGAGATATCAAAGATTTAATCAAACCTTGATATTTTATGCTTGCCCATACTGCAGTCTCTCAGACAGCAGTCCAACTTTTGCAAATCTTCTTTATATTATTTACAAATAGAATATAATTCATGATTATTGAAGTTATAATATGTTACTAATAAAAAACAATCTTGATAAGTTATTAGTTTTTTAGGTCATAATAAATTAAAGTCAGATTTCTTTTAAAGCAATTCCAATTTCCTAGGAAATTATTTTGGGAAGCGTACTAGGCACAATGTAGAACAATATACATCGTCTTAAATCGGAATTCAGAAACAAGAATTCAGTATTCTGATATCCATAACACTAAGATAAAGGGTATTACTTGCCTCAAACTCTTCTTTTATATTAAGAGCCCTGACCAAGGTGCTGAAGCAGACGCTCATTTACTTCTAGGACAGAAAAAAAAAAAGAAAGAAAGAAAGCCCAGCTATGTCACAGACGGGTTTTCGCTTCTACAATTAAACTTTGGAAAGAAAATATATTACCTAGTCATTTGTTCTGTAACATTTTTGTCGACTATTCTTGATTGGAGAAAACTTCCCTCCTTGTGTTCTCAACAACGCTCACAAGTCTGTAGTCCGCGTTAAACTGCGCGTGCACACGTGTGTGCAAACGGCCATAAAAGAAGCTATTATTGCATTATGATTCATGACACAATGCTTTTTTTATTTTGTTTGCCTTTTACTCTCCACTTGCATGTGTAAGACAATGAAAGCTATCCTGTCTAGCGATAATTTTAGGTTAAATAGTGTTGGGAGGACTCAGTAGGGTTCTCATTTTGGATCCAACTATTCCACTTTATTTTAATAAATCTACAATACTCCGTTTGGATTCACATGTACACAATCCAACCCTAATCAGCTCTGAGTCAGCAAGAATGTCCATGAGGTCTTTCCATAAACTGCAACGTAATGTAACATAAAGTATGATTTATCCAAACTTTAACTGTGGACATAGTTTATTGCTGGCTAATCCAGTCCACTGAAAGGAATTTCTGTATTAGGTTTGGGTTTTTTTTTTGTTTTGTTTTGTTTAGCTGAATAAACATTTTTTTATATGGATTTTAATTAGAGTGCACACCTACCCCAGATGGTATTTTGAAAGCGTTCTTACTAATGACAGGGCAAAAGAAGAAAAATAAATTACTAAGAAAACATTGTTTTTCCGAGTTATTTCCTCTTTCTATCGATATAGGCTACCGCTCTAGGAAGAAACCAGGTTGTTGTCTTTTTTTAAAGCCATACCTCTCTGTTCAGAACATTATAATGTTTATAAAATATTCAATCTGTGTAGTCTGTCCAAGAAGCAATCGTCCCCCAAATAAAAGGGCAGTCTAGACAAAACACAGACAATAGAACTTAGCAACAGTTGTCTGACTTGCATCTTCTGATGCTTCTTGAGTGGGTCATAATACTAACTTTATTTTCAGTGGTGCATAAATTAATTACACGCATTTAATAACCAAAATATCATTAGATTCCCCCTTTAATATCATAAAGGCTTTACGCCAGGGAAGCACTTAATAGTGCAGGGGGCCATAACAGGCTATTATCCTTGTGTAATGCTATTACAGAACCAATTATGCACCATTATACTGGCTCTTCTCTCTCTCTCTCTCTCTCTCTCATCCCTAATCCATTCTCTTTATTCTCTCACCCCCTCTTTCCAATTTTTGTGATTTGATAAAATCCTTTGGCTCTGCTTTGGAATTTTCATGCTTGTACTTTCACATTTTAATTTTCAGAAGGCAGAACATAGGATGGCATCGCTCCCTCCATCTCTGTTTCTCTATCTCTCTCTCTCGCCCCTCCTCCTCCTTCCCCCCCCCCCCCTTCCCTCTTCCCTCTGAGTCTCAGATGCATTTTAAAAAGTAATTGCAAGGGTCCCACTGCATATTATTTACCGACGAAAGAGCGCATAAATCCAGAGACCCCCCGCCGCGAAGAAAATCAAACTTTGTTCGTCTCATCGCTTTCCGAGTGAAGCCCCTGTGCAAAGTGCACCCCCCCCCCTCCCCTCCTCAAAAACCTCATCGACACGGGCAATTAACCGGCTCATTGTCTCGCGCAAATCCCGAAGCCGTGATCATTAGCACACCCTGTCCAATCCTTCCCATAAATAAGGCGACTATCCAAGGAATGGCTACAGTTAGAACCTGGGGGCCTCGCCGAGCCCAGCCTTCTAAATCTCGCTCTCTCTCTCTTTTAATGCGTGATGTAATGACGCTTCAAACCACGTGGGTCACTGGTGGAGCCCAGCGGACCTATCGAAGTCACTCGCGGAAGACGGCGCTGGAAAGTAATCGGATTAAGGCCAATTAGGCGTGAGATTATAAAGGCGAGTGCGGAGAGGGAGAGCGGGCTATAGATAGAACCGGAGACGATCTGGACACTTCGGAACCGGGCAGGGAAAGTGAACCACCGAGCCCAGCCCTAAAGCTCGCTTGCGATTGGCGGCTTCAGTTCGGTTTCTTTCGGGGTATGCATTGCTTCCACTTCTTTCTTTCTTTTTTTTTTTTTTTTTTTTATATTAAGTCAGCCCGAGGAATTTCCTGGAAAAGACTTGCCATCTCCAATGACTATTGTTAATGTTCTATACTGTCTTAGGTAATGTATGGGTGCTCAAATAAATCAGTTTAGAACGCAATTTAACAATAATAATAAAAATACTCTTGTCTGTATTTCTGTGATTCGCTTCACTATCCCATCTGTCTCTGTATTGTCATGAAGTGTATTTCTAGCTGTTATTATAAGGATGATGGTGGGGGCTGAAATTTGGTGAATTATTCGTTGCTGTCGGTATATATGCACTTCATTCCGGCTGATTTAGGGGTTTTACATTTTTTTTGGAAGCTGAAAGTTTGTGTTTATCAGTTACTGCCCGTCTTTTTCGCTCCGTATCTATTATTACTCCATCACTTTTATCTATGAAACGAGAGCTGCAAGCATAGAAAAGTATTTTTCATATTGTTTAAACTAATTTAGACTGTTCTAGCGTTAGCAATATCCATCTGTTCTTGTCACCTAACTAAATTACCGTGTCAGTCCCCAAACAACCCTGTAACTCTATCTAAAAATATTGTTCCGGATTCATACTGCGCTATAAAGTTCAAAGCTTAGCTTGTTATGACTTTTATATTGCGACTAATGTATATAATACACAGGTTAATAGGTATTCCATCTTTTATCACAAGGTTAATGTCCCTCCATAACTTGATTAACTTTACCTTTAAAACTTAGGGCTTTTCCGAAAATATAGTTAGGGCGAAAAATGTGTGTGCAATGCATCAATGCTGGAAAATAAACTGATCTAGATCTAGATCATATATTCTTTCAATATGATTATTTGTTTTTATCTATAATTATTTAATTTGTGCTGTATATGGGGGAGGGAGGGTTATGGGATCGGAATTAAATTTTAATAGGATATTAAGTGATATATTTAAATATAAATTGATGTTCTATTCTGTTGCACTTATTGTAAGTTTTAAAAATGAATAAAGAATATTACTTAAATGGGGCTGATATGAATTAGCCTATTTGTACGCACATATTGCAAAGTAATTGTGCTGTTAATTGTTTATTTTGCAGAAGGGGACACGGGAAGCTTTTGTGAAGTTTGCAATGTTCTATTTCCACTGTCCTCCCCAATTAGAGGGTGAGTGCCAGCAGGCCGGCTTGTGTAATCTTAGAACCTAACGTTTAGCTGTTACTTCTGGACTTCTGCTAATCTACTAATCTCGAAATAGTTTACACAAAAAAAATGTGGACTCGTGTAGTAGCTCTAGAAACTATATTTATTTCAAAATAAGACATGAACCCCCACCCCCTCTTCATCAGTGTTTCTTCCCCCAGACTATAAATGAGCAAGTTTTAATTTAATTTTGGTTGGGAATATCTTTTTCCCCAGTACCATTTTGCCACCTGCCTCTCTCTCCTCTGCGGATAGATCTCCCCGATCTGCCTGGAGGGATGAGAAAAAAAGGCTCTTTTCCTAGCACAGATGTTTGGTGTCATGCCTCTAATCGACACTTTCAAACGTGGTCACGCTCCTCCCTTAAGCCAAACGGTCTGCATCAATCTTTAATGTTGTTTTACAAACATCCTGTAAAATGATGAAAAGATGTTTTAAAAGCTTTACAGAATTAGCCATGGCAAATAGCACTTTCCAGCATCAATATTCCCCCCCCCCCGAAACCTGATGGGACCCGGGGATGCAGATGGTGTGTGTTCTGTCAAAGGGAAAATAAGTATCCCCCATGGTTCTTCTACGAAGAGACTTCTAGGGTGGGGAAATAAATACATCCTAGAAATAAAAAAAAGTCTAGCTGAAGACTTTCAATTTCTCTCCAACTCCTTCCTCCAAATTTATATTAGAATCCTGGCCACAGATCATAATATAATTCCCGATGCCGAATTGACTTAGATAAATCAGATGCAACGTAAAACAATGGGCATAATTCTCTGGAGATGGGAAGAAAAACTATTTCCAAATGGACATTATTTTTAAGTCCTTGCTCCAGATTTTAAACAGTGCATTTGCAGAGAACTAGGGTCTTATTTTAACATTATGCCATTTGGCTAGAAGTCACTCTCTGTGTGGTTTTACACATCAAACCAGTTTACCAGGTTTTTTAAAAAAAAAAAAATAGTTTGGTTGGTTGTTATGAATTGTTTGCACGGCTAAAAATAAATTCTGGCGACACAGTTAATCTTACTTGGTTCTGAATCCAGCTGACCCAGACTGTCCCACAGTGCTAAAACAGAACCCCTGTAATGCAGATAGTGCAGACCAAATGCACTTAAATCCCCTTCATTTGCAAAAAAAAGGCTGCAAAGCCCTGATTGTGGTAAAAATGCACTTCTTTCGGCCTGATTGAATTAGGAGGCAGGGCCTTAAGCTTGCATTCTTCCAATGTTTTGAAGACAGAAGATTGAGTTTACTTCAGTGTAGCAAAGGGTAAGAAGTTTCTGGTTTGTGCCGGGTCTGTGCATTTCCTCTATACCTTGTTTTCAGTAGGTACGGCCCCCTTCGGCAGCCATGCCGCCGGCGATTTTGATGACGGATTTCTCCGCCGGAAACAGCGCAGGAACCGTACAACTTTCACTCTTCAGCAGGTATGCGTCCTAACCCCCTCTGCTGAGTACCCTAGACCAATTCCTCTAAATCTGGGGTCCTCGACCTAATTCTCGGGACACAATCTACAATGACAATGCATGAAAGAATTTTGCATGCATTACCTCCCCCCCCACACCCCCTCCATTTAGGGTATCCTAAAAACCTGACCTAGCTATGTCCCGAAAACTGGGTTGAGAACTGTTCTAACTTTTCCGCTGTACAAGAATGGATTATTACTCTTATAAACGTCGCCTTTAGTTTGCTTAATTGCTCCATGCGATATAATCAGCTGTACCCAATGCTGATACGATTTAACTGCTGATTCAAAGATCTTCATAAGCGTATATGTATTGGCTGGGGAACTTTGTGTTCTAAAAGTCTGATCAACTCCTGCCAAACCAGTGAAATAGATATCCGATGTTTTCTTTTCAAATGCATCTGTACTCATTTTTAATAGCTGGAAGCCCTGGAAGCCGTTTTCGCCCAGACCCACTATCCAGATGTCTTCACAAGAGAAGAGCTAGCCATGAAAATCAACCTCACAGAAGCCAGAGTGCAGGTAAATATTGCTTTGAATTATTTAATACCGAGAAACTGGCAAACTTCTTTTTTTTTTTTTTGACATCATGACTGCAGAGTGCACATTTGGCCAAAGAACGCAAATGAAGACTATCTGTCAATTTCATGATGCACTTTAATAACATCAACATAATGTGGAATATTAGATTAGGTTGATTAATCGGTCATTCATAATTAACTAGTGATAATGTTCTACACTAATTTGTCCGCGTCTCTAAGGTACTAAATTACATCAATGCACATCCATTTCCTTGCTTTGGAAGTAAGAGCTGAGCCACGCCGTGCCGTCCTGTGCTGACCCTTCGGTGCAGTGCAGAGATCGGGCAGATGAAAGGCTTGGGATGGAAAACAAGTTTCTAAAGACGGCTCTATCTTTCTGAACTTGCACACATCGTCGCTTGTAACTTTTCCTTGAGCCTCTCCAATCCCCCCCTCCCCTCCAACTTAGGACAATGAATTCATTGATAAAAACTATGAAAAGACCCAAGGACTATAAATCGCAGTGTTTTCTTCTTCTACATCATCTTTTTTAAAATGTATTTAAAGCCAAGGAGAACTCGGCTAATGTGAAGCATGGATAATACTACTGTACAGTAAAACCTTGGATTGCAAGTAACTTGGTTTGCAAGCATTTTGCAAGACAAGCAAAACATTTGATTAAATTTTAACTTGATATACAAGCAATGTCTTGCAATACGAGTACATAAAGTATACACACATCACAACTGAGCCGATGGTTCTTCTCTCTCGGACGCTGCAAGAGTGTAGCGACTGTTCTAAATGAGCAAAGTCTTGCAATACAAGTACATACAGTATTTTGTATTAAAGTTTTGGGGTTGTGGAGTTTCCATTATTTCTCATGGGGAAATTTGCTTTGATATACGAGTGTTTTGGATTACAAGCATGTTTTCGGAACGAATTGTGCTCGCAAACCAAGGTTTTACTGTATATGGAAAACTGTATTTCAGGAATAATGTTGGTTAGCCTTTCACTGAGAACAATGGGTGTGTGTTGGGGGGAGGAGGGGTTACTTTTGTAGTGTCACTGTGTGTTCCTATATTCTATGTGAATGCGTGTATTTGGGTCCTGCGGGTTAAAGCTATGCAAAACAAAAATCCAATTGTAAGAAATATAATAGTTTGCTGGTTTGTTCCTCAGGGTCATGTTAGTATCGCTTAAAACCAATGGCTGAGGAGAAATAATGGAATTCACTGCAGTAAATTGAAGGATTGTAAACAAATTACACCCCTATAATCGGATTAGGCGATCCTGATTATTACATCTGAACATGAATCACTGGTCATATGCGGGCAAATTAAACTTAGATTATTATTTGGGAATAATAATAATAGTAATTTAAAAAAACCTCCCTCTTCATCTGCTACTGGAGGTAGCCTTTCAAATGCCTTTTGGCTCTTGCAGCCTAAAGACTAAAGGACAAATTGAGATAAATAGGACAATTATTGAGCATTGAGAAGTGAGAGATGATAGTTTCTCACTGAAAGGTGCAAGGGTGAGATACTGTTGTGACAGTGGCGCTCTGATAAGCCTTGTTAAGCCTGATGTGGACTATTATCCCGGCAGACAATAGATGCATTGAATTTGTTCAGCTTCTTGTCCTGCTGAGATTCCCAAACACAGGGATTGGGAGGTATGTTTACATTTACCCCAGTGCTCATTCAAATATGATTAATGTGCTCTAAAGAAGAGTCTTAATCGGAGCTGATGTTGTCAAACAATAACTAAATAGGGAAATAAACGACTTCATCGTGGTCTCTCCTCAGAAGCAGAGGAACTGTCAGCGCAAAGTCATTAAAATATGATAATGAAAAATAGCTCAATTAAATGTTGTTATAGCTATGACCTTCATTCAATTAAGACCTAAGAAAGTGTCTGCATTTGCTTTGCTTTCAACTACCCCTAAATTTAGAATATAGATAAAATCATTATTCAGAGTTTGCTGATATGTGCAATTAAAAGATTAGGTAAATAAGAATTGAATTGCACCCTAGGAGTAATAATGGTATGTCTACTGATTGCAGCTAATATCGCTAGCCTAAGACATAACTAATACAGCATATTTGATCCTTGACCCAATTTAAATATGATTGTTTTGCCTTTTCAGTTTTTAGAAGCAGGAAATAAGCAAAATATAGCGATATAGAAAATCTTTAGGAAAAAGTCCTATTTGCTAATATGAAATTTTGAGTTTGTCCAGCTTTCACTTAATATTGTCTTGCTTAGGGGTTCATTCCATTATTTAATAGCAGTTTACATACAGTATAAAGTACTTCAAAATGTTGAGGTCTTTTTACCAGGTACACTGACTTCATGCATGCTATATGCAAATACACCCATTTTATTCCTATGCATGTCTTAGCATTTAGCATGCTGTAATTTAATGCATGCTAAATTGGTTAGTGCATTTTAGTAAAAGGACCCCATATTAGCAAAGCATTATATATACTAGCTTACATGCAGCAAAAAAAAAAAAAATCTATAGGAAGTGATTTTAGATGTCCGTGTGTAAAAAGTACTATATGGCATGTTTACTAGAACTGCAGGTTGAAGGAGGAATGTCTTGTGCAGGTTTGGGTAGATCTTAGAAGGATATGTGCATTCCTTATTCGGCAACTTTCCAAAATATCCCTGTGGGCATTTACCTCTGCTTTGAGTAATGCATAAGTGTCTCCTAACTGCTTAGACCTGGGGGTTTCGAAGAGTGGTTTACAGCCAAATTCTGGAATTCAAAATCGCCTCAAAAGTTTTGGAGCTTGACTCCTTCATTGGATCCCTTTGTAAGTTGCAGAATCCAAAAGCCATTATTTACATGTGCAAATACTCTAGTAATATCATCCTTTGAATGCATATTGTTTTTTGAAAAAAAAAGGCTGTTCTCACTATATGCATGACCAAATATATATTTTTGCTATAGCTTTATACATATTTTACAAAAGACTCAGAGTTCAGTAAGCCATTTGTATAACATATTCTAAATTTAGAACAACCAGACTTGGACTTCCTTTTTTTGACTTATATACGAGGGTACACTATACAGAATTTGGCTTATAAGTTATATCAAGCAAGCTTGGTGTGAAACTTATGATAGAAGCTTAATGTGGCAGATAATCTGTAAACCCAATCAAATCTATCCATATTCTTTTCTGACTGAATATTACAGACTTTGCTAGCTTTACCTTCAAGTCCTCTTAACTAAGAATTCTGTATGGCTAAACCATGCTGTCTTAAATTCTGATATTAGTTGTACTTGAATTGTGCACTCAGGACCATTTTAATGCAATCAAGACCATTTTTGAAGAAATACATCCTTACTGCATGATTCCCATACCAAAATGATATGGTGGTCTTCTCTAGTGCTGAGCAAAGGACTCGATTTAAATTGTTAGCACTGAAAATATATGCTTATTTACAGGGGTCACGGTTTGCAACATAATAACATGTTTTACTGATGCAAGAGTTTAAATATTAAAATCAAGGCAGCCCATTCAAACATGATGTATAGTGATATTTGCAAATCAAAATTACCTTGAGTTTCAAATTTGCTGCTGTTGAAAAGCAGAAATGAAGTTGTCTGCACAGGGGCATAAAAAAATTCTTTAACCTTTTTTCCCCTTAAACTTTGAGGCTTTGCCCTGTACAGCAGTGTTTCTCAACTCAGTCCTGGAGTACCCCCTTACCAGTCAGGTTTTCAGGATATCGACAATGAATATGCATGAAAGAAATTTGCATATAATGGAGGCAGTGTATGCAAATCAAGTTTATGCATATTCATTGTGGATATCCTGAAAACCTGAAAGGCAAAGGGGTACTCCAGACCGACTTGAGAAACACTACTGTACAGGACCATTTTGTAAGCTTCTGTTTTCAAAAATCATTAGCATCCTCCCTCCTTCTGTCTCCCCCCCCCCACCTCATGTCTTTTTTCTCCGATCATCAACCTGGAAGGCTGATGCCTGATACCAGGACTATAAATTACACCATCTTTGGTCTGTTCCTTGTAATTAGTGCCACAACAAAACTATTAATTACCCTCTCTTCAAAGAACTTCTATAGTGCTAAATGTAATGCTTAGCAATACAATAGTGCTAAGTAGTGCCACATTTAGCTGCTTCTTTCAGCCAAGCTTGTAAATATTCCCATGTATGTCCAGGAGAGTATGGCGCGGTGGTTAGGGCTACAGCCTCAGTACCCTGAGGTTGTGGGCTCAAACCCCATGCTGCTCCTTGTGGTCCTGGGCAAGTCACTTAATCCTCCACTGTCCCAGGTACATTAGATAGATTGTGAGCTCACAAGGACAGATAGGGAGAATGCTTGAGGTACCTGTATGTAAACTGCTTTGAGTGTGGTTGTAAAATTTCAAAAAGGCAATATACAAGTTTCAATGCTTGTATATTAATATGAAAACAAAGATGCCAAAGAATTCCACTATTTATTCATTGGTATAATCCAATAAAGATGCTGGAAAGAGAAATTGCATGGGGCAAGGGAGGACATTATAAGGCAATATATTATTAACCTTCCTTCCTACATTAGGTGTGGTTCCAAAATAGACGAGCTAAATGGAGAAAGACCGAAAGAGGTACTTCGGATCAAGAAGGTGCCAAAGAAGCAATCAGTGAAGTGACTCCACCAGCCAGAAATTTAAACTCCCCGTCTCCAGTTGACCACACTAGGAACAAAAAGGAGAATTTGGAAATCCAGCATAGGTGAACCTAACTCACTGTTTTTATACAGCTACAGAGACACTATAATGATCTGCTTAAGTCACAATGCTTGGCCTATACCAGGGGTAGGCAATTCTGGTCCTTGAGAACCGGAGCCAGGTCAGGTTTTCAGGATATCCACAATAAATATGCATGAGATAGATTTGCATCTCAAGGAGGCAGTGCATGCAAATCCATTTCATACATATTCATTGCGCATATCCTGAAAACCTGACCTGGCTCCGGCTCTTGAGGACTGGAATTGCCTACCCCTGGCCTATATGTTAATGCTTGTTTTCGTTTCTCTTTGTTAGCTTAAGTAGAGCAGTTGGTCCAGCTGGTCCTTTCTTCCCCTCTTGCTTACCTGGGACTCTCCTTAATACAGCAACCTATGCCCAAGCTCTATCCCATGTTGCATCTTTAAAAGGTAAGGTTCCTATGCATGTGAATGTGAATTGGTGATTATATTAATACAAGTTTCTGCTTTTATGGATTTTGGCAATACAAACAGCTAAACGGGGGTAATCTAGTTAGTACTATTGTGTTTAAAGGATATTTTGTTAAGGAAATTACTGTTGCACCCATCATGACCATTGTTTCCTAGGTGGGTGCCATTCCTATATATCAGAAGTTATTTTTTTGTGTGTATTGAACCCCAAATTGGATTTTTTTGACAATCAATGGAGGCAAATTAATGGTTGAAAAACTAATGGCAAATAAGATGATGCATTTTTCCCAAAAGCAAATATTTGAATCTTGGGGCTCAAATAAAATCTTTGTTTTAATGTTTATGCATATTGGATTACTTGTTATTTGTATACCACTGTTGGAAATGTGCAGCACCACCACCTTCCTATAGCTTCCTGCTTAAATTGACATTTACATGGTACTCTTAACTAGTACGATTGCTCTCCTGTTTGTATTGATGTTTGTCTTATGTATAAGCTCTTGCCCAGAGTGCATGTGACCCCTGAGGCAGGCGTGAGTGACGCCGAAACATGGTACCGTGTCGGGTCTGAACTTTTGGGTTTGAACTTTTCTGGGCTTAACATAATAAATTAATTGATCCATCATTGGAGGTCCATTGTCCTGTCCCACTTTTTTTTTTGTCAATATGTCCTAGTGGGTGTTTGAGGCAATGAGAGATAAAGGTCAGTGAAAGAAGCAGTATTTGAACCCTGGTTTCACTGGTTGCTCTAACCCAGTGTATCGCAAACTCTATGCCTCCCGAAATTTCAGGTGTGCCACAGTATACTGGGGAAGAGGAGAGGTGCCGGTGCCGGATGACTGTCTACAGGACGAGCCTCTCGCAAAGAGAAGCATGTCTTGTAAGCAATCTCCCGATGCTGGCACCTTTTCTCTCTGCCAGCCCTTCTCTCCAACGCTGGTCCTTCTCTCGGCTCAAGGCCCGTTTGAAGGGCTTTTGCGCATGTGCCGATGCTAGCTCACTTCCTGGTGTCTGGAGCCGGGGAAACTAGGTTTATTGTGCCCCAGCTCGAAAAAGTTTGCGAGACACTGCTCTAACCAGTAGATCATTTGATGACAGATACAATAAAGGGTGGGATTAGCCTGTTTGACATGTATGAGCAGCAGCAGTACCAATTGCAAATTGTGTTTTTAATCAACACATATTTTTGACATTTTCATATTTGTTCTAATTTTATTGAAACCATTAATTCTAATCTTTGAACTCATTAGAGATAATCTAATGTTGCTCAAATAAATAGCAGCATCTGCTCTTGAACTAAGGAATAGCTTTTCAATAAAATGTGATATTCGCTTGTATAAAAAGTTGTATGTGCTCAGGGGATTTTTTTCTCCCACCTGGAGCCCTCAATTACCCATATGATCTTATTGGAGAGCTACATATTTATGCTTTGTCTTCTGACAGGTGGGAGGTAATGGGGATTTGAAACCAGCTGCATATACTTCATTAGGGGTCCTTTTGCTAAGGTGCGCTAACTGATTTAGCACGTGCCTTAGTAAAAGAAGGGATAAAGTTTTGAGCAATAGGAAAAAAAAAATTTCAGTAAAAAGATATGTTTTCTGTTTCTAGGGGTATTTTTAATGGCATTTTTCATGTGGGTGTGGCAAATATGTCCACAGAAATTGCCTGATGTAAAATTCCAAACAGCGTGAAAGATGGGCATCGACATGATGGCACATAGTTTATCAGCAGGCATGTACACATGCAGATTAGAAAATACACTAATTTACATGGATACTTACACAATCTAAGTGTAAACATTGACGGGTGCATGCCTGCAAGCAGGTGCCGTTCTGTCCTTATGCAAGTATTTTATAAAGATGTATAGGTGCCTAGGAATCTTTATGCCTAAGTAGGTACCTTCTTGGCCTCTTAAACTAGGCGGTCTTCATAAAAATATTCTCCACATGCGCTATATGTATAATGACAAGGCTAATTTCATCTTGCTTGAGTTTCGAGCAAACAAAACCTAAGCCCATGTTTAAAAGCATCTTGAACTAAGACCAGAGAATCCAATCCTTCGATAAACTAAACTAAACAATATGCAAGGTAAACTGACTATACGTCTGTATTTGCAGTTTGCTGAGGATGCTCTTTACAGATTTAGAGGCAGAGTTATCAACATGGGCTGCTGATGAGATTTGTTAATTTATTGATAACACATGCTTTTTTAGCACAGGGCCCATTTTATGCAGTGAGACCCAGTTACTAATAACTGGGGTTAACAGTAAAATAATACATATCGGTGGTAGCCCACATTGATAACTATGCCCCCATATGCCAACATTCTGCTATTCTGTAAATGCAATAGAGTATAGTTTGCAGATGGGTGTTCAAAGTGGGCAGAGTTTAAGTGAAGCATGGACAGGACACAGATTATGATGTACACCAGCTCAAAGGTGAGTGTTGATGATTGCTTAGAATTCAGCACACATTTGATCTGTTATTTTAGTATTCTATAAAGAAAAATAGGCACCTACTTTATAGAATAGACTCCAAGCAGCCATATTTTAGGCATCTAAATTTAGGATCCTCTTTATAGAATTACCCTCCATGAGTTTGATTGGCCTCAAAATTTTTTCCAATAGACATTTTGAAAAAAAAAATAAAAATCTAAATGACTTGGTTCCTTAATCTAGTGACTGAAGACTTTCCATAAACTAACTGCCAGATTGTCTTAATGACGCCGTTGTCAGTGGCTTCCTTAAAAGAAGTTGCTGATCGTGTGTCAATCACATGTGAGGTTTGGTCAGTGGATGGCCCTTTGCTTGGCTGGCTCCCTCTTCCTGTGCTGCCTACCTGAAGGTGTAGGCTGAGGTTTGGTCCTTCATAAGTGGTCTGGACACCCTTGAGTGACCTCACTTAGATGGTGCACAGGTCCTTGCAGACCTTCCTGCCACCAATCACTTTTGACCTTCTGGTACACAGGTTCCTGTGGACATTCTCACCACTAGTTACTTTTGCTCTCTGCTGACCGGGCCCCTAGCAGCACTGGTCAGTATGGGTCTTGAGGGCTTACTGGGTGTTAGAATCATGGCGACATTCTTTCTCCTGAGGTTGCCCTTAAGTCCCAGTTTCCCAAGATTCACTCAATTTAATATTTTCTCTGAAAAGTCTTGAATAGTGTTTCCCCTTTTCTTTAGGATAAGTGAATTTTAGTTCAGTCCAAGACTCTTTAAAACCCTCTAACCCGGGAGAGGGAATTTTTCCCTTCCCCTTCTGGGGTTTTCTTCAGTCCTGAGGGATGTCAGATAAGATTTGTCTCTTTGTAGATCATACCAAAATCTGTAATATAGGAGCCACCCCTGATGGTGTAGATATCATGAGGAAGGTTCTAATGAAGCTTAAAGAATGGTCTGAAATTTGGTAGCTAAGATTTAATCCTAAGAAATGTAAGGTCATGCATTTGGGCTGCAAAATCCAGAGGGAACGGTACAGTTTAGGTGGTGAATAACTTTTCTTTATGAAAGAGGAATGGGACTTGGGTGTGATAGTATGTGATGATCTTAAGGTATCAAAACAGTTTGAAAAGCCAATGGCAAAAGCTAGAAGGATGCTAGGGTACATAGGGAGTGGTATGGCCAGTAGGAAAAAGGAGGTATTGATGCTCCTGTATAAGACTCTGGTGAGACCTCACTTAGAATATCGTATACAATTCTGGAGACTACACTGTAATTCCAGTTTTAAGGATATCTACTATAAATATATAGGAGATACATTTATCGAGTTTCCAATATATGCAAATTTATCTCAAATATATTCTTTAGCTGACCGAGTGGTGGTAATCATAACCCCTAGTTTCCTGCAGCAGATTTTTTTCAAGATGCTGCACTGTGTGGCAATTATTTGGCATGTTTTAAACAGTCTGCATACATTTGCATATTAAATTCTATACATTTTTATTTTTCATAAATTATTAAAATATCATTTTCTGGCATTTATTGTATACCCAGCTAATTTGTTTTTTTTTAATAGGGGGAGGAGAGGGAGGTAGTGGACACTGCTAGACACTTATATAGTAAGGGGGGGCGGTCCGCCCTGGTTGCCATCTTGGTAGGGCATGGCACCTATTCTCCTCTCTACCCCCCACTGCCTTGCCCATGCCGCTAACCTTCCCCATACCTCTGTAACATCCATGGTGTGAGCAGAATATCTCTTCTCCCCCCACTGCCTTGTCCATGCCGCTTCCCTTCCCATACCTCTGTAACGTCCATGGTGTGAGCAGAATATCTCCTCTCCCCCCACTGCCTTGTCCATGCCGCTTCCCTTCCCCATACCTCTATAATGTCCATGGTGCGAGCAGAATAGCTCCTCTCTCCCCCACTGCCTTGTCCATGCCTCTTCCCTTCCCCATACCTCTGTAACATCCATGGTGCGAGCAGAATATCTCCTCTCCCCCCCCCCCGCCTTGTCCATGCCACTTCCCTTCCCCATACCTCTGTAACGTCCATGGTGCGAGCAGAATATCTCCTCTTCCCCCCCCACTGCCTTGTCCATGCCGCTTCCCTTCCCCATACCTCTGTAACGTCCATGGTGCGAGCAGAATATCTCCTCTCCCCCCCACTGCCTTGTCCATGCCGCTTCCCTTCCCCATACCTCTGTAACATCCATGGTGCGAGCAGAATATCTCCTCTCCCCCCCTGCCTTGTCCATGCCACTTCCCTTCCCCATACCTCTGTAACGTCCATGGTGTGAGCAGAACCTCCAACCTGCTGTCGCACCTACGTCAGCTCTTCTTCTGACATCGCTTCCTGGACCCACACCTAGGAAGTGATGTCAGAGAGAGAGCCCATGCAGGCAGAATACCAGGTTGGGGGTTATTGTTCGCCCCCATGAACGTTACAGAGGTATGCGGGGGGGGGTGGGGGAAGATCGGCACATGTGCGTGGCAGTGGGGGAGGGGCACCACCGCCCAGGCGCCTCTCACCCTCGCTAGGCCACTGCTGCTAAATTTAAGAAATTGTAGAAAGGACACCTATTTGTTAAGGCATATAAATGATTGATGCAATAGTAGTTACATGCATTTAAGTCAGTTTTAGGTGATTTTGAGATGTATTGTTTTTAACTACTGAAGTTTTTAGTTTATTTTTAACTATGATTATGTTTGTTTATTATATAATTGAGATAGAAAGAAGCAGAATATAAATATAATAAACCATAAATAAAGACTCTTTTTACTAAACTATGGAACAGCTTCTTACCATGGGCCGTGAGGTAAATGTTGTAACATTCATTCAATTTCTGAATGCCAGAACATTTACCTTACCAGCCTGCGGAAAGAAGCTCTTCCGTGATTTAGTAAAACCTAGTGTAAGCGAGGAGATTATTGAGATTGGTAAGATTGTATTCTGGAAATGAGAGTTAACAAGGGGCTGTGTGTACGAGAAGGAATTAGAGGGGGATGTGAAGAGAGATAGGATCCCTCCTTCCTTTCTACCCACATCCATCCCCCTATCCTCTAGCCCTCTGCTCATCCTGCCCAAGATCCCACCTTAATTTTCTTCTTCTGAGATCCCTTTTCCCTCTATTCATTGTGGTTCCTACAGCCCCTTTCCTTCTTTTTCTCTGTTCTCTACAGCCCTTCACTTTGCTCTTTATTCACCATCTTGTCTGCTTCCATATCCCTTTCTCAAGCTTCCCATTCCTCCTTTAGCCATCATATTTTTTCTGCTCAACCTCTTCACACAACCCCTCTCAAGAACCTGTAGTTGGGGGGGGGGTCTATTTAAAACCCCCCATTTTAATTGGCAGCAAGAAGAGAAGGAGAACAGCATTGTGTTGAGCTGCATCCTTCTCTAACCACCATGGGTTCAAGAGGTTCAAAAGTGTTGGATCTTGGCCTGAGGCAGAAAAGGGAAAGACACAATTTAGCACTGAGTAGCTCTCCTTATCTTCTGCTGCTGATCATTATGGGAGAGACTTTAAATGCCTAATCATGACACGGGGGACAGAATTTGTCCCCGCCCCTGCATATAACCTCGGGAAACCATCCCGTGTCATTATATCTCAACCTCAGTCCTTCTACACCAGCATTCTTCAATGTAAGGCTTGAGGGTTCGTGGCTGTGCCCATTCATACTCTGATTAAATTGGTAAATTAAGGAAATCTTATCCATTAAAACCAACAGAATTATGGAACGATATTCCTCTACAGTTGAGATAATTAGGTTCATTTTAATCCTTCCGCAAAAATTTAAAAACCTGGCTATTTTCAAAATTGTAAGTTCTAAGTTTATTGTTTTTTCTAATTCTTCTTTTAATCTACTGTAAACCGAGTCGAGCTTTATTATATAAAGATGACCCGGTCTATAAATTCAAGTTTTAGTTTAGACACAGGGTTGATTTCCCAAGGTTAACTCAGCTCTGGTCCTCCTTAATGATTCTGAGGGAGCCAGGAAATTCCATGTGAAGAACTGGGGTTTGCAGCCCATTTCAGGGCATGCTAAACTATTAGGCAGATTGGGTGATTGCCTGGAACTACAACTTCTGGGGGCTGCAAAGAGAATCTGCAGTCATAGAAAAACAATAGGGGATTAAAATCATACTAACTCAGAGCCGTCAGCATGTACTTTACTTGCAGTGGGCACTTTTCAAATAGGCCAATATTGAAAAGCATGCTGTCCAATTATGCACTTGGATTGCTTTAGGAAGGTGGTGGGGGTGGGTAGTGTTGGGATGATCATGGTTGTAGAATTTAATTATCAAATCTCAGGAGCAGCCCTAGGGGCAGGAGAGTTAATTGAGGGGGCAACATTAGGCTAATAACTTTGTGCCAGCCCTGGCGACTTCCCATGCTTTGGACTGTAATATCCCGCTGGTATTAGTAATCATCACAAAGGAACAGAAACACGGAGCAGAATAAGGAGAAAGCTTGCAGTAGGAGTACTAGAAAGGAAAGATACAGCGAGAGAGATCAGTGTCATTCATTGGGAGATTGACTTGGAATAGAAAGAAAAAAAAAGATAGTTTGCAAAAGTGGTTGGAATTTAGGAGAAAGTATAATGCACTCCTTATTTCCTATCCATACTGGGATAGGAAATAATGAACATACATTTGGAAAGAAAGAGGCCAGAAAGAGAATAAATATCTTTTGATAAGAAACCAACAGAGAAAAGAAGATAAACCTTGAGATGAGAAATATTAAAACCTCACTTTTTCAAATTTTGTATATCAGTCTGAAGGGAATGTGAACGTTCCCTCTCAGAAGAGCTTAATTGTCCTATCCAGAACCAACTATTTATTGTATTAAACAAGGAGTCCTTTTCACTAAATGGCATTAAGCCCTAAAGAATGCTTAGTGTGTGAAAAACAGGCTACCACAAAACAAGTTAAAGCATTTTGCAGTATTTTCCCTTTTTAACATGTGTTAACTCACGTTAGTTATTCATTAAAAATATTTTGGGAGGAGTTTTGTAATGGGTGGAAAATTGGTGTAGAAGTGTAAACCAGCTAGCACATTTGCATTAGCATGTACAAACTGGCTAACATGGAGTTATGTGGGAGCACTTAGCCCCTCCTAAATAGGAGATGGCACGTGCTCCCGTATTAACCCTACAGGTACAAATAGCACACAACCTGAAAAAAAAATTATTCAAATAATGCCCTTGTGTTGAGTTGAATCTTGGCTTAGTGGGCAGGAGAATCCTGTATTAAGATGTGCCAAGCCCAGATTCCAATGCCCTATGGTAGATGGGCCCCAAAGTTTGTTTGAGTAATATTCTATTTAAAAATTTGGAAACTGGTGTACAACTTATTTTTAACATTTTGTAAATACAGTAAAGAAACACAGAAACATGATGGCAGATAAAGGCCAAATGGCCCATCTAGTCTGCCCAGCCGCAGTAACCGTTATCTCTTTCTCTCTCCGAGAGTTCCCACGTGCCTATTCCAGGCCCTCTTGAATTCAGGCACAGTCTCTGTCTCCACCACCTCTTCCGGGAGACTGTTCCACGCATCTACCACCCTTTCTGTAAAAAAGTATTTCCTTAGATTATTCCGGAGCCTATCACCTCTTACCTTCATCCTATGCTCCCTCATTGCAGAGTTTCCTTTCAAATGAAAGAGACTCGACTCATGCGCATTTACATTATGTAAGTATTTAAACGTCTCTATCATATCTCCACTTTCCTGCCTTTCCTCCAGAATTAAGAGATTGAGATCTTTCTCTGTCCCCATACGCCTCATGACGAAGACCACACACCATTTTAGTAGCCTTCCTCTGGACTGACTCCATCCTTTTTATATCTTTTTGAAGGTGTGGCCTCCAGATTTGTACACAATATTCTAAATGAGGTCTCACCAAAGTCTTATACAGGGGCATCAATACCTCCTTTTTCCTACTGGCCATACCTCCCCCTATGCAGCCTAGCATCCTTCTAGCTTTTGTTTGAAAAGACTAATGATATTTTTAATGAGAAATAAAATCATCAGCTTAGTATCTCTCATTGCATCCCTGTTTTTCCATTCCAAAAATCCAAGAACTAAGAAGCATGCAATGAAGCTATGAAGCAGTGAATTTAGAACAAATTGGAGACAATGGGGTCCTTTTACTAAGGCGTGCTAACCAATTTAGCATGCGCTAAATGATTTAGTGCATGCTAAAGATTAGTACACGCTAAATGCTAAGGCACCCAATATATTCTATGGGCACCTTAGCATTTAGTGCACACTAATCTTTAGCGTGCGCTAAATCAATTAGCACACACTAAATCAGTTAGCGCACCTTAGTAAAAGGACTCCAATATTTTTTCACTCAATGCGTATTTAAACTCTGGAATTCATTGTTAGAGAATGTGGTAAAAGCAGTTGGCATAGCAGGGTTTATAAAAGGTTTGGCTAATTTCTTAAAAGAAAAGTCCATAGGCAATTATAAGATGGGAAAATTCATTGCTTTTTTTTTCTAGGATAAGCAACATAAAATCTGTTTCACTCTTTTGGTATATTGCCAGGTACTTGTGGTCTAAATTGACAACTGTTAGAAACAGGATACTGGGCTTGATGGACTTTTGGTCTGTCACATTATTGCAAGGCTTAAGTTCTTATGTTTTACAGCATATGAATGTATTATTGTATGTAATAGATTATGTAAAATAAATGACTACAAATTGAGATATTTGTATCATCTAGAGCTTCATATCACTGATGCTGAAACCGTGGATTGAAGACAAAGTTTTATTTTATTTTTCTTTCCAGCTTATGATTTATCTTTAATCTTATCTATTGTTTTGCCTTTTGTCTTTGTTTTGCTCTATTTCTATCATTTAAATTTCTCCAGAATTCTACTGTTCAACGGCTCCCCCTTCTGCTTCTATTCCTTTCTCTCCTCTCTTCTACCTTCCAAAGTATTTAGATCAATGCTGTCTTGTTAAAATGTTTATTTTATTTTTATTTTTCCTCTAACTCTACTTTTCACTTCTCTATTACCCTCCAGGTACTTTAGTTAGATTGTGAGCCTTCGGGACAGTAAGGGAATTTTTCAAGTACCTTTCTTATTTCTAATCTTAATGTATATTTTCTGTAAACCGCTTAGAACCTAACGGATGTAGCGGTATATAAGAAATAAATTACATTACAATTACATTACATATTGTTTATTAATAGATCAATTCCATTCCACTTGTCATAAGTTGTGGAAATGTGCACCTTAGTTTATAGGAAATGTTCTGTCTTAAAGATTTTATGAAAGGGCAAAAATAGGGTACTGCATAAACACTTTAATGCATTTTCTGTTTCTGCATGCTAAACCCTGCAATATATATATATATTTTTTTAGAATTTCCCTCACTGGGGATATGGCGTGGGCAGAGAGTGGGTATTCTTACATTATGCAGTTGGTGTATTGTTAGTGTGCAATAATTTGATAACACAGAGTTAACACAGGAGCACTTAGGGCCATGTTCTATATATGGCGCCTACATTAGGTGGTGCTAGGCATCCTAATTGTGGCCACCTAGCAACACCTAAGTTTGAGATTCATGCCTAATTTTTATTTTAATTGGCATCAGCACAAAGCAGCAAAAGGTCCTTTGTGATTAAGGTATTTTACCTTTCTAATATTTTATAATAGTTTCATAAAATGCTATATGGACTGAAGACAGACATGTATATGTCATATAGTATGCCCTAGTTTGTAATGAGAAAACCAAAGTGTAGTGCACAGGAAATCTGACTTGCAGCAAATTGAATGAAAACGGAAGTTCCTGCCTTGTATGACTACGCTAATAGAGTTATCAAACTAAAAGTAGGGAGATTTAGTACAACTGTTGGCTCCTTTTACTAAGGTGCATTAGCGGTTTTAGCGCGCTAGACGCTAACGCCTCCATAAAGCTTGCATTAGTATTTTTCGTTTAGCACGGGGTTTGCACGCGCTAATTTTCAGCATGCGCTAAAACCGCTAGCGCACCTTAGTAAAAGGAGCCCTGTGTTTCTGTAAGAACATAAGAATAGCCTTACTGGGTCAGACCAATGGTCCATCTAGCCCAGTAGCTCATCTTCACAGTGGCCAATCCAGGTCACTAGTACCTGGCAAAAACCCAAAGAGTAGCAACATTCCATGCTACCGATCCAGGGCAAGCAGTGGCTGCCCCCATGTCTTTCTCAATAACAGACTATGGACATTTCCTCCAGGAAATTGTCCAAACCTTTCTTAAAACCAGCTATGTTAACCACGTATGTACATGTGTTAGTAACCCCCCCACCCCCAATGATGCATGCACTTACTGTATATGCACACTTTCCAGTAGTTTGGATGAAGCTGGGTGTTGTGATGTGTGCATGCATAGGTGTCAGAACAGGGGGCCACTGGAATAGTAGACTGTTCCACGGTGGACTGGAATAGTGGACTGTTCCAATTGCTTCTGGAACAGGAACCATTCTTGCGGCATTCCCACAGTCAGTCTCTCCTTCTTTCCTCCACGACCTCGCTTCTGGCATGCCTAATAACCCTATTGGCAGTATATTTACTATTCCCATCTAGCTGCAACTGTTATAGAGAAATAGGAGACTCAACTGGAAGCTCATTGGCAGTGTAAGCATATAAAGCACAGCATTGCAGGCAGGGTAGGTATGAGTGCCGGAGGTGGGGAGGGTGGGGGTCATGGAGCGGGAGAAGGAGAGGAGAGATCAGACTATGGGGGGAGACAAGGTAGGAGAAAGAAACTGGACCTGGGGGGGGGAAGGAGGGAGGAAGAAAGGAGAGAGATACCTATCCACAGGGGGAGAGGAGAAGGAGGAGGATAGAGAGTGACCCAAGGAGGGGGGCCCAACCAGGGAGGAGCAGACAGACAGACAGACAGACAGACAGAGAGAGAGAGAAAGAAACCCAACCAGAAAGGTAGGGAGAGAGAAACACCCAACCAGGGAGGGAGAGAAAGAGAGACCCATCCAGGGAAAGAAAGATGGAAAGACCCAACCAGGGGGAGGGGGCAGAGAGACCCAACCACAGAGGGAAGGAGAGAGAGACACCCAACTGGGGAAGGGGGATGGAGGGCAGAGAGACCTGACCGTGGAGGGGGGAGAGAAAGGGAAGGAGGGCAAAGATACCTGATTGTGAAGGGGGGAGAGAAAGAGAGACAGAAAAAGACTGGACCACAGGGGGGAGGGAGAAGGAGGGGAGATCAGACTGCAGGGGTAGGGAAGGGATGGAAGAAGGAAGGAAGGATGAAAGGAAAGAGTACTGTATGACAAGGGGGAGGGAAGACAGAAATACCTGACTTTGGAGGGAGGATGGAGGAGAGAGAGAGACACACACACACACACATAACCAGGGAGAAAGAGACCCAACCAGGGAGAGAAAGGTTTTTGTCATTTGAAAACAATTGAAAAATGTATCTAGTGAAATAAAATGGTATCATATTTTCCATTTCTTGTATTTGTATTTGTTAGTTTGTAATGTGGTGATTGGAATATGTCAGTTTTTGACATTTATATCTGCTACGTTTACATCTTGCAAAGTACAGGAGTCTGGTTACATATCTCAAAATTATGTGATTACCATTTTGTATTATTAATAAGATTATATTGTGTGTATATGAAGAATGAATACAAGAAATGGCATTACAATTGGTACAACAGTATTATTATGGGGGTGGGGTCTGAGGCAGAGCTTGGGCGTATCTGGAGTAGAGCTTGGGCAGGTCTGGGGCAGAGTTGTTGGGCTCCCCCAAGCAAAAAAGCATTCCGCTGCCTTTGCGTGCATGCATTTTATAAAATACACAGGCATATGCACATATACATACACCTGTTTTGGAGTCGGTGTTAATTTGAGTGTGTGAATTTGCTCACTCTCTCTCTCCTTAATTCTATAAAGTAGTGCACAAACCTGCACCCAAGTTATGGAATACGGTCAACTGTGTGTAAATTAATTTAAATATTGGATGTTAATTAGAGTTAGCCAATTATTAGCTATAGTATAGTTAGACTTAACTGGTGCAAATTGGCACCATAGTAACATAGTAACCTAGTACATGATAGCAAATAAAGACCTGAACGATCCATCCAGTCTGCCCATTAGTTACATGCATTATAAATTCATGATCAAATTAAATTGTCTTTTTTCTTCTATATTTCTGGGACATAGATTGTAAAGTCCATCTGGTACTGTCCTTAGGTTCCAACTACTGGGGTTACCGTTGAAGGTAACACCAGCCCATCCAACCATCTCTTCGTTTATGGATACATACTATAAAGTCTGCCCAGTATTTATTTATTCAATTTTCTATACCATTCTCCCAAGGGAGCTCAGAATGGTTTTACATGAGTTTATTCAGGTACTCAAACATTTTTCCCTGTCTGTCCTGGTGAGCTCACAATCTATCTAATGTACCTGGGGCAATGGGAGGTTGGGGGACTTGCCCAGGGTCACAAGGAGCAGCGTGGGTTTGAACCCACAACCTCAGGGTGCTGAGGCTGTAGCTTTAACCACTGCGCCACACACTCAGCCTCAGCTCTTCAATATATACCGTTCATTATCTAATTAGAGATCTTCTTGTTTAGCAGTGACTGTCCCTATTTGCTAGTCTGTAATGTAAGTGTTCAAATTGTAGAGCAACTTCAAGGGGGGGGGGGCATGAATCTGGGAGGGGCATGGGCAGGTCTGGGGCATATCAGGCAGTTCAGGTTATTGAATACTAGCATTTAACTAACTGGTTACAGAACCTAACGGATGTAGCGGTATATAAGAAATAAATTACATTACATTACATTACATATTTACGCCGACCATTGAACTGGCACAAGTGCTCGTGTCTAAACGTAGGCGCTTGAAGAACTAAACGCTAACATTTTATGACGGCATAAAACTGCTGTCATAGCACTTGTGCTTAGTGCGCTTCATCCCAGTGCTTATTGGGTGATCTTTTGAGATTTTATCCGGATTAGGGCCACTATCGGTTGTTTATTTTATACAGCTAAATAGATACATATAGTCACATTTTTTTAAAGCTCCAGGTTTGAAAAGTACCCTCTATCTGACCTATGTTGTGAAGAAAAACTATCATCACACTGCATTCATAACATATGCTACAATTAAATTAGAGTTCTGCTATCAAGCAGAGGTGATGGAAGTCTCACATCTCTGACAGGTTGATGTAGAGCGAAAGAGCTTTCTAGTCCATTACATCTTCATCACCACTCCTCCATATTATGATACCTGCTTCAATCAGAGCTCGTGTTCTGAATTGTATTAATGGGATGCAGTACATAAACTGCACAAAACACAACTTGTCGAACTGAGATCAGCAATCCCAGAAGCAGACTGAGTGAGAAGTGCAAAGATTAGACATAACACAAAAAAGAATTGCCATGTCCTTTGATAAATCAACGTGCTTATTATCTTGATTTCTGGTAATATTAGAACTATTTCTGGAAGCATCAGGCCTCTGAGTCTCGGGGCCTATAAACAAGGATTTGACCACTTTCTTTTTGGGATGCTCATGTGTATAGCAGGGTTACCTGAATCTGTTAGCAAAACAAATGCAAAATGTTTCATTATGGAACATTTGAGCAGGTTGAACAATAATGTACAGAGTGCCCCTTTAGCACAGCATTGGCCTGCGCACGGACACAATTTAAAGGGTTTGAAATATTCTATCTTGGAAGCTCCAAGTTTTGAGCATGAAGGTGATTGTGCTGTGAACTTCTGGAGGAAGGGGCAGCGTAGCATATTTAAACTTGACACCATCAGCCCTCAAGGTTTGAATGCTGAAATTGAATGGAGAGCGTTTTGGGGGTTGATTTTTCTGTGAATGAAATCTGATGGCCCCGGAGTTTTTGTAGTCATTAATAATAAAAAAAAAAAAACCAAACAAACAATGTCACTTTCCCGGTATTTTTTATGAATGACTAACATTTTCATAAACCATCAATATTTTTCATTGGCTTCTGTTTTTCTGACGTCATGGTGATGCCACTTGTGGTTAAGTGCAAGAGAAGCCTGCTTTTGCTGTAAGAAGACGTGTTTAAAATTATGTGAAGAGCGATGCTTTTGAAACAATTCAGGTAACCCCCGAGAAAATTGATATGAGACTGTTGATAAATAGTGTTTTCATTATCATTAAACATATAGGCAAAAGAAAAATTGGTGGCTATAAATGCTCTTCCTCATTCCCCAGCATCCATGGTCGGCTCTCTACATGGAGGACCAAACTTGGCAGAATTAAGATAAAACAGTCCAAATCCAGTGCAGGCTTTTATTACATCCTCTGTCAGCTGTTAGGCACAGGGAGTTCTTCAAACAAACAGTCCCAGGGGTTTTCTTTCTCCTCCACCACGTTTATGCAGCTTCTAGCTTGTAAGCTCTTCTATCAAAGCCACACCAATATTACAGTGAACCAACTCCTGTCCCAAAAGTTTCTTGAACGGCTACTTGACCCTTTCTCACCTCTACTTCGATGGGGCTGTTCTTGGAGATGAGTGGAAGGCTTCACCCAATCCCACACCTTCCATGGGCAAGCAGAAAACAACTTAAAAATAAAAACCTCTTTCGGCAATTGCTCTTAGCACACCTTATAAAATAAAGTGTCCAAATTTAAAACTGGAGCTAAAATAAACCACAAAACCATTCTGCAATTGCTCTTATGGATATACGTACTACTGCTACACTTATCACTTATATATGGCTGAAAAGAGAACGCAGCGCTTCTTCTTAATTGTCAAAACAGTTCAAGCATGGTTCCAAAATAAACCTCCAAGAATACCTCAGGTGAGTTGTAGCAACCAGTCAGCTTCCTAGTGCCTCCTGTATTTCACGTCACGCTGTTTCTTTCTTCTTCCAGCTCCTCTTCCTGATTGACTTTAGCTGGAGCTGTTCTCAGAGGGCTATACCCCCCTCCATCCAGCTAACACTTAGGGTTACCAGATTTCCTCTTTACAAAAGGAGGACACCTGGCCTCACCACATTCTAGCCCAGGTGACTCTTCCCACTCTAAGCTATAAACCCTTCTATACAGCCCTTTATGTTAAACTGATGGGAAAACAGGTTTGTTGTTGATTGAGCTTTGTGTAACCCATTCCCAAGGCTTCTCAACTCCTCCTTGGGCTTCAGCTTTCCACAAGGTAAAGCAGTTTGTTCATCCTTCCCCCTCCCCCCCAGCCTTCAGCATTACACCTTTCTAGGCTCCCAGGAAACACCCTTGCCAAGAAAGATATCACTAGAGCTGCCTCTCCTATTTCATGCCTTCCAATCCAAATATCCCACTCCCCAGTCAGGCACCAATGCTCTGCTCCCCTGCATCTCCAGCAGATTTGGGGCTCAATAAGAAATTATAATGTTGGGCCTACCTGGTGCCTTAGTGTTCCAATACTCTCATTGCACTAAGATTTAAACATCCACCTCCTCATTAGCCTTCAATCTTTCTATATAAATAATTTCAATTATTTATGAATACCATTAACTGCAAGTTTTAACTTAATTTAAACTTATCTTAAAGCTTTTTTGTCTGTCGCCAGGGGATGCATGTCCAACATGTTTCGCCGAAAGATGCCTTTCTCAAGAACTTCTCCTACTCCTGCTTAACTGCCCCAGCTTTTCTCAGACACATAAGTTTAAATTAAGTTAAAACTTGCAGTTAATGGTATTCCTAAATTATTGAAATTATATCTAGAAAGGTTGAAGGCTAATGAGGAGGTGGGTGTTTAAATCTTAGTGCAATGAGAGTGAGCACTAAGGGCTCCTTTTACTAAGGTGCGCTAGTGCTTTTAACGCACGCACGAAATTACCGTGCGCTAAACTGCACGGTACGCTTCTAGAATAATGCCAGCTCAATGCTGGCATTGTCTAGCATGCGCGGCAATTTAGTGCACACCATTCCGCGCGTTAAGGCCCTAGCGCACCTTAGTAAAAGGAGAAACCAATAGCAGTGATGGAACGCTATTGAAACCACTGTTGAGATTTTCAAAAAATGCACATCTCCTTACGAGAGGCATAGAGGGATATGGGCGACTAAATCTACATCAGGTGTATACCTGACTGGGCCTCCGCGTGTGCGGATCGCCGGACTTGATGGACCATGGGTCTGATCCGGAGATGGCAGTTCTTATGTTCTTATGTAATTATTCTATACCCTGTGAAAAATTAGTTGACAGTCTTTTAGAAAAATCTATCCCTCTTGAGGTTTGAAAGTAGACCCTGGATCCTGGGTCTTGAACAGAGGACTCCTTAACAAGCATTTGTTCATATACTGAGCAATGGGATCAGTTTTTTAGCCGGTGCAGTCACTGGCCGTAGTTACTGTAAAAGGCAGTGCTGATGTTTAGCTTAATTTGTATCAGGCACCGAATATACATATGTTCTGGCCCGCTATTCAGTAGGTGTAAAATAGACAGATACATGATCTGTTGAATGGTTGAATTTCCAAGCTGTCTGGATAATTTTTTGGGCTGTCCATACCCCAGCTCTAACACTGTCCACAATTATACAGACAGTATTTGGTCATTTAGCAATTTGAATGGCCCAATACTAACCGTATAACTTTTCAAAATCAATGGATAAGTAAACTACACATTTGTGGCAGCTGATGAATGCCTACGCTGGCTTTTACTAAATCACGTTAGAGGTTTCTACCTGAGGCCAGTGAGGTAAATGCTCTGATGCTCATAAAATTATTATGAGGGTCAGAGCATTTACCTCACTGACCTGCGGTAGAAACCTTACGTAGTTTAGTAAAAGAGGTCCCTAATTTGCTTTGAATATCAGTCTGAGCATGGTGGGAACTTTATTAAAAGACCTGATAAGAGAATCAGACCTAGGTGCTCCAGTTGGATAATCCCCCTTACACACCAATCTCTCACCTTTCCAAGTCTGGAGAAAAGAGGCCAGGTATTACAAGTACATAACAATATAAAACAGCAAGACCAAAAAAATCCAATAGAATATATTTATGTACATTACATTAAAATATAATCAATTATAAAATCATAACATAAAATCCATTCTAATACCCAACATACAAACATGTGTTTGGCTTATGCCTGTATCAGAGGCATTTTTTCCACAAGGACATCAAGATGAACTTTTCAATAATATGTTCATATCTTCAATTTAGAACTTTTTTTGTGCTCTATCTACTGTAGCATTGAATGGCACCTGGCAAAATGGATCTAAATTGCAGCTAGTTTTGCCATCACCCATAGTTGATGGGATCCAGCAGTCTTACTGTGTGTACCAGGCTGCCTTTCATGATCCCAGAAGAACTCAACTTCCAGAACCAGGGTGGGAAGGTTTGTTTGTTTTTTTACTGATCAAAGACAGTTACTAACTGCAGGAACTTCTTTTTCAAGGATTTTAGAGGCTTATTTCATCAAAACCCATTGGTTTAATGATATTCCATTTGGAGATTCTTTTAACTATAAGCTTTGAAGCTTTTGAGAAAACAAGTGTTTGACTCGGATTATATATAAGGTGTAAATAATGATATATTTTCATTTAGATATCAGAACAAATACAACTCAAATAATACTGGAATATATCACCATATTGAATACACTTTAATTCAGGTCTCTTCTTGAAAGATATTTCAGTATAAGGGAAGAAGCTATTAACTTGACGGACCAATAAGATATTTTATTTCACCACTAACTTATGCTATTTTAGCACAGGACCCATTTTATACAATGAGACCAAGTTACAAACAACTGTGGTTAACAGTATAAGAATGTTGTTACGGTAGTCTACAATGATAACTTTCTCTTTAAATGTTTTTATAATCAACTATGGGTGAATATAGGCATATGAGAGTGCACTGAGTTATCAGAGGTCTCACTGAGTCAGTGAAAGAGTCAGGAGTAGACAGTAAGACAAGGATTGCTGACTCTCCATCTTTAATTTACCTTTGCACAGTAGATCCGTCCTCCCTTGTGTTGTTCTCTCAGACAAAGGGCTTCATATTATATTATTGGCTGACTCCTTTCACTGCCCATCTTAGGTTTTTAAAATATAAATCATCAAATACATTTTTATTATATTTTAGTGAAGAATTCAGGTCTCTTAAATCTTGAGGGACTAATCTTATTAGCTAAAAAAATGTTTGTCAAAGGCAAGAACTAGGAGAAGCTCTTCACTGAATATTGCCCTAATGTGCGATATTTCTGGCCAAAAAAATCATTTTCTAAGATGCCTATAGATCAATGTATCTTCCTTCCTTGTCTCAGTCTGATGTACTATCTGCAAACCTTAAAACATTACATCTGTGAAATGAAATTTTGCAAGTTGTAACCAAAATTGTAGTTCAAGTGCCTTTACAATTAAAATCTGCTGTTGGCAGAGACAAGACAGAAATAATTTAATTTTTCCTGTCAGTCTCTGTAGAAGATCAATTAAACTGCCAAGCAGATCAAATATTTCAGGCTGTATTTATTACATTAAGTATTTATACTCTGGCGGAGGCTCTGGAGCATGATGTCATAAGTGAATGGAAGGAGGTTTACAGCTATTCAGCAGAATTTGCTGTAACTTAATGGAAACTTAATTGTTAGTTTTAATTTAGTACACAGGAGGCTAGGTGCTCTTAAAATACAGGCTCCACATACTGCATCTGAAGGAAAGAAGCGGAATAACTCTATACTTTCCAAAACTATTTGTTGTCCTTGCATGGTATGTGATTTGCAATACAATTTTTTAAATGTTTAAAACAGCTATTTAGCCAGGAGTGCACAATATAGTCAGAAAGATAGAAAGGTTAGAACAGAAAAGGTATGGTTAGCTTCAATCTATACTATTTGCTCCTCATCCCTGACTCTTCAATCTTTTCCTTGTTTTTCTATGCATGCCTTGGTGCGTCTCCTCTTTCCTTCCCCAGTTGTCCTAGTATGGTCTGCTGTCATATGAAATTACTGCATCTTCCTCTTATTTTGTGTATTTTATAAAATACTTTGTGGCATATGGATTGACACTCTGCAAATCTACCAACCCCTTAGGATACACCTGGGATAGCATTCTTCTATTTCCATTAAAAGTGCATTGGGATCCAAGAATATAATGCTGTACTCCTTAATCTGTTGTAGTATAAACATCTTTAGATACTTCTGCAGCTAAACATTTCTTTTTTTTAATTGCATTTTTGATCTGGCACTATTTTACTGTTTCATTTTTGCTTCTAGTTTGGTAAGAACTGGTTTCAGTTAGGCTTGACCTAACCCTCTATTTGCATAAGACTTGGAGTACTTATTTATATAACCTCTTGCCTTCCCATTGCTGTCCTTGATCAGGACTTCAGACTACAACTGGGGGCACATGTGCACTATCTTTAGCCAGTAGGTATTGCTACTGATGGATAGCTAAGGCTTCCTCTCTGTCCCAAGGACTATGAGCACACTGTAGCTTCCTAGTCTTGATCAGTCTACCCAAACAGTACTTTTACCCTTAGGAAACTCTTTGGGATTAAACTGTCTGGTATGTTATGTTAATCAGGTTTTCTATTTCATCTTTACCTGTTCAATTCAAGGTTGGATTACATTGCCATAGGTTGGATCAGTTACCCAGGAAATTACAATGGACAGTTTGATACACACACTTCAGCAATGTTCCCTCAAAGTTGAGTGGCTTTGGGGCCACACACCTTTTGGTAGGAGGCCAGTCAGCTGCATGGCCTCATCATGTAGCTGGCACACTGGGACCTCCCACCCAACTCTGCCATTGTTGCTGCTGCTTTCCTGAACCAGCAGCAGCAGTAGCAACAGCAGCAAACTAAAATTCAGCCATTGCCGGATCTTCCTGCACCTACTCGCGGCTGCCAGTCCACCCCCTTTGGCATCACTGCCTTGTTCTTGGGCAGAGACATTAGCCAAGGGTAGGTGCAGGAAGGTCCCGCAATGGACAGATTTCAGTTTACTGCTGCTGCTGCTGGCTCAAGAAAGCAGCACCAGTGAGGGGCCAGGAAGATAGATAGAAGTGTACTGAAGGGAAGGAGGGAGAGAGAAAAAGAGAGAGAAGAGGTCAAAATACTGGATAGAAGAGGGGTGGAGGAAGAGAGAGAGAGGAGGGCAAGATACTGGATAGAAGAGGGGTGGAGGAAGAGAGAGAAGGGGCAGGATACTGGATGGAAGTAGGGTCGAGGGAAGAGAGAAGGGGCAGGATACTGGATGGAAGTAGGGTGGAAGGAGAGAGAGAGAGAAGGGGCAAGTACTGATGAAAGGGTGAATGGAGAGATATAAGGGTCAGGCATTGGATGGAAATGGGGAGGGGAGATAAAGAGTCTGACTGCTGGATTGTAGTGGGAAGGAGAGGGAGGGGAACAGATGCTAGATGGAAGTGGGGAGGAGAGAGAGGGGAACATAGGTTGGATAGATGTAGGGAGGAAAGAGAGAGGGGAGCAGATACTGGATGGAAGTGGGGAAGAAATTTCCATCTGCTGTCTATTTTATGCAAAGTACAGGGCAGCATACATCACAGTTTCTCTAGTGCTGCACTGTATGCAGAGTCTGGCTTCTTGGGGGTTCAGTAAAATTTTTATTTCTGTTTTTAGTTTTTGGTTATTTATTCTATACTAGGTTAGGGTCTGTGTTCTGCATGTGTGAAAGAGACATAGCTTTCTGTTAGCAATGACTGTAGGATTAACCTCTACTAATCTGGCTTGTTCTAATCAGTATGCCATACAATATAGTTTCTTATATCCTGAATTTTTCAGCAAAGAATCATTGCAGCTTACAAAAAGATTGAAATCAGTTACATTAGAATTAGGTCTTAGAGAGCGTATTAGATAGAGATTTGTCACCTATAAGGAGAAGAATGGGATAGGTTATTACTATTAACAATTAGAGTCTAGAGAGTGCATTAGATAGAGATCATTCAATGTAGGGGGAAGAGATAAGTCTTTAACATTTTCCTAAAGCTGTAATAGGAGGGGACTTGACATAGGTACTGGGGCAATCCATTCCTGATTTTGGGACACAAGGATTCAAAGATGGTCTTGAAAAATTTCTTCTGTTGAGCCTGATGAGGGGAAGGGAGGGATAGTTTGAGTCATTGTGTCTTTCTTGTGGTATGGAATGAACGGGGAATCTTGATGTCCAATACTAGTCCGGTAGAGTTTTCACCATAAATCGCTTTATAGACCAATCATGGCAATATTGAAGCGAAATCTTTGTTTCACTAGCAGCCAGTGCAATTCTCCCAACAGTGGGCTAGCCCTCTCAAATTTGCCTACTCTGAAAATGAGTCTGGTTGCAGTATTTTGGAGTAGCTGCAGTCTTTAATTCTTTCTCAGTAATGCTGTAGTAAAGGGAATTGCAGTAGTCTAGGCAAGACAGCCTGTGCTATACTTCTAAAATTAACTTGGCTTAAGAGAGAGCGTTTTGTTCTTAGTTGTTTGGTTTTTTTTCCATATAGGTACTTCAAGCATTTCCCTATCTGTCCTGTGGACTCACAATCTATCTAATGTACCTGGGGCAGTGGAGGATTAAGTGATTTGCTCAGGGTCACAGGGAGCAGCACTGGGTTTGAACCCACAACCTCAGGGTGCTGAGACTGTAGCTCTAACCATTGTGCCACACTCTTAGACCTTTGAAGGTTAATTGGGAATCAAGAGTGATTCCTAGGATTTTTGAATTTTTTTTCAGTTTTGAGGATCTCTCCAGTGGACTGTAGCAGATCTGTGCATGGAAGAGAGTTATAGTCCTCAAACCAAAGTACTTTGATTTTTTGTTTATTAAGTTTGAGGAAGTTCTTTTGTGTCCACATGCTCAGATGGTCCTCGCTAGGTGCTGCAGGGTGGCCTCACAAGATTCTCTGGCTACACATAAGAAAAAGTATGGCTATAAGGGGAGGAAAATCTTTTCACCAGGGCTCTTAATTGATGCTGAACAAGGAAGGGGATAGCAGAGATCCTTATGGCACTCCACAAGATGCAGCCCATTTTTGGGACTTATTTGCCTTGCTTACTTTGTAGGTCCTGTTTCCCAGAAATTTGACAAAACATTTTAGTCCATATATGCCCAATTTGTTCAATTTTAGGAGGAGTGGTTAATGTTCTATCTCATCAAATGCAGCAGAAATATCAAACTGTAGCAACACAGATTGTCTACTCTTGCATAAATATGATTTTGCCTTTGACGTCAATTCAAGCAGTAATGATTCTATACTGTGTAACTCCCTGAAGCCCTGCTGTGAACTGTGGAATCCATCAGCCTGGTTTAAGAAGTCTGTCAATTGTATATCAACACAGAATTCTAACAGTTTTTCAGGCCATGGTATCCCTGCAACTAGCAGCCAACTTTAGAGAGGTCTAATCCCAGTCCGTTAGTTATAGGGGTCAGGGCGATGGCAGATATTGTTCTAGGTTATGTGCCACTGTCCAAACATATGTTTACGAAGTTTGTCAGTCACTAGAGAAATCCTGGAGGTGTGTACTCTAGCATATTGACTGGACAGATGTCAAAATAGCAGAATTTTTTTTGAGTCCCCTCAATAAATCTGAAATATTTTGTGGGGTAACAGGGGAGAATTCATCCATATTCTGTTGGCTGGTATTACTTCTTCTTTACTAACATTTACAGAATTCAGTTCTATACTATTAACCAGGGAGTGGGTAAATGTTTCTGATTATCCTGATCTTTTCTTGAAAGTAGTTTGCTAGATTGGTTTCATCAGGTTTGAGTAAGGTGGTATTAGATGTTACGTCTTTGGTAGAGATCAAGGATGTGAAAATCTTAAAAAGGTTCTTGGAGGTCACCATACCACCAGCAGCACATTTATTCCATCGGGGCAGGCAGCCCCTGCAGCAGCCCGACACTATCCAGCGTGAAGGAGAGGGGTCCTGCTGGACTCCTTTAAAAGTCCATCCAACCGCGGTATGTGGCCCGCGGTCACGAGTTCGGGGCCACGAGTCTGAAGGGGCATGGCTCAAAGGGGTAGGACATGCCCCTTTTGAGCCTCCTTCGCAGTCTGTGAGGAGTTGGGAGAGGGCTCATACTAATTCCTTCCACCATGGGCAAAAGAAAGGCAGAAATACATTCTTTACCTTCAGGAATGGGACCATTGGACCAGTACCTTTTGGCTCTTTCTTTGCCACAGTTGGAACAGCAGGTAACTTTAAGCATGTAGTCTGCCTCCCTCTCCTCAGGAGAGCTGTCACCCCCTCCCCAGCCATCAACTTATGCTGGAAGAGTAGAGACACCCTCTAAGGTAGAGGTTGTAACCTCTTCCTTATAATATTGTGATAAAAATTGGACTTAATGTACTAGATCAGTCTGGGGGTGCGAGAACAAAAGGACTGACTCCTGTCCAAATGGTAAGAGTTAACCCATGATGTTCTTCCCAAGGACAAAGTTATCACTTTAAAAGATATATGGCTTACTGTGAATAGAATTGAATCTTCATTGCAGAATACAGTTTTGAAATTGTGTCAGTTCTCCGCAGATACTTCAGTTAAAGTAAATGAGCATGAAAAATCAAATAACAGAGCTAGGAAATAAACTAGATAAATTGAATCAATCTGTGGGTAATTTACAGAGTATTGCTCTTTCTAATGTTAAAGATAGTATATTGTTTCATGCTAAGATGGAAAGAATGGAGAACTATATAAGAGTCAGGAATCTTAGTTTCCTAAATTTCCCTATTACACACTACATATCTCCATTGGAACTAGTAAGAATGTATATGAGGGAGATCTTGCAATATGCTAATGCGGACACATTTGAACCTGATAACCTCTATTACATTCCGAGGGCTTCCAAGGAAGAGGCAGATGAGGGGGAAATTGGTAAATTAGTTTCACCTGATAGTTTGGATTTGTCTCAATTTTTAGAATCTAAAGACACAATTACAAAACAAGCTACACTCTTGGTAGTTTTCAAAATGGAGCTAGAGAAGCAAACTATTTTGAAATTATATTTTACTAAAAAACAAGCTCTTTTTTTGCGGCCAGCGAGTGATGATTTTCCCTGATGTCTCTAAACAGACTCAATTCAAAAGGAAGCAATTCCTAGCGCTTAGGCCTAGAGCTTTAGTGGTGGGTACGACTTTCTTTTTCAAATTTCCTTGTAAATGCCTTATCTCATATGCAAGTGATAAATATGTTTTCTCAGACCCAGTCCAGTTAGATAGTTTTCTAAAAGATAAATCGGTGCAGACAGTATCTTAGGTTTTCATTTTGTTTTTCTTACTAGAGAGGATAATTGACGATATGTAAAAATTTAAGCCACACCCTGCCTGCCAAGAAGTTGGATAGTTTTTATTTACTAAATTTAACCTGCTAAAGATGGCACTAGCGGACAGATAATGTGGGCTAGATTGTTAAATTATTTGTTTCTTTAGATTGTTTTATTGAGCATTTTTTTAAATGCTGATGGCTGTAATTGATATTCTTTTATGTTTGTTATATCATTTGTAACAAATTAATAAATAAATAAATAAAAAAGGTTCTTGGATGTGTCCCCTGAACTAGCTATAAAGTTATTGTAATATGTTTTTTGTGGGTTTTTATTTTTTTTTTTGCTTATGTTGTGGCAAGCTTGTATTGTTTTACTTTTTTCCTTCAGGTATAGTGTTCTTGTGTTTGATGTTTCCTCCAAAGCCTTTCTAGCCTTCTTGTTTTGGTTCTTAAGACTATTAGTGATTCTGAAAAACATGGGTTTCTTTTCTGTTTAATACTTCTGGTTGGAGAAATCTTGTCTAAAACTGATGTGATAAGGTCATGCAAGGAGGTTAAAAATGGGTTCTAAATGGTCCATAATTGTGCCCCAGAACTCTTCTGTTTGGATCTTGTCACACTTTACTCTATATGTGTTTACTAAAAGTGCTGGTATACTGTATGTGTTATAGGCAGTTTCAGGAAGAAATTTATTAGGTAGTGGTCTGACCAAATAATGGGTTCCCATGTAATATGGTCTATCAAGGGGAAGTTTAGATTTTTAGAAAAAAACAGCTATGAAGTCTAGACAGTGACCACCATCATGGGTAGGATCACATGAAAAATTAGTAAAGCTGAGTTGCTCCAGTAGGTTTTAAAGGTGCGGGTTTTGGGGTCATCTTGTATTTCTAAATGTAGGTTTAATTTTCCTAAAACTATTAATTGACTAAAGGTTGCGCCATAATGAGAGATCAGATTAGACAAACTATCCTCTACCTTTTTTTCAGTTACCAGGAGGTCTGTATATTAATAATATTCCTAAGTCTTTTTCTCCTTCCGGATTTTTTGTATCCCTACTAACACCCCTTTAAGTTAAGTAGGAATTGTTTTTCCTTTCATTGCCACTGAAAAATACTTTTATTATTTAAGAAGCACCCCAATATTATTAGCATTATAGTCATACCCAGTGATGGGACGGTGGGTTCGGCTATAGGAGCCACGGCTCTTGGTCGGATTACACATATCTGAGTGTATGTCTAAACGCATTTACTTTATTGTATTTGAATCTCTTCTTACTTCTCCTTTGGATATTTACTCTGAGAAGTCTTGGTTCCAGTGTTATATTGTCATTGAGTTTGACCTCTCAGCCCTGCATTCTTTCAGAGCATTTTCCTCACCACGTACTATTTTTGACTTAATCTATTCTAGTGTATACTTATGAAGGAAATTTTTTTTAAATAAAGAAAATTTTGGAATCTCTCGTGGCACACCCGGAATCTCTTCGGGGCACACCACTGTGCTATGACACACAGTTCGAGAGACACTATTCTAGATCCCGAACATTATTGCTATCTAATAATCTTAATGAAATAAATGATTTGTATAATATGAGTAGACCTTCGCCTCTCTTTGTTCTTTTCTGGGGCAATGAATCACTTTGTATCCTGGTGGGCACAGGTTAATTAGGATTGGGGAGGAATCCATGTTTCTGTTATGCATGCTATACCAACCTGCTATCTATTTATTGGTGGAACAGGGAGGGTTTCATATTTCTGTTACCTATAATCACTTTTGGAACATTTGGTGTAATGTTGTCCTGGGCTAAGTGATGCTCATTGCTGGCTCTAAAGCAGGGGTGTCCAACCTTTTGGCTTCCCTGGAACGCATTGGCCGAAAAAAATGTTTCTGGGGCCGCACAAATGCGCTAATTCTACAGCAAGACAGAGGAGGGGGCTGACAAGACAGTAAACACTCGAGGGCAGTAGAGGAAAACAGTGCATTGCTCTTGACCGGGGCCACACAAAATACTTCACGGGGCTGCATGTGGCCCTCGGGCCGCAGGTTGGATACCCCTGCTCTAAAGCGTATTGATGTTCTATAGCCCACTATAATGCTGTCTTTTCCTAAGTAGGTCCTTGTTGTGTGACTTGTGGAAGTTACTGCTATTCTGGTATGTTGTAATTGCTTTGTAGGTTCAGAGTGACACATATAGTTTTTTGTTTGTGCTTTTTTTAAAATATTACTTCACATTGTGCTTCATGTTAGGTTAGATTTACACCAAACCTTTCTCAGTAAAAGCTCAAGGCAAGTTACATTCAGTACAGTAAGTTGTTTTTCTGTCCCTAGAGGGCTCACAATTTAAGGGCTCCTTTTATCAAACCACGGTAGAGCTTTTTAAAGTGTTGGTGAGATAAATACTCCAGCACTCGTTCAATTCCTATGAGCGCTCGAGCGTTTGCTTCGCTGGACCGCGGTAAAAAGCTCTACCGTTGACCTCTTATTACTTCACTATAGTAGGTTTTAAATTATGAGTAAGTTTTTTGTTTATTTTCATACACATCCAGGGAAGGGTGTGGGAGGGAGGAGGGGGCTCTTTTTGTCCTAATTTTGTCCTTTGAGTATTTTACACTCGGGGTGGGTGGGAGGATGGGAAGATATTATTAATTTGAATAGGGTAAGGTTATTGGGATAATTTATGTTTCTGAGTTTTGAATAATCATTGGTGGGGGACTTGGTGGGAGAAAACGGTTGATTATGTATATTTGTAAGTTGAATGTGCTTTCTGTAAGGGCTTGATTCTCGAAGAAAATCTAAAAGATTCACAGGAAATATTTGATGATGTAGAGTGATTTTTTTGAAATGACTTCTGTGAGATCTGAATATTGGACTTAATGTTATAGTGTTATAGTGCAATAAAATTATCACATTGGGATTACTCTGCAACGGTGAAAAAATAGTTATAGCGTCTAGAATTTCCCCATTCTGCCTAGTGAAGAACAATCAGATAAGTGCACATTTTTTATACTGTTTTTGATATATACTATACAACAGAATGTAGGTGGCAGGATGGGTGCTATGATGCATATTACAACACCGTTCTAAGACACCGTTGCTGGTGAAGTTGGTGTTTTTGTCTGAGCACTATCACTTTCACTTTTGACGAGGTTTTTATATATTTAGATTTAAGGATTTCTAAATAGTGGACATTATCGTTGAGGGGAAGTCCTGTTTGTTTGCTGTTCTCCCATTTCTTTTAGTTTTTGATAATAACTCAGTCCTTTGCTCACAATGAAAAATAATTGCTTATGTCAAATCAGACCTTGGAGCAGGGGTGTCAAAGTCCCTCCTCGAGGGCTGCAATCCAGTCAGGTTTTCAGGATTTCCCCAATGAATATGCATGAGATCTTTTTGCATGCACTGCTTTCATTGTATGCTAATAGATCTCATGTATATTCATTGGGGAAATCCTGAAAACCCGACTGGATTGCGGCCCTCAAAGAGGGACTTTGACACCCCTGCCTTAGAGTGAGCATTGCTTCATAGGTATGTAAATAGTTTAAAAAACAAACAAACCTAAACTAAACCATACACAGGTAAGGTCTTTAAAACACTTCTTAAAACCCATTTTTTCCAGCAAGCTTTCGGGGCAGATACTTTAGTAATGGATCATATCTATTGAAGGCTTTCAGCACATCATCTTGAAAAAACACAATGTATATCGTATTTTGTATTTTAAATTCTGATGACTGAAATTTATATTTTTTTGTTGTTCTCTGTGTGCTTTCCTATTTTAACTGGCGTTCCTTTTTTATTTATTTATTTTTATACTTAGATCCCCTTTTATTAAACCGCGATAGCGTTTTTTAGCGCAGGGAGCCATGCTGAATGCCTTGCGCTGCTCCTGACGCTCATAGGAACTCTATGAGCATCGGGAACAGCTCGGGGCATTCAACACGGCTTCCTGCGCTAAAAAACACTATCACAGTTTAATAAATAGGGGTCTTAGTGTTTATATAAACCACTGAGAACTCTAAATGCGGTATATCAAATCCAAATAAACATATTTGCATATATTTGATGACAAAGGGATTTACGCAAGGTGCTGTAAAATTCCAAATTCATTCCTTTCTGGTATCCCAGGTAGATATGTAGAGGCCTAATTTTCTGATTTAATAAATCTACCCCTCCCCTCAATATAGAATGAAAAAAATCTTTATAAACCAGGGCTTATAGTTTGAAATGACTGTATACCTGTTTTACTCGCTTATGCATTATGAAACTACAATGCAAATGGTTTTTGGACTGCAACAGATGATGGAATCAAAATTAGATAAAAATTTCTGGGTGAATTATTTATCAAATACCCAAGTACCCAGAGAGTCAGTAGGTATTAACTGATCTAAAATGTTACACTTCCCTTTTGTCAAGCTGCGCTAGAGGTTTTTGGCGTGGGCCGGTGAGGAAATTGCTCTGATGCTTATAGGAATTCTGTGAATGTCGGAGCATTTACCATGCCAGCCTGCACTAAAAACCTCTAGTGCAGCTTTATGAAACGGGCTGTTAATTTGGTATTGAAGCCTGATAAATATTTTATATCTTATCCGCCATGTAGTGAATATTATTCTTTAAGGATTAAAAGTATTCCCATTGATTTAAGTACTAGTCATTTGAACAAGCTTTTAGCAACTTTCAGACTCTCTACTTCTAGACTGTTTTTGGTTGTATTATATAACAGAATAAGACTCAGGCAAATGGAAATATTGTACAATGTAGTTGATCATAAGAAAAACTTTCAAAATCTAATATTTTGGGCAATGAAAGCAATACTAATGTTAGCATATCACTTGTAATGAAGGACTAGAATAAGGCAGGAAGCTAGAATACCTGTGTGCCTAAAATTTGGTGCCTGGTGAATAAAATTCATAAAACCAAAAAATAAAAATAAAAGGAAAGAAGTAAAAAAAAAAAAAGTATAAAAGTGTAAACAATACTCCACACACACACACCAAAACATAACAAACAAATAAGGAACACGTGAAAAAAGAAAAAAAAGAACATCAATTAAAAATAAAAGTAAGGAAAATTCTGCTCCTAGCTCCCAAAAAGATTTGACTGATAGCAAAGTTTCCCTAATATATTTCTAGTCTTGTTATATATGGCAATCTGTGTTGCTCCATTTACTCACACTTGTGACATCTGTAAACACGAAAAGGGTTACCAGTTAGATCCCTTTCCTCCCAAAATGATTATTTTCCAAAAATAATTTTAAACAACGATACCTGGTATCCAAGCATTTGGTTGGATCATTTTACTTATTTCTAATTTGGTATGGACATTCTCTCAAGTTGATTAACCACCAGTGCAAAAAACAGGAAGTTACTATTAGAAACTTACCCAATCCTGTAGAATTCTGGAAACATTTGATTTGTCTCCTGTATTAATGGATATTACTGAATTCTCCATACATTGGAACTCTACTTGTCATTTAATTCTGATGATATAGCCCCAAAACACCTTATTAGGAAACATCCTGGCAAATTTAAGAAATGGTTTGATGCAGTTACACACTATGAAATGTTCTGTTAGATGTTTGGACAGAAAATGGTTGAAATTGAGAACACAATAAGACCACGTAACTTGTCGAAAGGAGGTTCATAATTATAAACTATTAATAAAGGGAAAACGAAAAGCATATTCTGCTAAAGTTGGATTATCGGTTACAAATACAAAAAAAACTCTTTCACCTGGTTTCTAACATTTTTAATGTTACCTGTCATACTTGATCATCTCATATCTCAATCATCAAATGAACTTGCTAGTTATTTTAGCTCTAAGATTAACGTTCTGAGATCATCCTGTTTTTCACATGGAGATTCAGTTTTTCAAGATTTGTCCTTACATCATGATGTTATTCATGCTGATTTGATTTGCACTTCATTTGACAAACCAGATTGGATTCAGTTTATAGGGCTGTACAATAAGTGTATAAAAATTCCTACTGTTATTTAGATCAATGTTCCTCAACAATTATGAAATCAGCTCCATTGCATTTCCAATTGGATTTATTCAATTGGTTGTCTCACTTGTTGGAGAAAGGGTTACTTCCCCCACTCCAATTGTTATAAATTTCAAAGAATCTGTTTCTGTGGCTTCCAATTATAGACCAATCGCTTCCGTTCTGTTTTTTACAAAATGAATGGAAGGACTGGTACAGTTTCAGTTAATGAATTTCTTAGAGTGTCATTCATTGTTGCACGATTCTCAGTCGAGTTTCCATCCTAAGTATAGCACTGAAACTGTTCTTGCTGCTATTCTTCATTTTTTTTACATAATTTGTTTAGTAAAGGTAGCAGTGTTCTTATTTTACAATTTGACTTAAGCAGTGCTTTTGATCTGGTAGATCATATAAAACTTTTGTAATTTTTAGATGCGATTGGGATTCAGGATAATTTTTATTCTTGGTTTCAAGGATTTCTTACAACTCTAACAATGTTTGTTGGTTGAGTAGAAAAATCTGTTGTGGTGTTCCCCAGGGTTCCCCGCTTTCTCCTCTTCTCTTTAATGTTTACCTCTCTTCTATCGGTAAAAGATTAAGGGCCTGTTTTACAAAGCCTTGCTGATGATATTTCCATCATAATTCCATTTACATCCTCAATCTCTAAAATTACTCATATTATAGAGAAAGTATTTGCGTTGATTGAGGAGTGGATGAAGGAATTTAAGTTAAAGCTTAATCCTGAAAAGACAAAATATTTTTTTGCTTCACTTCGACAGAACTAATTGGAAACTTCCATGACTTTGAATACTATACAGTATCCAATGCATTCTACCATTAAAATTCTAGGGGTCATTCTTGACCAAAATCTAACCATGAGAAATCAAGTTGATGCTGTTGTACGCAAGGGTTTCCACATGTTGTGGAAATTGCGTATCCTGTGAGCTTTCTTTGATGTTTTTCAGCATTTAAATGATTGGTTCAGTCTTTGGTGCCGAGTCACCTGGACTATTGTAATATTGTCTATCTTGCTGGTGTTAACAAAAATATTTCTAGATTACGAATTATTCAGAATGCTGCAGCTAGGCTCATATTTGACTTGAAGAAGTTTGATCACATTACCCCCTTTTATCGAGAGTTGCATTGGTTGCCAGTAGAGGCATATATTATTTTTAAGTTAGGCTGTATTTATTATAAAGTGTCTACTGGTCAAGCACAACCCTACTTAACTGATTCATTTCTCATTTCTAAACAAAAGCATTCCCAGGGATTTCATGCTCTTTTCTTGTTTCGATTTAAAAGGTATCATGAATGTTTGCTTTCCTATCAGGCAGCAACTTGGGACAAGAATTTATTATTGACTTTGATTTCTTACTTTTTAGAAGACAACTGAAAATGTATTTGTTTTCTAAGTTTTGGGGTAATTAATATTTCTCATTCTTTTTTTATTTATTTATTTTTTTTCTTATTTTTATATTTGTAGTGGGTTAACCGCATAGAATCTTTTTAGTTATGCGGTCTAGAAATTGATTTTATGTAATGTTATGTTACTACTTTTTCTCTTCAGTAAATTGAATCTGTACATCCCTATTAGAAATCTATATTAGGCTCAACAACATCCATTTACCATTCTATCACCTTTTTAAGGTACATATAACTTTTATTTTTCTGTGACTGTTCCTACAAGTAGGAGTGACCTCCCCTCTTTACATTTAACAAGAACTCCCCTTTGGTAAGTTCAAGATCCAATTGAAATCTTTTTAACTTCTACAAAGCATTTTCTCTGGACTAATTCCTTTATTAATTTACTGTTCTTTGAAGCCTTGGCTTGGACTTATTAAAACCAAGGGCCTCTTCTATTAAACTGCGCTAGCAGTTTCTAGCACGGGGAGCCGCACTGAATGGCTTGCGCTGCTCCCGACGCTCATAGAGTTCCTATGAGCATCGGGAGCAGCACGGGCCATTCAGTGTGGCTCTCTGCGCTAAAAACTGCTAGCGCAGTTTAATAGAAGAGAGGGCAAGATTTTGTGCACCTTCTTTTTGTTTCAGTATTATGGGGGTCTTTTACAAAGCCTTAGTAACGATGCTGCTGCAGTAAGGGATCCTTTTACTCAGGCACTAAATTGGCTAGCACACCTTAGTAAAAGAGGGGGGTGTATGCCCTGAAGCCCGTTAAATTCCTATGGCTTTTGGTGCATTTACCATGGCAGCATCATTACCGTGGCTATGTAAAAGACCCCCTAAATTTTGCTACATAATTTTTCCTTGTTTAGTGTCTCCGGAATGAGAGGGCATAGGATGAAGTTAAGAGGTGATAGGTTCAGGAGTAATCTAAGGAAAAGCTTTTTCCAGAAAAGGTGGTAGATGTGTGGAATAGTCTCCCGGTACAGGTGGTGATGACAAAGATCTGTGTCTGAGTTTAAGATGGTATGGGCTAGGCACGTGGGATCTTTTAGGGAGAGGAGGAGATAGTGGATGCTGTGGATGGGTAGACTGGATGGGCCTTTAGCTGCCATCATGTTTCTATGTATATGTGTTCCTTACCCTTTATTTAGATTTTTTTAAAAATTTTGAGCCAGATGTTCAACCGGTTCTGAACGTGAACTCGCAGGCCTTGAGCATGCTCAGATGCTCAAGGCCCAGCAGAGGAGGAAGCCGATTTTCAAGAGTGCCCAGATGAGGGTAAGAAGCGGCGGGGGGGTGCCCAATTGTGTCGGGGGGATGTCGGATTGTGTCCAGGGGGTGCCCAATCGTGTCGCGGGGAGGGGTCGGATCGAGGCAGGGGGGTGCCGGATTGCAGGGGGGGGCTGATTGCGGGGGGGGGGGGCCTTCGAGGGGAGCAATGCCAGTTCTCGGGGGGGGGGGGGAACGCATCAAAGCGAGTTTCCATTATTTCCTATGGGGAAACTTGCTTTGATAAACGAGCATTTTGGATTACGAGCATGCTCCTGGAACGGATTATGCTCGTAATCCAAGGTACCACTGTATGTCCTATTTGATTGCTACACTTTTCTGGTTAGAGACTACAGTTATGATCTTGCACAATAATTTACATGAAAAATAGGGTGCTTCAAATAAATGCTTTTGATACAAAAGTTCAGCAGGAAGTTGTCCATATATTTGAGATTGACAAGCTTCTTAGGAATTAGCCTCTTTCTGGAGTTACATCAGTTGTCACTGCAAATGTGGTGCAAAGTCAGCCACTGTAAAAACACCATGGCTTTTATTTTCAGCTTTTCTTAGCTGCAGTCCATGTGTGTGTGGAGGCTATTTTGCTCGGCCTTTCAGTATTTAACCCTTTATTTGGTATTGCTGCTCAGAAGCAACATGGCTCTTCTATGTATCTCCAAATGCCTGTTACTTGGCACTGTTGCTCTCGTTCAACATCAAGTTATGTAAAGCAATCGTTTCATCATTTGCCAATTAAAAGGTTAAATTATTGTATTCTCTGGATTTAGCAGAAGGATGCAGGCTGCAATCTCCGAAAATCTTTTGCTGCCCCTCAGTAGTTCACACTCACACAGCCAAACTTGGGATTTTGGCTTTGGTTTCAGTTTTGGCTTCAACTGAAACCAAGTGATGAGTTTCGGCTGCAGTTTTGGTTTCAGGCAAAAGCTTTCAGACAGATTCAGATTTTGACCAAAACTGAAAGAAAAACCCAATTTCAGTAAACCCCTATCGTTTGAGGGTACATATACACAATCTCCCAGATCCTAGGCATCCAGAACTATGCGCCCAAGATGTGCACATAAATTGAGTAAAAAGGCAATTAATGTCAATTATTGGATGACTCGCATTTTTCACATAAGTTAAAATCCTGTTGTACTTTATACATGAAAGGCGTAGGAACCTCTCAGATATTATTCTCACCTAATATGCTTCCCAATAATTTTAAGCCTTCTGATCCTGCAGAATGGTGGCTGATAGGTGCAACTGAACAGTTTGTTTGGTATCTCCTCTTCTGGTTTCTCTGGATCTGAATGTTGAAATCAAGAAATCACATATCTAGGACCTTGTTTCTGTCTTCGCTTTCCTCTTTAAACTTCCTCTGGGTAGTGCAAGTTGGAGACTCTAAACTAGACTCATAATGACTGGTGTTGCCATTCAACAAATTACGTATAATTGGAAAAACTGGAGTAGATTAAATTATAATTTCTGGTGGAATACCTTATGTCATGTTTATAAAATGGAGAGATTTATTGCAATACAGCGGGGATGTTTCAAGAAATTTCAGGATGTGTGGGAGCCATTAACAAAGTATTGTACTGATTAGTTGACATTGTTTCCCTTAAATTTACGAGTTCAATGGTGGGGGGGATGGGGGGTATTTTTATTATTACATATTGTACAAGATATTTGATTGTATGATAGGAAAGGGTGGGTGATAAGAGCATATTATTTGTACCATTGATGATTATTAAGTGATATATTTATTGTTAATTTGTTTGGACATATTGTCACACTTATTGTAAGTCTGAAAATGAATAAAGAAATAATAATAAATAAATAAACTAGACTATGTTAGCCTTTCATCCCCTGATTGAGAATCTATACTTTCCCTCCCTTGAGGTTCAACTTCTGATAGTGTCCCATGATAAGTTTTTCTAGATGGTGAGTTGGACAAGCAGAAAAGAGAACCCATAGAGTTACTTTGCTAACTACCTTACAGATTTTACAGCATAAAAATCAAAGAAAAAATGGTTTCTATAGTTTCACAGTCAACTATTTAGTCAATTTAGCTGTGACATAAACTCAAGCTGCTTTTAAAACACCACTTCAGAACCAGGCTGACTTCTGTAGTAGTGCTGCAAGGATTGCTTTTTGGACTGTTTTTTTAAAAATATTTTTGTACTTGATATTGTGGAAGGGCTGTCTAGTAGAGTTTGCCCTTTTGCAGATAGTACCAAAATCTGCAATAGGGTAGGCACTACTAACATTGGATTTTATGTATGATTGATTACTTCTATTTATGTATGAATGGTTACTTGTATGAAAGTAGACTTTACTATAATTTTATGGCATTCGAGTTGTGTATTTGAGCTACAAAAACCCTGGAGGAGTGGTATAGTTTAAGGGATAAAGTACTTCTGTGCATGAGGAAAGGTGGGACTTGGGGATGATTTTATTTAATGATCGGAAGGTGGCCAAACAGGTAGAAAAAGTGAAAGAAAAAACTGGAAGGGTGCTTGGATGCATAGGGAGAAGAATGGTCAGCAGGAAAAAGGGTGTGATAATGCTCCTATATTAGTCTCTTGTGAGACTTCTATAGAGGGGCATTTTCAATCTGATGTCTAAATTTGAAGTCCAAAATCTAATCATCGTGCCCCCCCCGACCATTTCGGGCCCTAGGCACATGCCTACTGGGCCTATTGGTTAATCCTGCCCTGAGTGTGAGAGGAGTGGAAAGAGATAGAGAAGTAGAGATAGAGGCAGGAGAGAGAGGGACAAGAGATAGGAGTGTGTCCATTAGGAGGTAGCCAAATTATTTCCTCTGGGAAACTGAGGCCCTGGTGCTCATGTGTCCCCGCTATAGAATGTACATATTTAGATATCACCCCCCCTCAGTGTGTCCATGATGGTATAGAGAGCTATCAGGAGCAGTCTACACAAGTGAGTGTGAAACTGTGCCCCCCCCCCCCACTCCGGATCATTGCAATTACCAGACATAGGTAGTGTGTGGCTCTAATACATAGACTTGCTCATGTCCCAACAAAGGAAAATGCACCACTGTGCAAAGCATGATGCACAGAATAAGGCATGAGATGCTCACAGGGTCACCCGACCTGTGCTCTGCTAACATGAGAAGCTGCACAGATATAAGATCCCATCCCTCCCCCTTTGCTCAATGCCTTCATTGAAACATCCGTACAAAAAACCCCAGTAGAACGCAAACAATTGTCAAATACAGATCCTCAATGCATATAATGTTATAACATGGTAAGCATGTGAGCAAAACAGCTCATGAATAATTAACCACAATATTACAACAAATTTTATAATGGTATAAGTGTACCTGCAGTGTCTAGTCATAAGTAAGTGAGCCCAGTAGCCAAAACACTTACAACTCTACTGCTTTCTAAATGCGAGAGACTTTGCCAGAGATTATTTCAGCCCAATGACCCACACTATCATAGGCATACACTTTGTGTGTGAGAAATAATCAATTAGTGAAAATAAATCAAAGCCAATATTAATAAGTGCTTGCCATGAAATAACAAGAAAAAATATTGCATACAGTTCTTTTGTAGTCTAAATGGCATTTATCTCTAAGTTTTTCATTCTTCGTTGTGCGGCTATGTCTGTTCTTAAATGGGCTTGTAGTCCAATATTGCCGCTAGATACCAATCTCTGTTGCAGCCCTAGGTTCTTCTGAGCTCGGTTTAGAGGCAACTTTCCCCTTCTTTAGGAACCTATAGTTGCTTAATAGAACCACAGATATAAGGCAAGCAGAGAAGACTGAGACTGAGCATAGTTAACCGCCAACATGTTTTGCCCACATAGAGGGGCCACCTCACTAAACCATACCTGCCTGCAGTGGCGTACCTAGGGTATGTGGCACCCGGGGCCCATCATTTTTTGACACCTCCCATGTATAAAAATATTTTTTGTAATAACCATGAAAAATAAATGGTCATGATAGAAACGGGCACTGAAAATTTTATTTTATTGAACCTCATATATGTAACCATTAATCCAAACATAACATAAATTATGTCTGAATTGTCATGACATCAGAAGTACATATGGAGTAGTTGCAGGTGATGCTTGGGACAGTTCTGATTGTGTTAGTTCGGTTTTATGTGTTTTTTGAATAGAAGGGTTTTTATTTCATTTTTGAAGGTTTTGTAGTTTGTGGTCGAGGTCAATAGGTTGTAGAGTTGGGGGTCGAGTGTTAGGAGGTTGCTGAACAGTTTTTTTCTCTTGACGATTTTGGTTGGAGGGTGTGTGAATGGTGTGTGAGTTCTCCTATGTCTGGTTGAAGTGGATTTAATTATTTAGCTGAAGAAATTAGTAAACCCCCCCCCCCCCCCATTCCACACACATTAATTCTCTTCCATTTTTGTTCCCATTCTAAAAAACACTGATAAGTTCCCAGAAAAAAAATACATTAAAATAAGAAGTGAAAACAAAGGCCCCTACAGATGAGAACATAACATAAGAATAGCCTAACTGGGTCAGACCAATGGTCCATCATGCCCAGTAGCCCATTCTCATGGTAACCAATCCAGGTCACTAGTACCTGGTCAAAACCCAAAGAGTAGCAACATTCCATCCCACTGATCCAGGGCAAGCAGACACTTCCCCCATGTCTTAATAACAGACCATGGACTTTTCCTCCAGGAATTTGTCCAAACCTTTCTTAAAATCAGCAATGCTATCTGCTTTTACCTTAATTTCTGGCCACTTCATTTTTAAGCTTAGATCTTTCCTTCCAAACAGAGACCTTGCTAAATGTCAAATACAGAAAGAACAAGGTAACTTCACAAGGACTTAGCTGTGCAGGAAATGTGAATCTCCTCATACACCCACCTTATAGTGCAAAAATGTGCAAAGGTCTGGTTTTTTTCTTTCGATCACTACATAGCCTAATGCCACACAAGCAGCGCTGTTACAAACATATTCTGAAGGTCAATGCTAAGGTAAACAAAGTTTCCTTCCTTGGACCACAAGGAGATACTGACAAACCACTGGAAGAGATCCCAAAACAACTAACCAGGCACAACACCCAAAGACCCACTCAGTGTGTGAACCAGTTGAGTGGAGTGGACTAACTGGGGGGTGGAAATGGGCCCGGAGTTTGCTCAGCAGAATTTCCCAGACCACCTCTTCCTCTCAACACATTGACATGCTGCCGTCACCACCACCACCATTAGGAACACCTCACCGGGTAGGAAAGCAATGCTTATAAACTTTATAAAACACATTATTATATTTTCTTATAAAGCACATATTTTAACTGAACTCTCTGACATCCTCAGCCTTGCCATTCACAAAAATAGAAGGAAGAAAAGTTCCCGTTTCCTGCTGTCTCATGTCCCCGGCCTATACAATATTTTTCTTCTGCAGACCCTTCAAAAGTCTGACCAAATCCTCGTTTCACTTGCATTATAAAGTACTGAAGATGCCATCTCTCTCCAATCCCAGGTCCTAAAGTCTAAGACAGTAGCGCAAACTAGTGCTGCCCGATTCAAGAAAAAAAAAATTCGATTCGATTTAGCCTATTGAATTGGTTTTTCGATTCAACTTTCCTGCCCAATTGGGTGTTTGGTTTTTTGTTTTTTTTTTCAAACATCCTGGTGGATTTATTTTATAGCTTTTTCACCCCCCTTTGGCTTCTCCTAACCACACTGGCGCTGTGGTGTAAATAAAATAAAGAAACAAAAAGGACTTTTCCTCTCTGTTAAATCCTAGCTCACGTTTGCGGTCTAACACCAGCTCTGGCGGGATACACATTTCAAATCTGACATATTGTAATCACAAAACAGAAAATAAAATTAGTTTTTCTACCTTTTGTTGTCTGGTTATTTTTCAAATCTTGTTGGTCCAAGGCTCTGGTTGTCTTCTGATAACTTGCTTGCCAGGGTCTCCTTCTTCCTTCTTTCTGCATGCTAACCATCCATCTGCCATCTCTGCCTCCCCGTTTCCCTTCCCTCCCCAGGAGGTCTGGCATCTATCCTTTTTTCATCTCCCTCCACAGATCCATCTTTTCTTAACTACCCTTTCATCCAGCATCTCTCCCTCCTTCCCCACCACCCTAGGGTCCACCATCTCTCCCTTTCTTTTCCCAACTACCCTCCTATCCTGTATCTCTATCCCCCCTCCACACCATCCCTTGTGTTCAACTTCTCTCCCTTTCTGTTCCTTCCCTCTCTAAAAACCATGGTCCATCATCTCTCTCCCTCTTCTCTATTTTCAGACCCATTATTTCTTCCCACCCAAAGTCCAGCATATGCGCGTCTCTTTGAACCCCCCCATTCCCTCCATGTATTTCTACACCAGGGCCTCCCTCCCTGAAGGCCTGTCCCCCCCTTAAAGGTCTGCATCCCACCCCTGAAGGCCTGCACCCCCCCCAAAGGCCTGCACCCCCCTTTGAATGCCTGCCTGCCTGTCCCCCCCTTTGAAGGCCTGCCTGCCTGATCCCCTTGAAGGCCTGTCCCCCCCCTTGAAGGCCTGCCTGTCCCCCCCTTTGAAGGCCTGTCCCTCCCTTGAAAGCCTGCCTGCCTGTCCTCCCCCCCTTGATGGCCTGTCCCCCCTTTGAAGGCCTGCCTGCTTGTCTCCCCTTTGAAGGCCTGCCTGTCTGTCACCCTCCCTCCCCCTTGAAGGCCTGCCTGACTGCCTGCCTGCCTGCCCCACCCCGAAGGACCGCTCGCCCCCCTGCCCTCCCTGCACCATCTATGAAGCAGCCCGCAGTGGGATTGCGATGTCAGCGATCCCTGAGCTGCTTCGGCGCTGCTTCCTGCGCCGCGGTCCCGCCCCTCCTCTGACATCAGGGACCAAGGCTGGGAGCACACCCTCAGGGCTTGCACCCGGGGCGGACCGCCACCCCGCCCTCCCCTTAGTACGCTACTGCCTGCCTGTCTCCAATGACCATCCCCATCTACCACCAAAAGTGTAAATGCTCCACACAGAGGCCACCAAGCCGCCCCCAGGCTCACCCCAGCTCACAACCCATCTGGGCCTTGTTGGCCATTCCCTCCCTAGTCCTCCATGCAAGCAGCATTTGTCCTCTGTCCCAGGCCATGTGAGGAACATTGCATGGCATGTTCCAAAAACAATCATGTGTGTGAAGCCAAGAAGGCCCATTACCTGATTCCATTCTCCAACAACTTGTGTCTTGCAGGCGCTTTGGAGTGCACCATGACCTTAAATAACTGTGGTGTCACTATAGGCACGTGCGCTGAGAGGATCTCAGCCTCATCTGGTGCATGAGACTGCACCATAAGTACCCTCCCCACACACAGCATCCCTGCAACTTCCCTGTCCCCCATCATGTCCTCAGTGCACAGAAACCATCCTTTCCATGTATCCCCCCCCCCCCAGAACCCAAAACCTTGAGACGACATGGTCCGGCTTGAGGGAGGGGGTGGCATATGGCCACTAGCAGCCAACAATCCAAAAGGCCACATTGTGCCACACACTTGTATCTACCACCTTGCAGGATCTGGGAAGAAAAAACAAAAGCAGTCCCCACAGACACCAGCAATGGGTCTCAAATCCCCCATCTTTGTATTTCTGCATTTCATCCCTAACCCCTACACCACACACATTTCTGAGAAACAAGAGTGATGAAGAACAGCACAGAGGCCACAGAGGGCCCCCACAGCATCCTTAGTTCCTCCAATAGATATATGCTCACACCCCCTGATCCACCCTCATTGGATAGACCACTATCAGCTTCACAGGCTAGGATGCTGCTGTGGGAGACATACCTAATAGGCAGAAACCCAGGACTCATTAAATATCCACAATACAGGGCTTCTCAAAGCTCATCTAACCCCCCTCAACATCTGTCTTCCTCCCTACCCAGGGAACCCCCACTTATATTTAACACCCTCTGCTCCCTATCAGTTAGGGCCTCATGTGCAGCTACCCCACCAATCTGCTCTCCAACAGCTTGCATGAGTCCCCACACACATACATGTCCCCAAACCTAACAATCCTACCTTGAAATTCCAACCATGCCACTCTCCAGGGTTCCCTGCTATGTCATCTCATTAACTACCACCTCTCAGACCTGTCTACATGGTCCCAAAACAAGTCCACACACCTGTCCTCATCCTGCCTCTTGACCATCAGCTGCACCACAATGCAACCCATGTGCCATGTTGTGACCCTAATTGTAAACTTTCACACACAGGCCAACTTGAGGAGCAGCAAGAAGCATCATCAAAACAGCCTACCACACCCCAGTCAAAGCCAGGAATAGCCTGTTACCCCAGAGGAAGGCCAGGAACAGGGCAGGAGCCCAGAAGAGAAGCTGGAGGTGGACTACGACAGAGTGATGAAAGGGAGGAGCTAGAGGGGCATTAAGGGGCCCCCCCCCTCCATTGTTGGCCCATGTAACAGCTGCTGTGGTGGCCACAACTGCTGGGCTCAGCTACCTTGAGGTCCTCCTGCATGCACAGAGACTTGCTGCAGGAGCTCAATGCACAGAGGCAGATCATGGTCCAAATGATGAGGCAGCTACAGAGGCTGTTTGAGCAGTGCTGGTCCCTGCACCGAGGGCTACAGACACTGGCACAAAGAAGTGTCCATACTGGGACAGCCCATAGGTCCATTCAGTCCCATATCCTGTTCTTAACAACGCCAAGTCAGGACACAGGTACCTGGCAAGATCCAAATATGTACAACAGATATAATTCTGCTTAGGAAAATCCGGACCCCCCTAGACCCACTCCTGGCCCGCCCAATTCCACCCATCCCTGCCGCGTTCCCTGCCCATCCTAAGTCTCGTTCTGCCGTAGTCATGGTTAAAGTTTCTCCATTCAGGGTGTAAGTTCTACATGGATTTCTGTTACCGAAATGCATGACCTTACATTTTTTGGCGTTGAAGCCCAGCTGCCATATCGAGGACCAACTTTCTAAAGTACGCAGGTCCTGCTCCATAGTATCCTGTAGATTGTAGCTGTTTACTATATTGCATAGTTTGGTGTCATCAGCGAATAAGGTTACCTTACCTTGAAGCCCTTGAGTCAGATCCCCAATGAATATGTTGAAGAGGAGTGGGCCCAGGACTGAACCCTGCGGCACTCCGCTTGTCACCTCCGACATTTTAGAGAGAGTACCGTTAACCGCCACCTTCTGAAGTCTGCCACTAAGCCAATCTTTAACCCATGCAGTTAGTCTCTCCTAACCCCATCGATTTCATCTTGTTCAGCAGCCTGCGGTGTGGGACGCTGTCAAAAGCCTTGCTGAAGTCCAGGTATACGACGTCCAAGGACTCTCCTGAGTCCAGCCTTCTTGTTACCCAGTCAAAGAAGCTGATAAGATTGGACTGGCATGACCTACCCTTGGTGAATCCGTTGACTGGGATCCCGGAGATTTCCCTCGTTCAGGATCGTATCTAATTTATGCTTAATTAGAGTTTCCATGAGTTTACACACTATTGAGGTGAGACTCACCGGTCTATAGTTCGCAGCCTCAGCCTTGCAACCCTTTTTATGCAGAGGAACGATGTTGGCTGTTTTCCAGTCCAACGGAACTTTCCCCGTACTTAGTGAGAGATTGAAGAGTACTGCCAACGGTTCCACCAGAACATCTCTCAATTCTCTGAGCACTCTTGGGTGTAAATTGTCCGGTCCCATGGCCTTGTTTACCTTGAGCCTTGTCAGTTCGTTGTAGACATCCCCAGGTGTGAACTCAAAATTCTGAAACGGGTCTTCCACATTTTGTTTTGCCTTCAACTGTGGTCCGTGTCCCGATGCCTCGCAGGTGAAGACTGAGCAGAAATATTTATTTAGTAGTTCGGCTTTTTCGGAATCCGCCTCCGTGTAGTTTCCGTCCGGTCGTCTAAGGCGTACTATACCGTCCGTGTTCCTTTTCCTATCACTGATATACCTAAAGAAGGATTTGTCCCCTTTTTAAATGTTTTTTGCAAGAGTTTCTTCCACTCAAAGTTTGGCCTCCCTAACTGCTGTTTTGACCGCTGCAGATCTGGTCTTATATGCTACTTTAGTTTCTCTACTCTGCGCACGTTTGTAGGAAATAAATGCTTTTTTCTTCTCTTTAATGAGGTGCGAGATCTCCTCAGTGAACCATTGGGGTTTGTTGTTTCTTTGCCTTTTATCTACCGATTTTATGTAGCGATTAGTTGCTTCATGTATGGATGATTTCAGATATGACCACATAGTTTCCACATTACCTCTTGCCAGGTTTACCCAGAGGGATGACCCGGTATACTTGACATCTGTGATCCTGGTGGTTTTGATGTCCTCTTTAATGTATAGTGCAACCCCTCCACCTAACCTGCCCTCTCTGTCCTGACGAAGTAAATTATACCCCGGTATAGTCATATCCCACCCATGTGTGTCTGTGAACCAAGTTTCGGATATCAAAACTGCTTAAGAATCATTAGGATCTAGATGTCATCATTAGTGTGTTGAAATCCTCTGCTTAGTGTGCAACAGTGGCTGTGAAAAAAATAAAATGTTGGGAATTATTAGGAATGGAAAGGAGAATAAAATAAAATATATAATGCTTCTGTTATTCCATATTGTGACCACACCTTGAATATTATGTGCACTTTTGATCATCATGTCTCAAAAAAGCTACAGCTGAATTAGAAAGGGTACATAGGACTGTCAAAATGATTAAGGGAATGGAACAACTTCCCTATGAAAAAATGCCAAAGAGGTTAGGGCTCTTCAGTTTAGAGAAGAGACTGCTGAAGGGAGATAAGATAGAGATCTATAAAATAAGTAAAGTGGAATGGGTAGATGTACTTTTTAAAAGAGTACACGAGTGATTCACAAGGACTAAGGGCTACGCAATGAAGTTACTAAGTACTACATTTAAAACAAATTGGACCAAATATTTATTTGCTTAGCAATTATGCTCTGGAATTTATTGCCAGAGAATGTAGTAAAAGCCATTAGAGTAGTAAAGGTTTGGACAAGTTCCTCAAAGAAAAGTCCATATACCATTATTAAGGTGGACTTGGGAAAGTTGCACTGCTTATTCCTAGGATAAGCAGCATAGAATCTATTCAACTTCCCCTCTCCCACCTTTTACTATGCCATGGTAGAGGTTTTTACTGTGGCCAGGGGCACTAAATGCTCTGATGCTCATAGAATTCCTATGAGCGTTGGAGCAGCACTGGAGCATTTAATGTTCCATGTCACGGCATAAATCTCTAGTGCAGCTTAGTAAAAAAAAAGTAATTGTGACTTGGATTGGCCACTGTTAGAAACAAGATACTGTGTCTTATGGGAGTTCATGCTGCTTGGGTACCATTGGAAGGAGCTTCACTAAGCTCAGGCAACAGGATCCTCCACCCCGGCTGTCACTGTTTACTGAATCTCCTGATCAGGAGGGTGGAGGGAAGCTTTTTGGGTCTCCCCTCCCCCCACCTTTTCTGGTCTCCCCTCCCCCACCTTTTTTCCTAAAGGGTTACATTGTCTTACAGAAGTGGCATGTGAGGTTTCAAACTTTGGACAAGATGTTACTTCTAAAGATATACAAATAGTGGTTCATCTTAATGAGGGATAGAAATGTGGTTTCCTAGTTATGTCATCTTACCTCTGAATCCATATCTAGGTTTAAAGAACTGGATAATAAACTTACTATTTTATTTACCCAAGTGCAGACTCTTGATTCAAAAATTTCCTCTGTACAATTCACCAGTATTTCAGCTATTAAAGATAGTTTCTCCTTGCATCACTAGATGGAGACTATGGAACATTTAATCAGGAGTAGAATTGATTCTTTAATTTTCCTGTAGCTCATTAGTTATCAGCGGATAGTTCTGGTGAGGAAATATTTTAAAGGGGTGTTGTTTTTTTCCTAAACCTGAGGAATATGTTCTTGTTAAATGTCGTTGCAGTCCTAAGAATAAAATGCATGCTGATATGATGGGTTGGTGGTATTGGGCTCTTCAGAGAGTGCTAACTTGTCAGCCTTTCTGGAAAGTTTAATGGATATTATCTCTGCCAGAGCTACCTTACTGGTAATCTTTCTAAATGAAAGAGACAAAGGGCTCCTTTTATCAAGCCGCGGTAGCGGGGTTAGCGCATCGGACATTTCATCATGCGCTAACCCCTGCGGCCAGCAAAAAAAAACAACGCCTGCTCAATGCAGGTGTTAGCGGCTAGCGCGGCAGGCGGTTTAACGCGCGGTATGGTGCGCGTTAAACCCTTACCGCAGCTTGGTAAAAGGACCCCAAAGTTGCAATGCTTAAAGCTTACTTCGAGAAGAAAGCTATGCTGTTTTGTGGGAAATCTATTAATTTTTTTTTTCCAAATTTTAGCTTATGCTGCTAACCCCCTCTTTTACAAAGGTGCGCTATGCTTTTTAGCGTGCGCTAAATATTAGCACACACTCAACATGCGCTAAACGCTAACGTGTGCATGTTATCCTATGGACACATTAGCGGTTAGCGCACATGTTGATTTAGCGCACGCTAAATCCGTGCTAAAACACTTCGCACGCCTTTATCAAAGAGGGCCCAAGTGTAAAAATCTTATTCAAGAGGGGGTGCAGGATATTGTCACAGTTTGCTACATCATATTCGATTGTTGAGGGAGGCAACCCTTCAATATTTGATTACATTAATATAGTCAAAATAATTTCTTATGCAGCCATCTTAACCATATAAAATATTGATCTTATATATTTGCACATTTAAATATATTTTAAAGTTTCATCCTGTCGAAAGCGTACTGCACCTAAGGAAACATGTTCTTCCCTGTGCTCTCCTAAAACAGGCTGTGATCTGTGCAGTCTAGATTACTCCAGATATCTTCAGGTTGTTCTTACAGGTCAAAGTGTTGAAGTCCGTGTGACCACACTATAGACTCTTATGCTCTCATGTTCAGCATTGCATTCCTCAATCCAGAAACCTCTACCTCTGGATGAGAAACAGTGGTTGAGACATGAGACAGTATCTGTTGCAGCAGTCATGCCCCCCCTCCCCCCTATCTCTTATCAACCGATGGAATCCTCATTTTCTTCACTGCACTTGTGCCAGGTCTCACTCCAGCTGGGCAGGAAGCAAGGCATGGGAATGAGTCTCATGAAGTGAGCAAAACTATGCAACAGATGCAAGATTCAAGACAGGATGAAAATATGAGAAATCTCTTGTCATTGTGGCTTCATAAATTAAACAATTGCATAAAAAGTGCTATAAGAAAATCACTATTTGGCTATAATTTCACTAAAGGAAGACAAATTAGACTTTTATGAAGGATAAAAAAGCATCCTAGCTTAACAATGCAAAACATTTAAAATATGGTGCTAATTCTTGATTGATTTTTATGTAGTTTCAAAAATATTTTTACACCTCACAGAATTCTCCAATCCCCTTAAATCTACTTCTCATTCTATAATTTGCTTTGTAACAATAAATATGTCAAACAACAAACCAATACATATTTGCTTTAGTGAGTGGACAAGAAGAAACACAGGGCTCCTTTTACTAAGGTGCGCTAGCGTTTTTAGCGGGCGCTCGAGATTAGCGCACACGCTAAATGAAAAATACTAACGCAAGCTCTATGGAGGTATTAGCGTTTAGCGTGAGCGGCATTGTAGCGTGCGCTAAGTGCGCGCTAAAACTGCTAGTGCACCTTAGTAAAAGAAGCCCACAGTTTTACAGACAATTTAAAACATTCAGAGAAGCATTAACTTTGGTTAGAAAAAAATAGAACAAGACATTGGACACAAATAAAAATCAGAATATATTAGATCACAATATAATTTAGAGGTTATCATCCCTTCTAAAGTTAAACACTTAGAAACATACAAAAAGATCTCTATTACCAAACCTACAAAAGATCTCTGTTACTAGTCAGTAGTGTAATTCTCTGTTATCTTTTCCTGCCAAGATGCAGGTATTCATTTCCACCCTCAATATTAGATTTAAAAGCTGAGATGGAAGCCAAAGTCTCAATGCATCAGAGCACATTGCAATGAAATAACATTGAAGTCAGTTAATTTCTCATTTTGTACCTCTGTTCTTGCTGTACCCCTAAAGGGTTTTAAGCATGGACATGTACACCAGTCATAGAGCTGGTGTTAATGCCTGCACCAAGAATAGGGGGATATGTGTCACATAGTATTAATAAGTTGCATGTGCAAGTATGCTTTCACTCATGCTCCAGCCAGACTTCACCCATACAACCATCTGGGAAGGTGTGGCTCATTGATAGAGCTACTGCCTCTACACCCAGATGTTTTGTGATCAAATCCCAGTTCTGTTCTTTGCGACCTTGGGAAAGTCACTTAATCCTCCAGTGTCCACTGCTTTGAATGCCAGCCTTGAAATGCCAAAGCCACAAAAAGGCGGTATAAAAGTCTCCATTCCTACCTGCGCTGTTCACACTGCTGAAAATATGCCTGTACTTGCAGAATAGTGCCCAGCCAGATTGTTATTTACATGTGTATATGTTCACATTTGTGCATCAATAGGTGTTTATGGACCTTCATGCCACTTAAATCTCCATGTCTTCTTATGGAATAACTCCCTATTGTCTCTGTATTTCATATTATATAACATTGTACTATATACTGTGTCCATAATTTTGTGATGCCATATTACTGAATGTGGCATGCGTTCATATTTAATTAAGGGGGGGTGTGTGAGCATGGGAAGGTTCAGCCTGCTTCTTTCCTGCAAGGTGACCAAGACAAATTGCAGATTCAGTGTGGCTGCTGTATGTATGTGAGTGGCATCTATAGTTTAATGGATCTCTCACCATATGTTTTTTTTAAGTAAGGCATAGATAGACAGGAATGGCCACTACTCATATACAATAATGCTGTATGTGATGGGGAAATTTGATTCAGGCTGGCTGAACATTTGTGCCAGGTAGATGCCTATGTGTTATTTCTATAGTTGGCACCTCTTAGCTATATGGTTATCTGGCAGATGTTGTTGCAGGTATATGGAGGAATGTGTTTGTGCTTATTTGGCCAGGGACATACAGATCCATTGCCAGATGATCCTAGCTGCTGTGTGGTATTGCCTTATTCCCTCAGGGCAGAACAGCGTGCCCTCATTGGCAATTACAGGAAATTCCAGGAGGTTGTTGTTTGCATCAGAGAAATTGCACTTCCTCCTAGAAGTTGTATTGGTGCTTTCTAAAGCCCCTTAAACATGGGACCAGAAACATGTGGTCATGGTTTGCACTCTAAGCCATGCAATAGGCTTGAGAAGTGCAGGAAGAAACCTCTAAGTGGCAGGCATGGCCAGTATTTACATACAAAACCCACCTATTTCGAGATCAAGACACTTAATCCCCTTTTCTATCCTCCTCCTCCCCCCCTTCTGACCCTCTCCCCTCCCCTGTCTCCATCCCCCCCTTCTTCTCCCCTTGCTATTCGCAACTCTACGTTCAATTTGATATGCAACCACTTGTAACTACTATCTCCATGTTGTTTGCAATTCTATGACCATCTTGATTTGTATAAAAGGGTTTTCCCCTATGCTGAGTTATTTTACTCTACTTTTGGATTCTAAACGCCATTTTTGAAACTGTATTAATAACTATTATTGTTCCTTTTTTGCTGTTTGTGCATCTTGATTTGTAACCACTTGTAATCTCTGTCTAACCTATGTGAACCGCCTAGAACTCTTCAGGGTATGACGGTATACAAAAATAAAGTTATATATATATATATATATATATATATATATATATATTCCACCTGTGGATCTAGGGCAATTGTAATATCTATACATGAATATCTTCACAGCATTTGGCCCATTTTCATATGTATTTCACTTCTGTGTGCCAGATACATGTATATCCTGATTCTCCCAGATTTGCGTGTTTTGCTAACTCTCAGTGAACATAGCTGCCTTGCAAGTGTAACTGTTGGCCATTTTGAGATAGTTGCCCACATTTTTTCCTCATGGTTGTTGGAGGGGTGGGGGGTGTTGAGATCCATGCATGTTAACATCGGCCTCCACGTTCACTCCTGCTTTTGTAAAAAGATGCCTGTAGTCTCCATGTAAAGATATGAACATCACTGCTCTCACAAATGTATTCTTTCTAAAATGGGGATCCATATCAACAGTTTCATCTTTATCCATTTGTTTACATTTTCAAAAAAAGTCTAGTAAACTGGTAAGACAAAATTTTCTATAGTACTGCGAATTGCCACGAGAGGTTGTGGTGGCCGTTTTGAAAGCTAGCCATAACAATATGAGGCCCAATGTGTGTGTTCAAAAATTACCAAAGGTGCCAAAAACTATAAATACACTGACTAAATACAATTATATCATTTTTAATACTAGAGAAAAAGACCTCAAAACACCCTGGTGTCGTGTATTCACACTAGACACCTTGTTATTGGGTCCAGGGTATCATCATAGGTCTAAAAAAAAAACCCAAACCTTATGTTTTTAAATTATTTTTATTTATATTTAAATTATTTTTTCCAATATTTTTTCAAATGTGTTGACTGATGATCAAATTTATTTGAACATAACAAATGTCCACTTATGCTTTGGTGAAAAAATAGTAGTAATAGCCTTCTCTACTATTTTTATGCAACCCTCTTACATCCAACTTTTATGGGATCCTCAGCGGCACCACTTAGAGCTCAATTCAATCTCATTGCTCTAAGATTTACATGTCAGCTCGTCATCGGGTCCCTGTGTTTTATCTTTTTATCTTTTATATGAATCTACTCATTTTCTATTCACTTTTGTATGTCGTAGCTTTAACTTATTATAATATATATTATAATATATATATTATAATATATATATTATAATATATATTATAATATATTATAATAAGTTATATGAATCTACTCATTTTCTATTCACTTTTGTATGTCGTAGCTTTAACTTATTATAATATATATTATAATATATATATTATAATATATATATTATAATATATATTATAATATATTATAATAAGTTATATGAATCTACTCATTTTCTATTCACTTTTGTATGTCGTAGCTTTAACTTATTATAATAAGTTAAAGCTACGACATACAAAAGTGAATAGAAAATGAGTAGATTCATATAAAAGATAAAAAGATAAAACACAGGGACCCGATGACGAGCTGACATGTAAATCTTAGAGCAATGAGATTGAATTGAGCTCTAAGTGGTGCCGCTGAGGATCTCATAAAAGTTGGATGTAAGAGGGTTGCATAAAAATAGTAGAGAAGGCTATTACTACTATTTTTTCACCAAAGTGTATAGACACAAGCACCCTTGTGTGAATTCATTATATTGTGCATATTCCATAAATGTCCACTTATGAACACATCAATCAACTTGCGAGCTACTTGACTAAACTTGTATATATTTCTCCTTCAGCAGTGAATAAATTCCTCTTTATTCACATGAAAAAAAATATTTTAAAAAATATAAATAAAATTAATAAGAAACAGGGTTTTTTAGACCAATGATGATACCCTGGAACCTAATAATAAGGTGTTTTGAGGGACATTTTGAAAGGCCATCATGAGGAGGCTGCGCTTCTGCCTCCAAAAATCCCCCACCGGATCACCAGGTACATAGGTAGGCCCAGAGGGCCCTATCTATATTGGGAGGGGGGGGTTTGCCAGCAGGGGAGTCTTTCATGCCAGCAGGGAGGATGGAAGAGAGAAGATGAATTCTGGGGTGAGAGAGAGTGCGGGGGGCTTTTTTTTGTGAAAAAAATACTCAGCCTGGTATTTAGCTGCCCAGAGTTATGCCCCAATATTCAGTGCCAGTGCACAGACATGGCCTGGCATAATTTAGCCAGCGGTGGTCAGCACTTTAAAAATGCTGACCGCCACCAGTTTATTGGGAGGTATGGGCTTTTTCTATTTTCCTCATTTTATCAAAATCTCGCTTTTTAAAATTAAGTGCTACAGCAGTAGTTTTTATTTTTTGAAATGCCTTCCTTCTAATGATGTGAAACTTGACTGCATTACAATCGCTATTGTCTAATGGTCCCATACTATTGGCTATATTGAAAATCTGTCGTGTGTACAACTCTCAAGGACTGGAGATGGCCAGCCCTGCATTAAACCTTTCACTTTTCTTTACTTTTCCTAATGCAATCTTGTCTCTTCTTTCCATTTAGGAAGCCCACTCTGTTCCTGCTGTGTTCCAGACCCAATGGGGCTCTCTTTCTTACCCACATATGGCTGTCAAAGCAATCGCACGGCCAGTGTAGCTGCACTACGTATGAAAGCACGAGAACATTCTGAGGCCGTTCTCCAATCTGCTAACCTTCTCCCTTCTACTAGTAGCAGTCCAACTCCCTTGGCAAAACCTGCTCAGGAGAATGGTCAGGACAAGCCCTCTCAGGGCAAGGAACAGATTGAAGTAGAAAATAATGTATGAGAATGGCTATCGGTCACATTTTCAAATGAACCTGCAGCCGTGGAGGAAAATGCTACACCACATATCAAACCGCCATGTCTGTGACGTACACACATCCAGCAGACCATCCTGAAGTCTCTTCAGAGGACAAAGATCAGACTCAAATAAGACTTTTTTTGTCCTTGGTTTACACTTGGTTGCACTGGACATTTTATTTTGATTTAATATTTATATTCATGTATTTATTCATTATTTATATAATAGTGAGTGCATTGTTTAACTACTTCTTTCCTATCACTACTAAAATACTATGGGAAAAGATTGCCTTTCTAATCCTGGACCGCAATTCATAATTATTTGAATTGATAGCACTACCTTTCAGTGGTGTAGCGAGAGTAGGAAGAACCCAGGACAGTGGCACCCTCTGCGCTTTACTCACCTCCCCCCTCCCCACTCCTTCCATACCCTCCCCCTGTTCCTTTACCCCATTCCCACACTCACACCCTCCCTTCCTCCATACCTCTTTAAATCTTTGCCAGAGCGAGCAGCTTCTGTGGTTTGCTGCTCACGCCAGCATTGGTTTCCTCTCTGACATCACTTCCTGGCCACGTGACCAGGAAGTGATTTCCGAGGGGAGTCAGGCCAGCGAGAGTAGAAGGCCAGAGAAGCTGCTCGTTCTGGCGAAGATTTAAAGAGGTACAGGGGGAAGGTAGGGTGTGTGAGCATGGCTTGGGGGTTGGAGAGGTGCCAGCGCCCCCACCAAGACAGTGCCTGAGGCGGTCTGCCTTCCCTCCCCCCACCGCTCCCCTTACTACGCAGCTGGTACCTTTCATCCAATGAGGATCCAAGAGCACTTCAGAAATGAAGCTTTGGAAAATGCTACGGAGCACCATTTGTTGCTGTTCTTTACATTCTAACCCACTGCACATGAATAATGAGGGAGGAATTAGGCTATGGCACATTGATGGGTGCCTCTAGCCACTGGTCTTTTCATAGACAAGACATAGAGCCTTGCTTTCATGTCACTTCTGAGAGTTAGACACAGAAATTTCAGAAAGCAGATATTTCAGAAGATCCACATCTTGCTACTTTATGCAAGAGCATCATTATATTAGGACTGCCATTTTTCTAAATCATGCAGAATTCCTTTCCTTCTATACTGCAGTTCCTGACAAATCTTTAAAAGTCTTAGGATTTTCTATTGTGTGTTCTCTTAGACTTTTGAAAGAAAATGATTAACTTGTTGCATTTATGAAAGGAAATGAGAACAGGGAAAAATACTATTTTGCGGTGCGTGCTAGTGTTACTAAATAGCCAAGAAATCAAAGCAACCATAGACCCTCCAATTCTGTATATGCTGTCCTATTTTGCTTGCTATAGTTTGGGCATGTGCTCAAGTTGCACATGTAACTTAATCGATAAATGTGCCCTTAGCTAGCAATAATTGAGGACTCACGACCAATCTTTGCATTTAATTTGCATCAAGTAGAATTTGTGCATGCAACTGCTAATAATGCTTGGTCCCCAACTCTTATAGTATGTATCTGAAAGGGGAGCATGGCCAGGGGCATATTGAGGCATTTCAATAAATTGTGCATAGAATTACAGAATTCACCTGAAGCATGCCTAATATGGGCGCTGGAATTTACAGCTGCTTTTAGCAGGTTAAGTTTGGCACCCAAATCTGTGCTGAACTATTTTCTATAAAGGGTGTTCCTTATTAGGACTACTCTGAATACTTAAAGACCCCAAACATTTACTTTACCAGAGAAATGTTGGAACAAATTAGACACTAAAGACAGACAAAAGAAAATAAAATTGTTGGGTAGAGAATGATATCTTTAGAAGGCTAACAGATGATGCCTTTTAGGATCATTAGGATTCCATCTTCAAACAATGTCTTAATTTTCCCTAATCACCAGATTATCTCCAACAGAAGCACCATTAATGTGGGAACTCAGGTGCTAATAGTGGAATTTGGAGTTAGTAATCAGCTTTTGGTAAGGATGGGTTTTCTCTTGCAGACACTCAATGCCCATTGCTCATGATTGATTGAATCCTGTCTTGAAAAGTATTTCAAATTCTCAAGATTTTCCTTCAAGCTTGCACACAAGAAGAAAACAGTGATGCAAACATGAACAGTATAAGCAGAAGTTATGCCATCTTGCCTCTGATTTATATTCCCATGTAAAAATGATCAAGTAGTAAAAAATATTTTATAAATGTTATAATAATTAAAAAAAAAAATACCAGAAATGCTGGGCTGGCACTACAAAGGACTGCTGAAAAGTTCTCAGCCCAACCAACAAAGCTGGGGCAGTCTCTGTTGAGGGCTATACACTCGGTCCAGTGATGTTACACTTTTTTCGTTCTGTTGGGAAAATAGGGACTAACCCCCCTCTTTTACGAAGGTGCGCTAATCGATTTAGTGTGCATGTGTAGCGTGCCTTAGTAAAAGAGAGGGCAAGTGCTGGACTAAGTGTATAACCCTTGATGGAGACTGCCCCAACTTTGTTGGTTGGACTGGGAACTTTTCAGCGGCCCCTCATATATTTGAACAGAAAGACGGGTATCAGGAGAGAAAGGATGCTTTAGTATTTCAAATAGAAAGCAGTATCGTACAAAGTAAACAGCGTTATGGTCCCCAATGATATTAATGAAAACAAAATAGGAAAATTTATTTAGAACTATTTCAACCTGATGACTTCAGTTCTCTAAACATGGATTATGGCTGCTTTTCTTCCTAGATTAGCAAAAAAAGAACATATAAAGCCCTATAATATGATTATTTGTTTTTATGATTAACAGTCCTATTTACTTAGCAGTTTTTCCTATAGACACGGGGAAATTCTATAAAAAGAACTGAAATTAAGGTACTAAAAAGATCAGCACTCAGCCGGTATTCTATAATAGCTCACAGATTGTGCTTGACTTTGGGAACTGGACTTATGCCTGATAGAAACAAGTATAAATCTGGTGCCTAAAGTTAGATGTGGATCAGGGAAATTCTATAATCCAGTGCCTAATTTTTGTGAAATTCTATGACCTGCCCATGCCCCTCCTGTGGGCCTCTTTTTGACTGTGCATGAGGAAAATAAGGTACCAAGTTATAGAAAAGTGCACAGGTGAGATCCATACACAACTTCAATTAGGCACCAATTAAGTGGCCAATTGGTGCCTGTTACCTCATTAGCCCCCTCCTTTACAAAGCCGCGCTAATGTTTTTAGCATTGGCTTCCGCAGTAAGAGCTCCAGCGCTCATAGAATTCCTATGAGCGTTTGAGCTGTTACCACCGCGACCGGTGCTAAAAACGCTAACGTGGATTTGTAAAGGAGGGGGTAAGTTGTGAGTGGATCTTGGATCCTTGCACAAATTCTGGTGCCTAACACATGGTACTATGAGTTTATAGAATCTGAAGCAAAATGGGAGAACATTGAGTATACAGGACCTTTAAATCAATCTTGCCTAAGTTGATCTTTACAACAGAATTCTTCAGTAATTTAAGAAGCACCCAAAGGAATGAGATAAATTCTGAGAATTTCTGATTGGGCTGATTGTGATCTGAGAAATAATTAATCTAGGTGATACCAGTTCCACAAAGTACTAGGTCATGAAATTTTCCCTTGTGATGCCGATATAAGGTGATAGCACTTTAATAAAACACAAACTGAGGCGATGCTAAGTGAGAGCCTCAGGAATATTAGTTTTCTAGAAATATGAGTTAATGGGTTAACAATTCCAGCTACCATATTCTGAAGTAATAATTCCATTTAAATAGGAAATAATTCTAGAAAAGTACTGATTAAAGTGATAGCATTTTCTGGATGTACTGAGTGTGAGCTAATAGAAATGTCTAGAAATGCAGTTTAAAGTGGTAACAATTCCATTTCCAGAAACTGCCAGTTGCGGTGGCAATGATTCTGAAAGAATGGAGAGAAAGTAATTTCAGGATACAATGAGTACCAGAATAATTGGGGGTGACTAGGATCACAGAAATATCAGGAAGTGCTGAATAAAATAGCTATAATTTCATTACATATCAAACTGAGGCAGTAGAAGTAGTTTTAGGACATGTATGTTGAGATGAGAAAAGTTCAGGAATCCCAGTTATGTTGGTAGTTATTCTATATTGAATTGCTTACCGCCTCGGTCTTCATCCCAAATCCTTGAGAGCCTTTAATGGGTCACGTATTCATGATATTCCTAATGAATATTTCTTGTCTACTACATCCATTGTATGCAAATCTCTCTCATGCATATTCACTAGGGATGTCCTCAAAATGACCTGTTGGCTCTTGAGGACTGAGAGTGGAGATCACTGGCTAACTTTGTGATAAATGGCTTAAATAAAATGCAGGAATTCTAGAAAATAGATTGTTATAAAACTGATTCCATGATTTATTAGTTGTAATAGCAATAACTTCTCTTACATTTGAGATGGTAGCAAGTACAGGAATTGGTAACTGAGGCAATAAAAAAACCCCTCAAACATACTACAATGGACGGGCAAATTTGAAAGGCAATACGGTCTTTATCTTACATCGTCTTCTATGTTTCTGTTTTTAATACTTGCTGTGTGGGTGATAAAAGACTTGGCTAAAGATGTGTTAAAGATATTAAAAATCCTGCTATGGCTCAAAATGGACAGAGGTTTGGCCATATCAGTGTGTTCCAAAATCAAAGAGTTTTCATGGTACACAATAAACAGCAGGTGCTAAGTGAAGTTTGGGCTTCTTTTACTAAGGTGCGTTAGGGCCTTAATGCGCGGAATAGCACGCACTAAATTGCCATGTGTGCTAGACCTTAACGCCAGCATTGAGCTGGTGTTATTCTAGATGCGTACCGCATGGTTTAGCATGCGATAATTTTGTGCGTGCGCTAAAAACACTAGCGAACCTTAGTAAAAGGAGCCCTTTGTGTTAGAAATGATAGATGAGTTTAAAAATAATTTTCCAGTGTCCGTAAAACTCATAAAGAGGCCAATTAGAACAGTGGCTCCCAAACCAGGGATCCTGATCATTCGGGTTTTCAGGCTATCCATAATGAATAAGCACACACTACTTCAATAGTAATTGTATATAAATATAGTCTATATATATTCATTATGGAAAGCCTGAAAACCCTTCTGGATAGGAGACTATAAGGATGTTTCTGGGAACCAAATACCTAGAGCTCTTTTTATCAAGCCGCGCTAGTGGTTTCACGCGCATAATAGCGCGTACTAAACCGCTGGCCACGCTAGCCACTCCAGCCTCCTCTTGAGCAGGTGGCAGTTTTTGGCCAGTGCAGGGGTTAACGCGTGATGAAAAGTCACTCGCGTTAACCCCGCTAGCGCAGCTTGATAAAAGGAGCCCCTAGAGCTCTTGTACTAAAGTGTAGGAAGCAATTAATGCATGAATTAGTGTGCAGTATCTGCAGTGGCACAGTAAAGGGGGGTACGGTCCACCCCGGTTACAGTCTTCCTTGGGTCCCTTGCTCTCCACCCCCCCCACTCCTCCCCCTGCCGTTCATGTGCCCCTTCCCTTTCCCCCGTACCTTTTTTTAACTTCGGCACGAACAGCCACGAGCGTGCTGCTCGTGTCAGTTTCAGTGCTCTGATGTCACTTCTGGGGTCCGCGCCTAGGAAACCAGCGCGAGCAGCAAGTTGGTGGCTGCTCACGCCGAAGATAAAAAAGTATGGGGAAGAGGTGCAGGTGTGCAGCCGGGTGGGGAGGGGACGCCGCTCTCCCACGCTACGCCGCTGAGTATCTGAGTTCAGAATGTCTGGGGACTGCAAACTGCAGTTAGCACACAACACTTCCTGCACACTGTCACTTGAGCAGTTAGCAGGGCTTCACTTACTGCCTTGTCAGGTGGAGGCACTAAGGCCCAAATTTTGCAACCAGCGCCTAAAGTTAGGCACCTATTTCAGAGGCGCCCACTTAGATAGGCGCCTATCTAAATTGAATAACAAGCTCAATTAGGCTTTTTAATCAGCACTGATTGAAACATAGGCGCCTGTAGGCGGCCTTCAAAAAAATAGGCGCTATGCATGTTAGGTGTGGGCCTAACATTAGGCGCCTTCTTACAGAATCGCTGCTCTTAAGCGTGCTTAAGAGCTCACATGGGTGCTTAACTTTTAGTTGTTCCTAGAGCTGACCTATTTATTGGGCGCCTCCAAAATAGGTGCCCAAATAGGTGCCACTCAACACGATTCACTAAACAGCCCCCAATTTTACTTGAAGCGCCTATCTTTTGGGCGCTTCTTATAGAATTTGCCTTTAAGGGCCAGATTTGATAAACAGTGCCTAACTTGATTAGTGCCTACCACAGTGGCACCTACCGCATGTCATTCAGGCGCCATTTTTAGAATCACGCCTAGTGGCGCCTAAATCGACTTAGGTGCCACTAGCCCCCTCTTTTACTAAGGTGCGCTAACCGATTAGCATGCGCTAATCGAATTAGCCCGCACTAAACGCTAACGCGTCCATAG